>NC_073391.1:17840786-18177204 GCF_028641065.1 Leucoraja erinaceus | reverse complement strand
GCTTGTTTTATTTCAGTGAGGGTATTGCACACTAATTTAGGGGACACACCCCCCAGGGGTCGTGTTGCCTCCCGTCCCCTTTTTCATAATGTTGGACACCATTGAGATAATAATCTGCCTCCTGTTCTTCCCGCAAAAGTGGGATAAACTCAAAATTATTACATTATACTGCATCTGCTGTGCATCTGCCCACTCTCTCAACCTGTCCAAGTAATCCTGCCCAACCTCATAGCATCCTCTTCGCAGCTCCTTGATCCTCTGTCCTCTAGTACATCTGGGAGATTGTTTGTGTCTTCTTTAGTGGAGACAGACTCTTCTGCCATTTCCTTGCTCCCCATAATAATTTCACCTGTTTCTGCCTTCAAGGGACCCACATTTGTCTTTACTAATCTTTTTCTCTTAACATATCTGAAGAAGCTTTTACTATCCGTATTTATATCCTTGGCCAGCTTACCCTCGTACTTCATCTTTTCACCTCGTATTGACCTTTTTGTTACCTTCTGTTGTCCTTTGAAAGTTACCCAATCCTCTGGCTTCCCGCTACTCTGCTTTGTTATACGCCTTTTCTTTTAGTTTTATTCCATCCATAATTTCCCTTGCCAGCCACGGTTGCCTCTAACTCCCAAAGAATCTTTCTTCCTCTTTGGAATGAAATGGTCCTGCATCTTCTGGATTATGCCCAGAAATTCCTGCCATTGCTGTTCCATCGTCATTCCTGCTAGGATCCTTTTCCAGTCGACTTCAGCCAACTCTTCTCTCATGCTTTCATAGTACCCTTAGTTCAACTGCAACACTAACACTTCTGATTTAACCTTCTCCCTCTCAAATTGCAGTTTAAAACATCATATTATGGTCACTACCTCTTAGGGGTTCCATTCTTAAATCTGGTTCATTAGACAACACTAAATCCAGAATTGCCTTCTCTCTGGTAGGCTCCAGTACAAGCTGCTCTGAGAATCCATCTCGGAGGCACTCTACAAAGTCCCTTTCATGGGGTCCAGAACCAATCAGATTTTCCCAGTCTACCTGCATATTGAAATCTCCCATAACCACAGTGGCATTACCTTGGTTACATGCCAATTTTACTCCTGCTGCAACTTGCACCCTATATCCAGGCTACTGTTTGGGGCCTGTAGATAACTCCCATTAGTGTCTTCTTACCTTTACAATTTCTCAATTCTATCCACAGCGACTCTACATCGTCAGTCCCTGTGTCACCCCTCGCAAGGGTCTGAATTTCATCCCCCACCAACAGAGTTATCCCACCCCCTCTGCCCACCTGCCTGTCCTTTATATTGGACGAATAACCCTAAATACTCAGTTCCCAGTCTTGATTCTCCTGCAGACATGTTTCTGTAATCCCCACAGTCATATCTATCAATCTCTAACTGAGCTTCAAGCTCATCCACTTTACTTCTTATACTTCACACATTCATATATAATACTGTTAATCCATTACTCACCTCACCTTTCACATCGATTCCTATTTCACTTGGCCATACTCTTCTATCCCTTTGTGAGCTTTCTGTCCTGTTAATTCTGGTGTCTTTTTTAACTTTTCCTAAACTCTCTTTCCCTTTTCATTAATACATTTCTTATGTATTTGTTGATGTGCACATTGTCAGAGGTTTTATAAGTCGAATGTTATTCAGAATGGTTGACCTCAAGAAAACATTTTATTAATTTGATGATACATTTACTTAATGTCTGTAATCAGTCCCATTATAAAGCAATGAGTTCTTCATTGTACTATAAGGATGTACTTCATATTAGCATTGCTGTGACTCTGGTTAAGATAATCTGCATTGATCATCAGAAGTTAAAAAACAGCTTTGCACCTGAAGAGTAAAGGTGAAATTAGACAGCAATATTTGAAATTCCATTTGAAATGTTACAATTATGGCTTGACAGTCATTTTTAATAAATCCATAGCCAATTTATAATTTCTCAAAATAGAAAAGGCAGGAAAAAGTTTAAATAAATCCCATAGTAAGGTTTGCCCCCAAATGTGAAAAATACACAACAGTTTAGTAATTTTCAGTTCAAGCATTTAAAAAAAATATTAATTTGATTGATGCAGCATTTACAATTAGGTTATTATTTTGAGTGGCCTCTGAAACAATATGAAGGCTAGATACAGAATAACATGTCCGATAATTGACAGGCCCAGGCTAGAGAACAAGAGGATTATTTAGAAGTTACTTGAGAAGAAATGCAATTCACATCTAGGTTGAGTGACTGAGACGAAAGTTATATCAGTATTCAAGATTAGATTGAATGGTGGAAGAGGAATTTAAAGAGATATGAAAGCAGGATGGGTAAATGTGATCAGAGGTGTTGAAATCTGTACTAGATCAATTTTGACACAGTTAAAACCTCATAGTTTATTGCTTTTAAATTATACCCTGTCAAAATACATTATCATTATTTATAATCAATTTTCCTAATTTTATTATTTTTTCTTCTTCTCAGCACCAACAACAGGTAACTAATTTTAAATGCTACCCATATGTTTCTGCAATAAACTTCAATGTAAGATGTGATTTATAATCGGGTCCAGTTACGCTTACGTCTGCCTTCACCAAAAAGCTATCGTTCAAATCTGAACATTAAATGGAGTCACAAGAAAATTCCTGACCCAAAACATTGTCTGTTCATTCTCTCCAGAGATGCTGCACAACCCGTTAGGTTCCTCCAGCACTTTATGTTTTGTCTGAACCTTGCACCATTGAACCATTAAATGTTAGGGGATATTTAATAATAACACATTAGTAATGAAAATCTAAGGATACTTCAGAAGGTCCAGTACAGAAATTTGCACTGAAGTAACAAAAGACAACAAATCAATGAAAAAGGATGGAAGGATGCTTTGGAATCGTAAACCTCTGTAGGGATAAATTCTTCCATTGCCTATGCATGTCTAATGATCAAAAAATTACCTCAGAATATTTTCCATAGACTGGCCTCTCAGGATCAAATTCTTAAGGAAGGAATTTGCTGATTATTAAGATGAAGGTATACAATAGTTTCCATCAAAAGCTCTGGAAGTTTTAATATACGGATTTCTCAGATTTGACTGATTTTAATCAGCTTAGCTCAAGCTTATCTCAAGGGGCGTGGCCAGGGTGTTAGAATTGGCCACAATGCTCAGAATAGAAAGTAAATTAAATATTACAAACTATAGACTACACCTATTGATTACTACACCTGTTGATTACTATGGGTTTTACATAGTACTATGTTTACATATCTGTTTACGTGGCTGCAAGTAAGAATTTAATTGTTCAGTTTCGGGACATATGACAAGAAAACACTCTTGACTCTTGATCTGTATCGCTCCATGCCATACATATCCATGTGCTTATGTAAAAGCCTCTTAAATGGTCCTATCTTGTCTGCCTTCAATGTGTACAGTTACAGTTTAACAGAAACATATCACCTCTCCTGGTCATTTTTACTTCAAATTCTTTGTTTAATGCTGTTCTGAATGTTTGCACAATGTGTGAGACTTGAAATAAACTAATCTGCCATTATTTTTAATTATTGTCACAGACATCCACCTGAAAATTATAAATTTCACATCTGTTAATTTCAAAATTCTATATGGCAGACTTTATTCAAAGTTAACCAATTGTTTATTGCTCAACAGGATATGGTTCCTGCAGATACAACTGTGGGGGATATTCATCTGATTGTTCCTGTGATCGCTACTGTCGTTACAATGGCAACTGTTGCTCTGATTTCTGTGACCACTGTGCTTATGTGGATAATGGTGAGGAAAAGCAAACTAATGGTGAAGTATTTGGTAAAGTTCAAAATATTTAGATAATAGAAATCTTTCAAAATTACCAAGAGGACCTTACGGGAGAGTATTGGGGGGGAACAGTGATTGTAAGAGATTAGGATAGACTAGTCTAGGTTAGATCATATCTACCGAGTACAGTGGAAAACTCTGTTTTGCCCTATATCCATAGTGTGCTCAGATCACTATACACCAAATTACATTTTGTTAAATTGCTACCAGCCTCCAAAAGATAACCCATATTTACTAAAAAGTATTGCGAAAGTCCAAGTCCCACCACATCCAATCCAGAACAACATTTCCATGATGAAAGGTTTCAAACTCGAGAACAGAAACATATTTTTCCACATTAACCAGGTTCCAGGTTTTTACAGTTCATTGTTGCAGGACAGAAGCAAAGAATGGGATGATTTGATGGGAATGGTTTGTGTTGGTGATGTCTGTTTACTTCCACCAATTATGACAGAGAGAAGCAGGGGTGATTATCAGAAGTCATAAATATATGGAGCTGGAATTGATTTTTAGGAGTTTCCTGTTCCTGAGAATAGAGGTTGTTTGCAGCATGCTTGTGACTTGTTTAGTGAATGGTCTGTTTCCATGTGTAAGAAGAAACTGCAGATGCTGGTTTACACTGAAGATAGACACAAAATGCTGGAGTAACTCAGCGGGTCAGGCAGCATCTCTGGACAAAAAGAATAAGCAACGTTTTCAGACTCTGAAGAAGAAGGGTCTCAACCCGAAACTTCACGTATTCCTTTTCTCCAGCGATGCTGCCTGACCCGCTGAGTTACTCCAGCATTTTGTGTCTTATGCCCAGTTCAGAATGTCTTTCAAACCTCAAGCTTCCTTGAATAGTTTTGATTAGAGACAAGTTTATATCTGTCTTTCCCAAACTTCCATTAAATTGTAACTATATCTCACTAAAAACAATGCAAGGAATTGGGGGGCTGAGTATGAAAAAGGATGAGAGATGGACGTTTGTTTATATTATACATTGGGACAGCAAATGTGGCATCTTTATACTGTATTCTAGTGGGATGGTATAATAGCACTTAATGTGGTGTTCATGGAAGTTCTTCACCTTGGTAAAACTTTTTATCCAATCAACTAGGAAAGAGTTAGTGACATTCTGAAATTATATGAAAAAGATGGAATTGGAATAATTTAAAGATTTACTTTAGTTCCAGAGAACAGAGGAACAAAATGTTAACTCGTATAGAGAATAATAATTTACTGAATTCCTTCTGGATCCAAAGGGGATCACTTTTAAAAAAGGATGGTTTTCCAATAAGATAATTCAGACCATGACACAAGGTGCAGGAGGACCTCAACAGGTCAGACAGCATCTGTGAAGGGAATGAGCAAGCGACGTTTTACATTGGGACCCGAAGCATTGCCTGTTCATTCCTTTCACAGATGCTGCCTGATCTGCTGAGATCCTCCAGCAATCTGTAGTTTGCTCAGGATTCCATCATCTGCAGTTTCATGTGTCTTCATAATTCACAGCATTGCTGACTCCAGTCAGCATCTGTTGCTGACCAATCTTACATTGGCCTTCTCCATACTTCCCTGAGATATAATTTACTCAATCAAGCAACTGAAAGGTCCTTCGGTATGGAGCTGGGAAGAGAGAGAGTGTGGGCCAGATGAAGTGTTTGAATATATTTTACATTGCGTGACTGAATGTGCCTGCATCACCAGGACCTTCATTTGCAGCTGTTGTGCACTCGCCATCAATTTCAATGAACATTTTCACTTTTATCACAGCCCCATTAATATTTCTGAGTGTAACTGCTAGAAGATTAATCACAAGTACTTATATCCAAATTTTTTGTTTTGTTGTTTGTCTGTAGGATACTGTGGGTATGACACAACTGGAGGAGGTCAGTAACGTTTAAGCACAAGGTTTTGGGTAAACTGGTGAATCTGTATGTTGACGCACCCTTAATAAGTCAAATTTTATTCACAAAGCCTGTTCACTGGGAATTATTTTGTTGATTTGAAAAAGTTGTTGAATATTAGTGACTGAAGTCTCTATATCATTCCCAGGGTGGAGGAGTGTTTCTTCATTGTACTGTTTAATTGCGCTCTCTTAATGACACCCTGAGATGGTATTTTTTATGATTCAACAGTGATTAGGAGTCCAGCATTTCATATGAATCAGAAATGATAAATCTGTTTCAGACTTACAATATCAATTTGTTCCAATATCAATATGAATTAAACATATATGACACCAGACCACACCAGAGCCACGATTCACAGAAAAATACTTTTGCGCCCTTCAATACATAAACATGTGCAAAAGACTATTTCAGCAACTTTAGTTGCTGTGCTCTGACTTTGATTGTGTGAACATAAAAACTCAAATAGTATAAAAAGAAAGAAGCAATAATCTTGAAGAAAACTGAGAGGCAATTCTATACAATATCTTTACACTGAGTTGAATAATTATGAAATATCACCTGCAATTATCAATGGTACAGAAATACACATCTCTGCACCATGGGGATGTCTGAGAGTGATGGGGGAATGCAAGAGAAATTCTAAAGGGGTGTTTGAAGTTTGCCCGGTCATTTCTACTTCAGTTTCTCTATTTGATGTGATTCAGCAAGTTTGAAAAAAGTTTAATTATTTCAAATGAATGTAACCCTACATTTAGTTTTCATATCTGTACAGACACAACACCACAAGGCAATTATTGGACAACAGGATACGGTTCATGCAGATACAACTGTGGGGGGTCTTCATATGGATGCTCCTGTGATTACAGCTGTCGTTACTATGGTCGCTGTTGTCCTGATTTCTGTGACTACTGTCCTTACATGGATTCTGGTAAGGGACCATTTTGAAAGCAATGTTCGTACAGTATATATATGCTCAAGTCAAAAATGTTGTGTTCTATAAATAGTCTCAAATTATCAGTTGATCCGAATGGAAGATTAGCGTGGTGAATGGATTCTTGTAAGAGAATATTTACAAAGCTATCCAATTCTTTAAAAAAAAAATAAAGGCTGAGATATCACTTTAGAACAAGGCCCTCAAAGTTATCAAAAAATCCACACAGCAGATTATTCTGGCAAAGCAATGTAGATGGATCTTAATGCCATGAAAAAGTCATCAACAATGCACAATGTGATCAAAAGCATAGCAATTGCATTACTTCCATCATGAACATCTGGGCATTATGAAATATTGACCAGTTGCAGTGTATGGAACATGTTCCTCAACTGTTTGATATTCTCATACATCACATTTTTGTGCAGTATTTGATGAGAGCTAGAATAGAACGCATGAATGGTCACCAGGGTGTAGTATCAACATCTCATATTTTGTTTGGGCAGCTAACTGCCCAGAGGTATCAATATTGATTTCTCTAAGTAACTTCAATAACCCTCTCTCTCTCTGTCTATCCCTCCCGCACATAAGTCGCACTAGCTATACTTTTTCACCCAACATTAATGGCCTTTTTCCTTCATCAACGTTAATTTTTTGCATATCTTTCATTCATAGTTCTTTATCTCTCTTTATCATTGTCTATATCTCCCATTTTCCTTATCACTAACCAGTCTGAAGAAGGCTCTCACCCCGAAACATCACCCATTCCTTCTCTCCATAGTTGCTGCTTATACCAATGAGTTACTCCAGCTCTTTGTGTCTTTGTTCGATAAAACCCTGATTCCAGCTTATTCATTCAAGCACACCAAGTATAATAAATAAGCAAATAGGCATACAGAATGTTTGTACATTGCATTCATAGGAAGTTGTGGAATTTGAAACATACTTCACTTTGGTGCTACAATTGGATCACTACTGATCAAGTTGTAATACATTCCACCTCCAAAAGGCATCCCATTTTTGTCCAAAACTCCTGAGAAATTCCCAGTTCAACCACACATCCCTCCAATACCAGAATGTAATTCCTTTGACTTCATTCAAATTACAGAGCATTAATTATGTTTTCTGCATAAACTGGAATCTAGTTTGTGTAGGAAGGAACTGCAAATGCTTGTTTATACTGAAGATAGACACAAAATGCTGGAGTAACTCAGCGGGTCAGGCTCTGGAGACAATGGATAGGTGTTGTTTGTGGGTCGGAACCCTTCTTCAGAGAGAACGAGAATCTGGTTTAATTGTCAACGTATTAGGAAAAGGGGAAACATTGAGATTATTGGATAGAATTGTGGAAGTGTTGTGAGGGAGAGCTTTGTGTGAGTGAACCCTGTTTGCTTCTACAGGGGAGAGCAGGAATGACAGACAGTCTGAAGTCATCTACAGGTGGATAAACTGCAGCGAGGAGGTTCTTGTCCTGTGAATTGAGGATCTGTTTGTTTTCCTATATCAGTATTGAGATTTTTGTGAATTCCTAAACTAATTTCCATTGGAAAGGAATTTTATACCTGCCTTTTCCAATGGTACTTACCTGAATCAAGCACTCTGGGGAGTTGAAAGTCGAGGGTGGAGTTTACAGCAAGTTTGTCCATATTGTACATTGATTGTGACAACCTGGGTGCACTATTGGGACTTTTCCTGACTGCTGTTGGTCACTTGCACATTCATTTTAATCTTAACAATAGTTAATTCTAGCATGCGTTTAATAACTATTTCCGAGTTTAACTGGTAGGTAACTCAACAATGAAGTAAGTAAATAACTAATGTTCTTGTTTCCAGGAAACTGTGGTGGTTACACAATTGGAGCAGGTCAGTAAAATTTTAGTTCAAACATTCTTATAAATGTTTTTTGACTCTTTGTTTCAGTTTATCAATCAATTTGTATCTGTAATGGCTATCCTTATAGAATCATGCTGTTGATCACATTTTTACATGTTGGTTCCTAAAGTCTGTACGTCAGTCTGACAGTAAGTTTTCATTGTAATTTTAGATGCACTTTATTTGAGCTTCACTGACACTCGGTTATGGTGAATAGTACTGCACACGTGAGATTAACAGTTCGGCTTCATACATAAAAGGAAAATGTGAAGTTAGAAAGATATCTTAATTCCATTTGGAGTTTTGCAATAGTTATCACTTGGCAATAATTTTTAATCATTCTAGTCCATTATCAATTTGGAAAAAGATTATATGCATGAGCTTTTTGTTCAAGAAAGGGACAAAGACTTCAGTAAGTTTCTTGCCATGGTCTTATTCTGATTATGGAAAAACATACACAGTTTGAACAGAAATAAATGATACTGCTTTTAATTTTATTATTTTTACAGTTACAGGTAATACTGAAGCAATGGAGACAACAGGTACGAAAATGTTCTTTGAAAGCATATTGCACCACATTTAAAGATTAACCTGCTAAATTTATCTCAGATTTGAAAATTAAAAAGTTCATTCAATTTAACGCACCATTTTCTGGACAACAGGATACGATTCGTGCAGATACAACTGTGGGGGGTCTTCATATGGATGCTCCTGTGATTACAGCTGTCGTTACTATGGCAACTGTTGTCCTGATTTCTGTGACTACTGTTCTTACATGGATTCTGGTAAGGATTTTTAAAAGGCAATGTAATCCTTAACTATATATGAAAGTTATCTTATTACAAATGGAACAAGTCCCTGAAGTGATCAAAAATTCTTTGAGTAGTATTTTGTCAAAGCAGTGTAGATGGCACTTGATGCCCTGACTGAGTTTATGGAATGTACAATGTTATCATTAGCATGGAAATCTTGAACTGTTTGATGTAGTTCTCATGCATCACTCTATTGAGTAGCATTGAGGTGATAATAATTCCACTGAGAGAGGATGGGAAGCATCAATGACCACCAGGGTATAAATTCGGACAGGAAAAGATTTTTAGTGAAACATATTTACAACAATGTTATTATAAGTGTCTTGACCCTAAAGGTGACCTATCCATGTTCTCCAGAGATACTGTCTGACCTACTGAGTTTCCCCAGCACTATGTGTCCTTTTATATATTAACTAGCATCTGCAGTTCTTTGTTTCAACATTTCCAATTAATCGTTGCTGTGTTTTAATTTATTACATTTATCCATAGCAAAGTTATTAAAATATGCAGAGCCAGATTATGAACTGTTGGTGATTTGTTATCAGACATTTGGGAAATCAACTGTTTGCTCCACTAAATCCCCAACTGCAGCTGATTCATTCAAACACACAAAATGACAATTGATAAATAATGTTTCATGCATTGTAATTGTAGGAAGTTGTGGAATTTCACAATGCACGTGGATACAGCAATTCGGATCACTACACACCGTTACATTTGGCTGTATTCCATCCAGCTACTCCACACTAGGACATAATTCCTTCAACTTCTTTCAAATTATAGAGCATAAATTATGTTTTGTACATAAACTGGAATATAGCATTTTAATTGTCACCACCAGGAAAAGGGGTAAAATTGGTGGATCTATAATTGATTTAATCACCTATTGAATAGGTGACATTTCGGGTTGAGACTCTTCTTCAGACAGTTTTCCTATGTCAGTATTGAGACCTTCATGAGATCCTAGACTAATTTCAGCTGGAAAATAAATGTATGCCTTTAAGATCAAGCTTCAACCATATGTTACCTGAATAACACATTTTCTAAGTAATGAGCAGATTTTTCCTCTTTTACTGCTTATATTATCCATGTATCAGGACAGAAGGAAAGATTGGAGTGGTTTGATAAAACTGATGGAAATGGTTTGTATCGGTGAAACCTGTTTGTTTCCACAAATTTTGATAGGGAGAAGCAGGGTGGCCTCTCTCTTTTGTTCTCCAACATTCCCTGAGCATAATCATTGCCGAATTTAAGACTTTGTGAGGTTTCTGAGGCATTAGGGCATGGTTTGCTGGCGGGCAGGGTAGGGAAGCATTTGCTGTGAGTGCTATTTGTGACAGTCATCTGACTCCACTAGGAAGTTTCCTGACTACTGTTATGAACTTGCTCATCCCCTTTCAGTCAGAACTGAACTTGGCATTTTCTGCCATGTGTCTGAATAACATTTCTGAGTATGACTAGAAGCAACTTGATAAAAGACACTGAATAATTTAAATTACTAATTTCTTTCTCTCTAGGATATTGCGGCCTTTACACAACTACTACAGGTCTGTATTATTTACTGTCAATCATTCTTATACATTTCTTGGTCTGCACATTCACAAGCATTTCATAATTGAATTTTTATTCAGGATATTTGTCCTAAAAAATCATTGATTATTTGCCAAGATGTTTACATACTGTTTAGTTTACTTTAGTTTAGAGATACAGCACAGAAACAGGCCTTTCGGCCCACCGAGTCTGCGCCGACCAGCGGATCTAGCACCACCCTACACACTAGCGACGATTTACAATTTTTTACCAAAGGCTAATAAATCTACAAATCTGTATGCCTTTGGTGTGTGGGTGGAAACCAGGAGCACCCAGAGAAAATCCATGCAGGTCACAGAAAAACATACAAATTCCGTACAGACAGCACCCACAGTCAGGAGCGAACCTGGGCCTTTGGCGCTGTATGGCAGCAACTCTACCACTGTGGTACTGTGCTGCCGGTCCTGTCTTTCCACAAAAATCACTAATTATTTGACAAAATGTTTATATATTGTATATCAATGGTAAATCAATCCCATTTGTTGTGCTTTCAGCATCCCTGTTAGTCTGGTGAGGTAATCGGTTTCCCTGATTGGAAATTAAAAGCATAGGAGATGTTACTCTAATCTAGCACAAATAACTAAAGTTTTCCATTTTGTGATAAATGTCAAAATTGCTACATTACATAGAAACATAGACAATAGGTGCAGGAGGAGGCCATTTGGCTCATCGAGCCAGCACCGCCATTCATTGTAATCATGGTTGATCATCCACAATCAGTAACCCGTGCTTGCCTTCTCCCCATAACCCTTGATTCCACTAGCCCCTAGAGCTCTATCTAACTCCCTTTTAAATTCATCCAGTGAATTGGCCTCTACTGCGTTCTGTGGCATACAATTCCACAAATTCGCAACTCTCCAGGTGAAAAAGTTTTTACTCATCTAGCTTGTCCAGTCCTTTTATAATCTTATATGTTTCTATAAGATGCCCTCTCATCCTTCTAAATTTCAGTGAATACAAGCCCAGTCTTTCCAATCCTTCCTCATATGACAGCCACGCCATCTGACAGTCAAGTCATGCCATTAGTTTTCTTCACTGCCTGCTGTTCCTGCATGTTTACTTTCAGTGACTGATGAACAAGGACACCCAGGCCTTGTTGCACTTCCCTTTTTCCTAATCTGACACCATTGAGATAATAATCTGCCTCCTTGTTCCTGCCGCCAAAGTGGATAACCTCACATTTATCTACATTATACTGCATCTGCCATTCATATCTGCCCACTCTCTCAACCTGTCCAGGTCATCCTGCAACCTCATAGCATCGTCTTAGCAGTTCACACTGCCACCCAGCTTTGTGCCATCAGCAAATTTGCTAGTGTTACTTTTGATTCCATCATCAAAATCATTAATATATATTGTAAATAGTTGCAGCCCCAGCACCGAGCATTGTGGCATTCCGCTTGTCACTGCCTCCCATTCTGACAGGGACCCGGTTATTCGTACTCTTTGTTTCCTGTCTGCCAACCAATTCTCTATCCATGTCAATACCCTACCCCCAATACCATGTGCTCTAATTTTGCCCACTAACCTCCTAACAATTTTGACACAGTTAAAACCTCATAGTTTATTGCTTTAAATTGTACCTTGTCAAAGTACATTATCATTATTTATGATCAACTTTGCTAATTTTATTATTTTTTCTTCTTTTCAGCACCAACAACAGGTAACTAATTTTAAATGCTACCCATATGTTTCTGCAATAAACTTCAATGTAAGATGTGATTTATAATCGGGTCCAGTTACACTTACGTCTGCCTTCACCAAGAAGCTATTGTTCAAATCTGAACATTAAATGGAGTCACAAGAAAATTCCTGACCCAAAACATTGTCTGTCCATTCTCTCCACAGATGCTGCAAACCCGTTAGGTTCCTCCAGCACTTTATGTTTTGCTCTGAACCTTGCACCATTGAACCATTAAATGTTAGAGGATATTTAATAATCACACATTAGTAATGAAAATGTAAGGATCAGTGCTATGTTTACATATCTGTTTACGTGGCTGCGTAAGAATTTCATTGTTCAGTTTCGGGACATATGACAAGAAAACACTCTTGACTCTTGATCTGTATCGCTCCATGCCATACATATCCATGTGCTTATGTAAAAGCCTCTTAAATGGTCCTATCTTGTCTGCCTCCACTATCACCGCTGGCAGCGTGTTCCAGGCAACCACTTCTCTCTGCGTAAAAAAGAAAACTTGCCTCGTACTTCTCCGTTAACATTTTTCCCACTCTCAATATTGGTTTAGAATTGATTATGTTTTAAAAGGGAAACTGAAAACATCTGAAACACTTATGTGTAATGGAAATACTAAAAATCCATAGAAATGTATATATTTTTTTAAAACACCCTTTGTTTCCCAATCCATAGCCCATTGAACATACAACATAAATGAGTACATCACAAGAACAGGCTCGTTTGCCCACAATGTTTGTGCTGAACATGACAATAGACAATAGGTGCAGTACTAGGCTATACGGCCCCTCAAGACAGCACCACCATTCAATGTGATCATGGCTGATCATCCACAATCAGTCCCCGTTCCTGCCTTCTCCCCATATCCCCGGGTGCCAAAACCAACTCTTGTCTGCCTGCACATAATCCATTTCCCTCCATTCCATGCATACTCATGTGCTTATCCAAAAGTCTCCTAAATGCTACTATTATATCTGCTTCAACCACCACCCTTGGCCACATGTTCAGGCACTCACCACTCTCCATGTGAAAAAAAAAACATGCACAGCTCTTCTAAACTTTTCCCATCCGATCTTAAAGCTGTCCCCATTTTCCACTTTGTGGTGACGGTTCTGAATGTCTACCTTATCTATGCCTCTGATTATTTTGTACACTTCTGTCGGGTCACCCGTCAACCTTTGACATTCCAGAAAAAACAATCCAAGTTTGTTCAACCACATTCTGTCAAACCTCTTCAGTACCCCTCCCCAGAGCCCACACATTCTTCCTGTAATGCAACCCTTTTAATCAGCTCAACGCCAGTGGGGCAACGCTACACATTTTAGAAATAGCCGCAGTGACCAGACTAGACAGAGAGGTGAAACAAAAAATCATTGAGGCCAGTAACTCTCATTGGAAGGCCATAAACATTCATTGTCAAGACTTTGTTAGGCCAGCCCTTCGGGACAGGCATGAGACGTGGACAGACATCTTAAGAAACTTTTGTAATGAAGAATGAATTTTTTGAACTATAAAAGAAGAAAAATTGACAGTAAATACTGGAGAAGAGACAAAAATAAATCAGTCTGATGAAGGGTTTCAACCCGAAACGTCACCTGTTCCTTCGCTCCATAGATGCTGCCTCACCCGCTGAGTTGCTCCAGCATTTTTGTCTACCTTCGATTTTTCCAGCATCATTTTCTTAAAAATAAATAGTTGCTAATTTTTATCACATATTGTTGCACCTGGATTTATCTATTTCATTATTGTTCCTAGGTGGATCGTGTGGAGGTTATCTTGATGATGCTAATGGAACTGTTAGCAGTCCATATTATCCATACTCCTATCCAAATTCTGCAAACTGCATTTGGCACATAAGAGTGGAAAGCCACCAAATAATTGATCTGCAATTTACTGACTTTGAGTAAGTGAAGATAAATAAACGTTCATTTTATGATACCAAACAGTGTCATGGCACCAATTAAGTAATGTACGCTGCCAATTAGAGTCAAGGTAGACTCGTGTCGTTATACAATATGGAAGCAGGTCATTAGGCCTATCTTGTCCAAACCACCAAGATATCTGCCTGAACTGGTCTCATTTATGGACTTTTGGCCCATGCCTCTAAATCTTTCCTTTCCATCTACTTGTCCATATATCTTTTAAACTTTGTAGTTGTACCTACCTCGAGGGGTGACGCCTGTATGGTCGTGAGTAGTCGCCCAAAGAGTCGTACCTTTTTCTGGTCGCTGCTGGATGTTCAACATGTTGAAAAATTTCAGCGACCTGCTGCGACTATGAAGGGTGCCGGCAAGTCGCTGGAAAAATTGCATAGTGGGACAGGCCCTTATGATCACCCTCAGCCTCCTCCACTCCAGAGACAAACTCCAGCCTATCCACTCTTTCCTTTTAACTTGAGCTCTCCATCTGAGTAAGTCTTTCCAGCCTAATGACATCTTTTCAATTGTCAGGTGACCAGAATTGCATACAATATTCCAGCTGTGGCCTCACCAATGCTTTGCATAGTTGTGAGATAACTGTTACAACTGTACAATGGCAGATCTGACAGTTGTGCTGTATATAAAATTTTGAAAGGCATAGATAGGGTAGACAGTCGGAACCTTCTACCTTGGGTGGAAATGTCAAACACGAGAGGGCATAGCTTTAAGGTCAATGGGAGAAGGTTTAAAAGGGATGGGCAGGGCAAGGTTTTACAGAGAGTAGTGGGTGTCTGGAACATGATGTCAGGGGGTGGTGGTGGAAGGAGATATGATAGTGGTTTTAAGAGACCCTTAGATACATAGATAGATATGCAGATAATAGAGGGGTATGAATCACATTCATGGAGAGATAATTAGTTTAACTTGGTATCATGTTCTCAGGTGAGTTTCTCAAATAATTCTTGCTAATGTTTAAAAAGTAGATACATTCATCATTGTCTGATTTTAAGATAATTAATGAATAAAAGCTAATTATTATATAAAAAATGTTCAAACTGCTTATTCTCTTGACAGTCTTGAAATGGCTCAAAATTGCCCGTATGATTACGTTGCAATATATGATGGACCTTCAACAGATTCTACTTTGCTTGCAAGACTTTGCTCAAATCCAAGTGAAGCTTTGATATCGTCGTCCAACAGTATGACAATTTATTTTCAGTCAGATTCCAGCGTAACCAGACGTGGCTTCATCGCAAGATACCAATCACTTCCCATCAATAACGGTGAATTTTGTGAAATATATTGTTCAAAATTGCATGCTAGGGAAATTAGGAAATTAGAACACAAAGTATGTTTGCAATGATGTTGTTTATAATCCAATAAAGAACCAACATTATTTATGTGTTATTTGATCACATGAATGGCTTATAATACAGTAGGTTTGTCCTATCCAAGCAGTAGGTGTGATTTTAAAATAGGAAGTTCCCTAAGTTATATTCTATTGAATCAGCTTCACTCTGGCATTGCACAGGAA
The DNA here is from genome assembly GCF_028641065.1 of Leucoraja erinaceus. Lineage (NCBI taxonomy): Eukaryota > Metazoa > Chordata > Chondrichthyes > Rajiformes > Rajidae > Leucoraja > Leucoraja erinaceus. The sequence continues at coordinate 18,161,141 of NC_073391.1, read as the reverse complement.
GGGGTGTTAAAGTCTGAGGAACGGTCCTGACCTGAAAGGGTCACCCATCCATGTTCTCCAGAGACGCTGCCTGATCTGCTGAGTTACTCCAGCACTTTGTGCCCAAAGAGTGTTAGGATTCACTGCAGCAATCAGGGATGGAAAATAAAGATTCATTGGGACCAGGAACTAGGGCATGGACAATCATTGTCAAGATTCAGGAAGATCAACAGAATGACATGTTGACTGGTAGCTTTAGAAACTTATTGCAAGAGTAATTGTACTGAATAATGAAAGGAAGGACATTTTGAGGGAAAGACACAAAATGTTCATTTATACTACATAATGTCTTATGTAGACTTATCCTTTTCATTATTGGTCATAGGTCATTTGTGTGGAGGTTATCTTGGCGATGCCTTTGGATCTCTTTTCAGTCCTGGTTATCCATACCCCTATCCACATAATGCAGACTGCATTTGGTACATAAGAGTGAACAGCACACAAGTAGTACAGCTGCGGTTTTCTGACTTTGAGTAAGTAAATAAGTTGTCATCTTTTAATTCATGTTATTAGTAGTGTCAAGAGATTTGCTGTCAATTAACAATTTCTGATTGATTCAAATGACCTCAATACATTCATGAAACTGCGTTCAGAAGAATTTGTGTTGGATCATATGTGCCACTGAAGCTCCCCTTCATGAAACCATATTGATTCATGTTACTTAGTATATTGTCAAACATCTTTTATAGTACCTTTTAGCATTTTTCTGTTTGAAAGTGTTAAGCAAAACAGCCTGTAGCTCCCTATTTCCTTTCACCCTGGCAGTGGAGGCCAATTCACTGGATGAGTTAGATAGAGCTCTTGGGACTAGCGGAATCAAGGGGTATGGGGAGTAGGCAGGCACGGGTTACTTATAGTGGATGGCGGTGCTGGCTGGAAGGGCTGAAGGTCCTCCTCCTGCACCTGTTTTCTGCTTCTATGTTTCTATAAAGGGTTGATTCTGGGATAATTATTCAAGGTGATGGGCAATAGTTACAGAAAGTATGTGAGGTCAAGGTTTATAAGCAGTTTGTGTTTTTGATTCAGAAAAACCTTCTTATTAGCATTAGAGTCAGAAGAATGATTTTGCAAGTAAATATGTTACAATATAAACAGGTGGGACTAGTGTGGATGGGACAGGTTGGTCGCTGTGGGCAAGTTGAGCCGCAGGGCTTGTTTCCACGATGTAAGACTCTATGATTCTGTGACTGTATGTTACTGTAGATTTTGTGTTAAATATGATGAAGGAATGATCCCTAAAAACTTTCACCATTGCTTATATCTATCATTGTCCCACTTATTAACTATAAATATTTTATTGGCAGGCTTGAAGCTACATCAAGTTGCTCATACGATTTTGTTGCAGTGTACGACGGGCCGACAACAGATTCTGCTTTGCTTGGAAAACTTTGCATTGAAGCAAATGAAACTTTTACATCAACATCCAACAGTATGACAATTCATTTTCGATCAGATTCCAGTCAAACCAGAAGTGGCTTCGCTGCCAGCTACCACGCACGGCCCAACTATAACGGTGAGTTTTGTTAAAATACTTGTCTCAAAATAAATCCTGGAGTAATTATGAAATGAGGCAAATTACCTTAACAAGCCCTTTATACAAATGAAACAATAAAGTCATCATATAACTATTGGGAAATGACATGATGTTGCTTGCGTACTATTTTATGCACTAAAGTCTATTGCAAACCTGTTTGCTAATCAGTGTGGAGTTCCATGGTCAACTTCAGGAAGCTGTAGTGTGATTCTCTATGCTTATGAAAACAAAACTGTTCTGCCCCTGTCCCACTTAGGAAACCTGACCGGAAACCTCTGGAGGCTTTGCGCCTCACCTAAGGTTTCCGTTCGGTTCCCGGAGTTTCCCGGAGGTTTTTGTCAGTCTCCCTACTACCTGCAACTACCTGCAACTTCCACTACCTGCAACCTCTGGAAACCACCTGCATCCTCCGGGAACCGCACGGAAACCTTGGGTGGGGTGCAAAGTCTCCAGAGGTTTCCGTTCAGGTTTCCTAAGTGGGACAGGGGCATTAGAGAGTACAAGGTCCTCATCATTTGTGTCTCATTATACATTTGTGTGAGACTGTCCATAGGGCAAGGTTTACCGCACGAGTACATCTTCCCCAGTGGGCAGAATCATTACCTGGCCTCCTATCTGAGGAGTGTGGCAGTGAAGATTATTTTTAGATTGATCTTTCTTTATTACTGGAAATTGTTGGTTTGTGCCAAAAGCCTCAGTGGCTTTCTACTATTTGATCATCCACTGCCCTCCCATCTCTGCCTCTCACTCTTGTAATCACCCATTGCAATTGGACTGCCCAGCTATTGCCATCCTGTCTAATCCTTCACATTTCTTTTCTCTACACCCATCCCAATCTTCCACCTGCCTGGTCCCATCTCTCTCCTCAACGAAGCTTCTCATTGTTCCTTGACATCTACTTTCTGACACCCTCACTTCCTCCAGTCTATTCCCTGAATCTTTAATTGGCTGCCCTCTGGATTTCTGATCCTCTCTTCTTCACACTTCAAGCCGCTATCTCTATCTTTTCTCCAATCCTTTTCCAATTTTATGGTGTCCTCAGCTACTCTAGTTCAGCCTATCTCCTCACCATACCACAAATATCTTCTCCTTTAGATTAGTTTAGAGTTTAGAGATATAGCACAGAAATAGACTCTTTGGCCCACCAAGGGCCACACCGATGATTGATCTCATGTTCATACTAGTTTTGTTATCCCATTTTCTGATCCACTCCCCACACATTATGGACAATTTTACTGCGGCCAATTAACTTACAAACCCAAGTCTTTTGGATGTGGGAGGAAACCAGAGTACCTGAAGGAAGCCGGAGCACCCAGTGGAAACCCACATGGTCATAGGCACAATGTGCAAAGTCCATTAAGTCCGAGGTCAGGATCGAACCTTGGTCTCTGCTGCTGTGAGACAGTAGTTCTACCAACAGCTCTACCAGTTGCACCACTGAGCCTCCTTGGATTGTTCCATGTAGTCAGCACAATACATCTCTTTGTTCATCTCCCTCTACAAAATGAAACCTGGGCGTACATGATAATAAAGAATCATTGAACCATTGTAATATTATGATATAATAGGTTTTATGATATGCTTATGATATTATAGTTTTTCTGCCTCACAGATTACTTTTCCAATGCATAGAATATATGACATTATGTTTTTTTTTTCAGAGATGTTAAAATGTTCTTCAGATTACATGGAAGCAATAATTGATAACTCCTATCTCAGTTTTCTGGGTTTTAATGTGTCCAATCTCTATCTGAATGATCGCAACTGCAGACCAATAATAACAGCTAATGGAGTGGAATTCAAAATACCACTTAATCAATGTGGTACAGTACAACAGGTAAACAAAATAGATCTGGAGGATTGGCTCCACAAAAAAGACGTCTTTCAATATTCACGACAATATAGTTGTAAAACTATTTACAAATATTTCATCTCCTCTTTCAATTTTTTCTTGGTTAAATACTTTGTGAAGCAACATATGCAATTATTAACATTCGGTTGTTCTACAGGTTATGGTTTTGGCATGGCCTATCTTCTCTCAGTCTATGGTGAAACTTTGTAACGGCTTTGAATATGTGCTGATTGTGCCAATCTTCTCAAATCATGTCTTCCCGTCCATGGTCTTGACCATCTCATAATTCAATCTGTGTTCAAGTAGACTGTGGGTCATTCTTTGACTTACTTTTCATTGATGCCAATGCATGCATGATCTTCTCTTCTTTGTATCAATGCCTACCCCCTATTCTTTTATTGACCATTCAAATCCACATTTATCTGCTCTCTCGCAGAAAAAGCTGCCAACTGTTCTTATAACATTCACACTCTCAATACATTTCAATGAACTTCATGTTTACGGCTGAGTGTTGTGAAAACGCAATGCCTTTCAATTCTTCATTAAATCCAAACTTTTCTCTTAGACAGCACTATCATTCCATTCTCATATTAATAAGAACACAGTACAGCACAGGAACAGACCCATTGTCCCACATGTCTGTACTGAACATAATGCCAAGTTAAACTAACCTCATCCGCCTCCATATGATCCATACCCCTCCATTCCCAGTTTTACATGTGCCGATCTAAAAGCCCCTTAAACACCACTATCATATCTGCCTCCAACACCATCACTGGTAGTGTGTTCTAGCCAGCCAACACCAACTTGACCTAAACATCTCCTTTAGACTTTGCCCCTCTCACCTTCAAGCTACTCTGTCTTTGACATTTCTGCCCTGGGAAATCGGTTTTGATCCCAGCAAATACCAGCGTTCTAGAGAAAACAATCCAACCTCTCTTTGTTGGTAACACCTCCTAATCCTGACAACATTCTGGTTATCTTCTTCTGCATTCTCTCTAAAGCTCCCCCAACCTTTCTGTAATGGGCCATCCAGAACTGCATGAAAACTCCAAACGCGACCTAACCAAAGTCTATTAGAGCTGAATTGCCTCTTGTTTTTTGCCTCTGGCCTATGCAAATGTTGCTAGCAAGAAAAGGGAGTCCTCTTTTATGATAAATAGTTTATATTAATCTTTAAAACTCCTGTCGGGCAACATCTGTAGAGGAAATGGACAGATGACGTTTTGGGTTGGGTCCTTCAGACTGATGGAGTAGTTGGGGAGAAAGCTGGGAAAGCAAGGTGGGAGGTGAGGCAAAACCTGGCAAGTGATAGGTGACTATAGGTGAGGGGGAGGAAAGACAATAGATGGAGTAAGTGATAAATGATAGAGCTGAAAGGCAGACAAAAGGTGTCGGGTAAATAAAGAAGCAGAGGAGTGAGTGAAATGTAAAGCCGGAGGGAGGGATATGGGTGAAAAAAGATACAGGAGGGGGGAGTGGAGGGGATAAAGGGAAAAATGGTTAACAATTGAAAGATCCAGCAGGCCTTGGCGGACAGATCGCAAGAGTTCAGCAGAACGGTCGCCTAGCCTTAAACTGCACTTCTACCACTGGACAGGATAATTGAAAAGGAATCATCTATCTGTAGTCATTTTCACAACTTGTTCAATATTTTTATTTTAAGCTGCTGTTGGTGCCCATCTCTATTTCCTTGCTACTGAAAAAAAGCAAGATTCTTCACATCTTTTCCCTCCCTAAAAGATTCAGTGTTGAAGTTGTGTGCATTTAATCCTACAGACCTGTAATTTTTTCTCTTGACGAATTGTACTTCAGATTACCAATCTCAAATTTTCAAATTTTATGTAAAAAAATCTCATTTTGATCATATTGTGCGCAAAATAACATTTTACTTTTATTCTTCATTCTGTTTCATAGGTACAGAACGGTAACATTGTTTATTCCAACACCATCCAATCTTCACTTTCTGGATCGACTATAGTTCGTGCACGATACCTACAGATCAATATTGGCTGTGAAATGCAACAAGATACAATGGTTAACATAATGTATTTGGTAAACAATAACTCGGGAAATGGAATATTTGATAACATAACACAAACTGGCTCGTTTAGATCTAGCATGATGTTCTATGATTCATCATCATTTGTCACACCAGTGTCAGATTTGCCGTATTATGTAGATCTTCAGCAGAATCTGTTTGTGCAGGTTAACCTGTACAGTTCTGATACTTCTCTTAAAGTGTTTGTGGATACCTGCACAGCGGCGCCCGATAATGTCACCTCAACATCAATGACTTATGATCTAATCAAGAATGGGTAAGTTTGGGATAAGTTTATGGGGTGGGAGTTTGCAACCTTCACGTGGTCCGCCCCGTTTCAACGAATGCAATCAACCTGGCATGCACAATCAAGTAAGATCAAATAGAACAAGTTGTCCTACAACTTAAGGCCGTGCTCGCCATACGCAAGAAGAAGAGGATAAGTTTAAAAAGTAATCTTCCAAACTAATTATCCAAGGTCACAAATTAGAATTGCAGCACGCATTGTGTACATCTGTGTGAGTCAGTCACACAGATGTCCTCACAACCTCCTCTACCCAAAGAGAACAACCCCAGGGTTTCCCATCTATCGCACAGAACTCAAGCCCCTCTTTCCTGGAATCATTGAAGTAGATCTCTTCTACAGCTCCTTCTAAGCAATAATATCTTTGCAGAATATGGGCATTTTCTAATTAAACAAAAATGTTATATAGATTCAGCATACTTCCTTGCTCTTTTATTCGATGTGTTCATGCATAAAGTCAACTATGCTTTTTGTTAAATTACTTTCTCAACCTGCCCTCCAACTGTGAGTGAACAATACATGCATGTCCCCCAAATTTCACAAACTTCTGTGCCCTTTTTGGAGTTGTGTCTGCGAGCATATGTTTCTCTCACTGATTCTTTGAACAAAATTATAACACTTTTTATAACACTGGGCGACACAGTGGTGAAGCGGCAGATTTGCTGCCTTACATTGCCTGAGACCCGAGTTCGATCCTGACTATGGGTGCTGTCTGCATGGAGATTGAATATTCTCCCTGTGACCATGTGGTTTTCTCCAGGTTCATCCCATATACCAAAGTACTGTTTTGTAGGTTAATTGGCTTTTGTGAATTGCACCTAATGTATAGGCTGCAAAACGTGACTAATATAGAATTAGTATATGAGTGATCATTGTTCGGCATGCTCGGTGTGCCTGTTTCCACACTTTCACTAAAACTAAAAGCTAAAACTGAAAATTAAAATTAAAACAATTCATCATCAGATCATGTGATAGGAACAGAATTATGCCATTCGGCCCATCGTCTACTCCGCCATTCAATCATGGCAGGTCTATCTCTCCCTCCACACTCTATTCTCCTGCCTTCTCCCCATAACCTCTGATACCGTACTAATCAAGACTCTATTTATCTCTGCCTTAAAAATATCCACTGATTTGCCCACCACAGCCTTCTGTGGCAAAGAATTCCACAGATTCACCACCCCCTGACTAAAGAAATGACTCCTCATCTCCTTCCTAAAATAACGTCCTTTAATTCCAAAGTGCCTTTGCACCTCCAATTTCTGGATTATCTCCCCATTTAGAAAATAGTCTACGCCTTTATTCTACTACCAAAATGCATGACTCAACACTTTGCTACATTATATTCCATCTGCCACTTTTCTGCCCAGTCTCCCAACCTGTCCAAGTCCTTCTGCACAGTCCCTGCTTTCTCTACGCTACCTGCCCCTCCACCTATTTTTGTATCATCCGCAAACTTGGCCACAAAGCCTTCAATCCCCTCATCCAAATCATTAACATACAACGTGAAGAGCAGCGGCCCCAGCATCGAACCCCGCGGAACTCCGCTTGTCACTGGCAGCCAACCAGAAAAGGTCCCTTTATTGCCACTCATTGCCCTCTGCCTCCAACCAACCTGCTATCCATGCTAGTACCTGCCCTTTGGTACCGTGGGCTTTCATCTTCCATAGCAGCGTCCCGTGTGGCACCTTATCAAATACTGAACTGCATTTTGTTACCTAGCTTGTTCCCATACTGCATTGAGCATTCCCAATTTTTTTAGCAGTGATACAGTGATTCATTTTAACGCATTGAAACTCTGCTTTGGCTGGGGTTTCTCATGAAATTAACCTTGAAATATTTATTTTATAGGTGTGTAAGGGATGAGACCTACGGCATATATCCCTCACCAGCCAACAATATTGCCCGATTTACATTCAGTGCCTTTAAATTCTTAAACCCACATTCCTCAGTCTATCTCCGTTGTAAACTTGTGATATGCGAGGCTTATGATTACTCCTCCCGCTGTTACCGTGGGTGCATGACTCGGCAAAGGAGAGCCATAGCTTCTTCAAAGGGAAATGTCGATGTTACGTTGGGACCAATTGAACTCAAGAAAGATTGAACACATTAAGGTGCAGGTGAGACAAGCATGGTATTTTCTAAATGCTTCACTGAAAACGTTTCATTTTGTAGTTCCACCAACAGCAGAGTTACTGCTTTGCAAATAATAAACTGCAATGTCTTTCAGGTCTGAAAAAAGAAGTGGACAAGGCTGATGACACGAATATCTAATTTAATTTTCCATTTATCCTACCTCTGCTGGTTCTGTTTGTAATTGTTTCGCCATTGGCTGCTGCAATGCTAAAACTATTCAGGAATCTGGAACAGAACGGGCTTAAGTGCAGTATGCGGAATTCTACTGTGAAGTGACACTTTCAATCGATAATGAATCTGATCGAATCTAATCCAGATAACCAATGACACAACAAACTTACTTGCATGAACAAAATTCAAAACCTGATCAAAATTAATTCTAAGATTCACTGAAGCAATGAGCTTGGAGATTGAGTTTATTGTTTAATTATAATGTCATCTGTCACAATTTCTAATCATGGATGTCACTTGAATTTATTTGTCCATTTGTTTCTGTTTCAATTAACTCAATGCATAATAAAATTGTGATTAAAAAAGAAGTCAATAAAGCATTTTCAAAGCATGACACAATCTAATCTGTTTTTATTTTAATGTATTGAGACTTCCTTATATTAATATACAATAGAATTTGAAAATGCTGGAAATACACAACAGATCAGACAACAAGTGCTTCGAACCACGACCTGATGTTAATTGAAACTAATCCCATCTGCTTGCATGTGTTCTATCTCCATCCATTGATGGAGTCATACAGCATGGAAACTGGCACATCGGTCCCAACTTGCCTACACTGACCATATGTCCCATCTACACTCGTCCCACCTGCCTGCATTTGACCCATATCTCTCGAAACCTATCCTGTCAATGTAACTGTCTAAATGTTTCTTAAACATTGCGATCGTACCTGCCTCAACGACCTCCTCCCACGGTTAATTCCCTGTACCCACCACCCTTTATGTAAAATATGTTTCCCCTCAGGTTCCTATTAAATCTTTCCCACCTCACCTTAAACCTATGTCCTCTGGTTCTCGATTCCCCGACTCTGGGCAAGAGACTGTGTGCGTTTGCCCAATCTATTCCTCTCACGATTTTGTACACTTCTGTAGGATAACACCTCATCTACCTACTCTCCTCGGAAAACAGTCCTAGCCTGCTCAACCGCTACTTATAGTTCAGACCCTTGAGTTCTGTCAAAATCCTCTCTGCACCCTTTCCAACTTGTCAACCTGTTTGTTTAACTGCCTCTTAAATATTGTTATCGTGTCTGCTTGCAAGAAAACAACCTTTCTCTCAACATCAGTTAAATGAAGGAGATGGTTATTGACTTCAGGAAGCAGGGAGGAGTGGATGCCCCTGACTTTATCAGTGGTGCTTGAATGAATGAATGAATGAATGAATGAATGAATGAATGGATGAATGGATGACTGATTGAATGTATGAATGAATGAATGGAAACTTTATTGTCATTCAGATATACACCTAGACACAGTGCACCTTGAACAAAATTTTGTTGCATTTGACTCTCCAAAATCAGGTAATAGTAAAAAGTGCTAGGTGCGTCCATAAAGTCCATTGAAGTAGAGATGGTTGAGAGCTGTGTGTTCCTAAGTGTGACTATCATCAACAACTTATCCTGGTCCAACCATGTTGAAGCAGCAAAGAATTAAGGACTATCACACCCTAGTCATTCTGCCGTCTCCTCTCTCCCATTAGGCAGAAAATACATACCACCAGATTCAAGATCAAGGTATTTCCCACTGCCTTCTGACACTTTAATGGACATTCAAATGCTCAAAAGGGCAGACCATTCAAGACTGAGTTGAGTAGAAACTATTTCATTCAGTTCATGGTGAATCTTTGAGTGCATGGAAAAAACTAGATGGACTTAATGGGCGGCAAAGTGGCGCAGCTGTAGAGTTGCTGCCTTACAATGCTAGAGACCCGGCTTTGATCCTGATTACGGGTACTATCTGTATGTAGTTTGTATATTCTAAGTTTTGTAGAATATTCACTTTGTAATATATTCAATTTTTTCACACAAAGGGTGGTGGGTGTATTGAACTAGCTGCCCGAAGAGGTAGTTGAGGCTGGGACTATCCCATCATTTAAAAAAACAGTTAAACAGGTACATGGATAGGACAGGTTTGGAGGGATATGGACCAAGCGCAGGAAGATTGGATAGTACAGCTGGGACATGTGGGCAAGTTGGGCCGGAGGGCCTGTTTCCACACTATCACTCGTTGACTCTATGACTCTTTGACTATATTCTCCCTGTGACCATGTGGGTTTCCTCTGGGTGCTACGGTTTCCCCCCACACTCCAAATACATGTAGGATTATAGGTTTAATTGGCTTCTGTAGATTGTAAATTGTCCCTAGTGTGAAGGATAATACAAGTGTATGGGGTGATTCTATTTCCATGCTGTTTGTAAAGTCTAAAGTCTATAAAGACTCAGATGTCATCTTCTTGGTAGAATTTCCTTACTCACTGCCGACCAGGTGGATATCGTGCAATTAAAAAAAAAAGCTAGACTGGGAAACTAGACCTTAAAACTCTGCAGTCTTAGTATTCAGTCAGTTTTGGTACTCATGAGAACTATGTAGACAAATGGTTCTGATGAAATTCAGGAAAGGAATTTTTGATACACACATTTACTGCTTTTCTGGTTGTAAGAAGCCATCTATTTTAGCAATATGTGTGTTTTTTTAAATTCCCTGAGTTAATTCAAGATTAAATAAATGAATACAACAATTCTCAAAAAATGTCAACAAAGGACATTAAAGACAGCAGTGCTGAGATACCGGAATAGTTGTAAATGTTTATGATTTATTTAGGTTAACAATTGCATTATCAACATAAATTCATTGAGAATCACGATGAAGCAACTTAAGGTGCTTGTCTTAATTTTGATCATTCAATAATTTTGACCAGCTGTTAGGTTTCATATTACACATGATATACCATTGATTAACATAATTGACGATTTTGTGACTGTTATGTACATAAATTGTAAAAGAACAAAAAACTATATATGTTTTTATAACATGCATTTAGTGACTGATTTTCCAGGACTGATGCCTCCCAGTCACCGTCGTTTCATCCGCAGTTTCAATATGGATGAAAATCATCAAAGGCAGGATCAATGTCAAAATGAATTTGTTTTCTAAGTGAATTGTGAGCCTGCATGATATTTAAATAATTACAATTTCAAAGCTACTATGTAATTATATAATATTTAATTTATTGTTAATTTGAAATAATTAAATTTCATGCAGTCTTTAAACAATCAAACTCACTCATAATTAGAGAAGTGAGTGTAAACTTAATTTCTTGATTTGCTGTGCTTTGCTGAGATGGCAAGGATCTGGAAACTGGTATTGTTGGAACATGAAACGTAGAGAAGTATAGCACACAATGTCTGTGCTGACTAATCTCATCTGGCGCTGGAGCATGGCAACACTTTGCATGCTCTATTATCAGAAGGATTTACTATGATCCGATACAATCACAATCTTACACTTTGCTCCATCTTTTGCACTTGAGTTTGACTTAATCGTATTTATCTATAATATTATCTGATCTGTTTGGATGGCAAGCAGAACAGAACATGATCCATACCCCTCTATTCTCTGCATATCAATGTGCCTATCTAAAACCCTCCTGAATGATACTATCATATCTGCCACCAACACCACACTTGGCTGCATCATCCAGTCACCCACCATTCTTTGCGATGTTCTAAGGGATTAATTGGCAAGCAAGATATTTACCATGTGTTTTATTCAGTATGTAAGTGGATATACTTCATAGGCTAAGTGGCCAAATATTGCTTCTTGCAATGCATTCCCACTCTGAGTTCCAGAACTCTGTGACAGCAAGCACTTTTTCTCAAGACTCTGTAGTCCCTCAATTAAGAATCTGCACTTGCCAGTGAACCTCCATTGATCCCCAGACACCCCAACTATCATCTGCAAGCATATCTCTTTATATGACTATGTTCTCCCTTCTGCTTGATCATATCACTCTGGCACATGCTCCCACATACTTTGCTCTGTTATTGGAGTGGCTTTTTTTTAAATCAAATAACAATGTGGGAGATATGTAAAGCACAGGAAGGGAGTAATCCAGGTGACAGTGTTTGAGGGTGAAGGGAGTTTAGCAAGTGTGACCTGAAGTGTCCTGACCAGATCAGAGTCTTGCACTTGTGCGTTCATGAATGACAACATTGTTACAACATGCATGGACCTCACACCTTTAAGGTGGCAAGAATGTTCACAGGAGCATCATAAAGAAGCTAACTTTAAGCCATAGGTGGAAATGAGGAATAGTAAAGAATAGATCACTACAATATGTTTTAGGATTGACTTAAATGTGGAAAATTGGGATTTTGAGGAGGAAATTCCAGAGTTAAGGCATTTGGATGAGTGTCTGACAGTAGGAGAAGTACAGGGATGTTTGAGGGGGGTGCATTTTAAGACAACCAATATCTTGCATGGTTATAGGGCTGCAGGCATTTACAGGTATAGTTTTCACTGCAAATAGCACCACAAATAGCTTTGCAAATCTGGAAGCAAAAATAAGCCAGCAAAATTGATGACCTAGACATGGATGAGTTTAGATATGACACACAGCATTTTGACTGATGTCAAATATACAGAAGGTGGAGCAAAGGAGGCTGATGAGAAATATATTTGATTACCTGGCCTATTAACAAATTGATGAATGAAGGTTTCAGCAGAAGAGGAGTGAGGCAAAAAGAGTGTCAGGCATGTCATGCAAGTGGGAATAGATTGTCTTAATGATACAATGATACATACACTGAGACAAATCTCAATGTCAAAAATAAAATCAAGGATGTGAATGATATCATTCTACTTCAGAGAGAAGCATTGGAGGGAAATGGTGTCACTTAAAGTCCTGCTTCAATGTTCAATATTGCAATTAAAAATGGATTAATTTCTATGAAACACAACAGATGGAATTCTTTGTAAACCCCTAATAGTTCAATGAAACTACATTTAAGATTGGTATCATTGCATTGTGAACAACACATTGAGTAGGACAAGCATACTATTCCACAGTTTTGTATTCTGCACTAAATCCACGTCCAATTGAATGAGAATCGGCTGCAAAAGTAATTATCATATTGTTGGATGATGACGTGAATTGTATATTTAATCCAGCGCATATTGTTGCAAGCACAGGAGAATCTAACGAAGACCCATCATATAGTTCTATATAGTTATTTGTGCAATCTTGTGAAACATCCATGCTGTGGAGAGAATGATCATAGCTTGAAAAGGTATCTTGCAGTCATCATTTTAATTTAAAAAATCTCATTTTATTTAATAACATGTGCAACACATATTGAAACATACAGATGGCAACTAAAAATGTTAAAACAATAATGAAGCATGAAATGAAAATGGGCTAGTGAGTTGGCTTGCTCTGTCCTTATACACTTAAGAAATTATTGGACTTAATAGGGATGTTATGAGATTTCGATCATCTCCTGAGTGAATTCAACTGTAGCAACTCTTTTACCCATTGATAAGTTCAGGCAGAAGAATTTTTTACTCGATATAAAAATGGACTGGTTTCATTCTACCCATGATTTTATATTTATGACGAGCAAACTGACGCCAATGCACCTCATTCTCTTGACAGGAAATGCAAAAAGCAGGTAGTGCAGGAGTGTTCAAATCGTGTGTAGGAAGGAACTACAGAAGCTGGTAAACACTGAAGCTTGAGTAACTCAGTGGGTCAGGCAGCATCTCAGGAGAGAAAGGATGGGTCGGGACCCTGAAGAAGGAGTCTGAATAAGGGTCCCGGCCTAAAACGTCACATATCCTTTTTTTCTCCAGAGATGCTGCCTGACCCATTGAGTTATTCCAGCACTCTGTATCTAGCTTCAGTGTTCAAATTGTTATGTATCTGAGGATGAACTTGTACCAATGAATATTGCATTTCAAAATGTTATTGTGCGGTTTTCTGCGATTTTTACTAAAAAAAAATGCGAGGTGCATTTAGTAATGAGATACTTAAATGAATGTGTAGGAAGGAATTGCAAATGCTGGTCTAAATCAAAAATAGACTGCAGTCACTGAATAGAAATTCAGAGTCAAACAAGTTAACATCATATTTGTATAACACCCTTTTAAATATAGAAATCCCAACATCAGAAGCAATTAGAAGAGCCTGGGAAGAGGAACTAGGCCTAAAAACTCGAAAAGACAGATGGGAAGAAAACCTTTTATATATACACAATTGTTCGATTAACGTTAGACATACGTTAATTCAATGTAAAATACTGTATAGACTCTACTACTCAAAGTCTAGACTGAATAAGGTCTTTCCAAATGTATCTCCTATTTGTGATAAATGTCTCCTTCAAGAAGCAACTATAACACATTCCTTCGCCTCTTGCATAAAATTACATAATTATTGGAGAGGAATTTTTGAAATTCTCTCCAAAACACTAAAAACAAAATTGGACCCCGACACGGAATTGATTATTCTAGGTATGTCAGAAGCCTGCTTTGAGCTATCATTATTTCAAAGACGTTTCCTTAGTTATGGCCTGTTAACGACAAAAAAAATGAATACTCAAATTTTGGAAACATACTAATGTCCATACTCTTAAAATGTGTATTACAAACATGTCCGAGACACTACATCTTGAAAATATTAGACTTGTTTTAGCAGAAAAACCAGAGCTTTTTTCGAAGACATGGACACCATTCATTGATTTATTACAAGGATAGTATGGTGCAGGACAATTTTGGTGTTAAACCTGATTACGGGTTGGGTGATGGGTGGGGAGGGTTGAGAGGCAGGTATATCATCACTTTTTTTTCTTTCTGTTTTTGTTTTTTTATTTCTCTACATCTTCCTTATTTCTTTTACTTACTCACTCTTTGGCTACACCACTTTGGTAGTCTAGGGGTTCTATCCTTCCACATTCCACTTTTTCTCTCTCTTGCTTTTTCTCTCTTTTCTCTTAACTATAGCTAAAAGTCAAAATTGAAGCTGTTACAATAATGCCCCTGTCCCACTTAGGAAACCTGAACGGAAACCTCTGGAGACTTTGCGCCCCACCCAAGGATTCCGTGCGGTTCCCGGAAGTTCCCGGAGGTTTTTGTCAGTCTCCCTACCTGCTTCCACTACCTGCAACCTCTGGCAACCACCTGCAACCTCCGGGAACTGCACGGAAACCTTGGGTGGGGCGCAAAGTCTCCAGAGGTTTCCGTTCAGGTTTCCTAAGTGGGACAGGGGCAGGACTGTATTATGTCAAATGCCGCTGGTTATATTTTTGTACACTTGCTTCTAATAAATTAAAAAAAGATAGACGCAGTCACTCAACGAGACAGACAGCATCTCTGGAGAGATGTGCTTTCAGGAATGTTATAGTCGAATCCATTGAAAATGTTTTCTATTGCTACAACAAATATTGATGAGAGAGTAAAAAAGGACACAAAGTGCTGGAGTAACTCAGCCGGTAAGGCAGCATCTCTGGAGAACATGGATCGGTGATGTTTCATGTTGGCATTCCTAAAGTAATTTGGGGATAAAGCAGGATGAGAGGATGAGTTTTCCTCACTAATTTGAACATCATAGCTTGCTCTTATGTGGACAAAGGGTGCCTGCGTGCCTAATAATAAAAAATGAGCTACATTTATCAACAATATTTTTCCATCAATAAACCCCTCTCTTCTGCTTTGATTTTGTGATCGAACACCTTCTAATTTAATAAACTAATAACTAAAATCTAATCTCGTTTAAAATTGAAATGCAAAAAAATTAAAATTCTAAAAGTTTGAATATCTAATTTCTAACTTTTTAGAGGTGGCAATATGCAGCACGCACCATCATTGGTATCTTAAAACCCCTACTAATACCTGCTCTCTGTGGCTTTAGATGTGCCTGACATTATTTACAGTTAAGTGAATATGAAAAGATTATTACTTACTCAATTGTGGTGAAAATTACTGATATCCTTTTGTCCTTGCTTGTACTAATGTACCAGATACATTCTGAATTGGTTGGATATTGGTTTGGATGATTGGGACTTGTAAATGTCCCATGACTTGCAGTAAGATAATCATTACATTTTAGTTCAGCTAATAACAATAAAGAAATGCGTAAATAAGTAATGACAGTATAACATTTTTTATCAAATAATTTCACCTCTCCTCTCATGAAGATGAGGTTTGGATGCTTTTGACAATAACAGCAGACATGCTGGTAGTTTGTTCTTCACCCTGATATTCTTATTCAAGTTTGGACTGAGTGTTAGTGGGGAGAACATTGGAAAGGGAACATTAGAAGGAAATAAGATAATTCCTTCTGTTAAAGTAAGCATTGCATAAATACTAGCATTGTATCACTATTACTGAGGAGAAGGTGCTTGGGAAGCTGAAAGGTCTGAAGGTGGATAGGTCACCTGGACGCAGATGCACTACAACCCAGGGTTCTGAAAGAGGAAGCGTTAGAGATAGTGGAGCCATTAGTAGTGATATTTTTAAAAATCAGCAAAATCGGGATTGGTTCCAGAGGACTGGAAAATCACAAATGTAACTCCACTGTTTAAGAAGTGAGTGATGCAAAAGAAATAAATTATAGGTTAGTTAGATTGACCTCCGTGGTTGGTAACATAGAGTTCATTATTAAGGATGAGGCTTTGGGGTCCTTGGAAACACATGATAAAATGGGCCAAAGTCAGCAGGGGAGATCCTGCCTGACAAATCTGTTGGAGTTTTTTGAGGAGATAACAAGCAAGATAGACAAGGAAGAGTCAGTGGATGTTTTTACTTCAATTTTCAGAAAAGACCACATATGAGGCTGCTAAACAAGATAGGGGCCTATGGAATTAGAGGTAAGGCACTAGCATGGATAGAAGATTGGCTTACTGACAGACGGCAACTAGTGGGAATAAAGGGGGACTTGCCTGGTTGGCTGCCAGAGACAAGTGATGTTCTGCAGGGTTTGGTGTTGTGTCCACTACTTTTCATGTTACATGTTAATGATCTATATGATGGAATTGATGGCTTTGTGGCCAAGTTTGTGGATAATACAAAGATAGGTGGAGGGGTGGGTGATACTGTGGAGGAGGCTAGAAGGCTGTAGAAGGACTTACACAGGTTGGGAGAGTGGACCAAGGGTTGGCAAATGGAGTACTGTGTTGGAAAGCATACAGTCATCGGTTTGATAGTGAATCTTTCAGCAAAATTCATACATCTGCATTACAATAAAAATAATCAACACACACTGAAGCTTTACCTGCTGCGTTTACACTTTCAAATGCTGAAAAGAGTAGATAATAAAAAATCAGTAAATGTGTAAATGTTAAAAAATAGTAAATCAATTATAATCAAATTTAAAAAATATGTTTAACAGGTGTAAGACAGTTCAAAATGAAAATCCTTTTCAATACATTTTAGAGAAATGTAAAGATTTGCTAATATTTCCTCTTCACACCAAACTCCACAACAATTTAAGTTCCATGAGCACAAGATGTAAAAATAAGTTTTATTCTCAAAAATTTGGTACAGGGTATAATGAAGGGAAATCACATTGAAATGTGCAGAGTTCTTACAGAACTGGATTGAATGGTTGCTGGGAAAATGTTCTACACACTAGAAGGAATAAAGGCATAGACTACTTTCTAAATGGGGAAAGGATTTGGAAATTGGTGGTGGGAAGGGACTTAGGAGTGCTACTACAGGCAATGATAACATTCATTTCGAGGGTACGAAAGCAAGAGTGTAATGCTAAGGCTTTATAAGGTGCTGGTGAGGCCACATTTGGAATATTGTGAGCAGTGTTGGGCCCAATATCTCAGGAAGGATGTGCTGTACTTGCAGAGGAGGTTAAATTGGTATAATCCTGGGGATGATTGTGTTAATGTATAAAGAGTGTGTGAAGGTTCTGGGACTGTACTCATTGTAGGTTGGAATAATGAGGGGGGATCTTATTGAAACCTACCAGATAATGAAAAGCCTAGATAGAGTGGACATCAAAAGGATGATTCCAGTAATGGGAGAGTCTAGAACCAGAGGGTGCAGCCTCAGAATAAAAGGTCCTACCTTTAGAATGTAAATGAGTAGGAACTTATTTCACCAGAGGGTGGTGAATCTATGGATTTCATTGCCACAGGTGGCTGTGGAGGCCAAGGCATTGGATTTTTTTTAAAGTGTAGATTAACGATTTCTTGATTAGGAAGGGTGTCAAAGGTTACAGGGAGAAGGCAGGAGAATGGGATTGAGAGGAAAAATTAGATCGGCCATGATAGTTTGGCAGAGTAGTCTTGATGAGCTGAATGGCCCAATTCTGCTTCTATATTTTATGTTGTTATAATAGTGTTATCATTGTTTAATCACTTTTCTTTAGCTTACTTTTGAAGAAACATAAACCTAGAATATCTACCGTTTCTTACTTCTGGTAGCTTATAATCTATCAAGTGGAGTAAGCAAGATCAAATCACATTCAGTAAGATGTGGTTGCCTGTAAGCAAGGACCTAGATTATATCTGACAGCAAGACACAAGGGACTGCAGATGCTGGAATTACAAAGTGTTGGGGTAGCTCAGTGGGCCAGGCAGCATTTGTGGAAGGAGTGGATGGGCGACATTTTGGGTTGGGACCCTGCTTCAGTGGGGAGGGGGGGGGCTGCAAACGTGGTAGGGTTGGCAATTAATTGGTGGGTACATGAGGGGTTTTTGATTAGCAGATGCATGAACAAAGGCTAGAGATGAAAAGGAGTTAAAAGAGTTTCAGTAAGGAGAGACATAGAGTGAAATACCTGTGTTAAGCAAGAGGGAGGGATATTAGTGGAAGGGGACCATGGTGGGGAAAGGGGCAGGATAGTGAGAGAAAGGTGTGTGCTCTAGGCTGGGGCCAGCACAGGAGAAGGATATTCATACCATTGGGTGAAATGCTTCCCAAACGGAATTTGAAGTGCTCTCCTCAGGCTTCACACTGGCAATGGAGGAGGCCCAGGACACACTGGTCGGGATGGGCATGGGACGGGGAGTTAAAATGGTCAGTAACCGGGAGATCCAGCAGGATATCATTCATATCTTATTCTGTCAGAAATTAACTAGATTTGTAAAAGTATAAGATGTTCCTCCCAGGCTTCTGGCCATCAACTTTTCTTTAATCTATAAGGTCATCGAATGGCAAGACGGCAGTAAATGTAGGTAAGAATGGTTTTGAAAAGTTTTGAGAAGTTTTCCCTACACAGTTTGTTCCTTCTCTCCAGTACCTGACTGACTAGTGCTATCTGAAATTGATTAACCAGGCACTCCAACCATAGTTGTAAAGTTCTCAAGAGAATCATGATTTTTAATGCTGTAAATCAGATTAGTATGACATAACTCATCAACACATTTCATGTGGCAATAATCCTTCATATTGTTGGGAAGTAGGTGGGCTATTTGACTTTGGCATATGTAAAAATGTTCTTTACAGGAATTATGGATTTCATTAATTTCTTCTGGAATCATTGAACATTAAGTAAATCACTACTTTTTGCATCACATGTAAATTGGACAGCAGCATTAAAGAATAATCAATGCTTGGTGGAAAGGGTCTAAGAGTTCAAAATGAAAATTCTTTTTGATGTTTTTAGAGATTTTCAAATGCTGAGAAATGTAAAGATGAGCTTGTTTTCCCTCTTATCAAACTCCACACCAATGAGGGGAAATCTCGTTGAAATTTACAGAACACTGACAGTGCTGGATGGACTGGATGGTGTGAAAATGTTCCACACTCTTTCATCAAAATTCTCTCTCATGCATTTCAATAAGGATAATCAACATGTACTAAAGCTTTACCTGTTGCTGGCGCACTCTCAACTTCTGAAAAGAGTAAATAATTCAAAATCAATAAATGTGGTAGCCAATTGTAATCAACATTTTAAAATAGGTTTAACAGGTGAAAGCAGTTCATAATGAAATTCCTTTTCAATACATTTTTAGTGATTTTCAGTTCATGTTGAGAAATTTTTAATGCTATGTTTTTCCCTTCTCATCGAACTCCACAACAATCTAAGTTACATGAGCACAAGATGTAAAAATTATCATAATAAGCTTGTATTCTCAACAATTTTGTATAATGAAGAGAATTCTCATTGAAATTTGCAGAATTCTTACAGTACCAGAATGGACTGGATGCTGGGAAAATGTTGCACACACTTCCATCAACATTGTCACTTCTGCTTCCAATAAAGATAATCAACATGCACTGAAACTTTACCTGCTGATGATGCACTGCCCATTTCTGAAAAGAGTAAATAATTAAAAAATCATTAACTGTGTTAGTCAATGTTAATTAAGTGAAAATAACATGTGTGACAGGTGTGGCAGTACAAAGTGAAAATCCCTTTCAATACATTTTTAGACAATTTCATTTCATGTTGAGAAAGTTTAAAATTTGCTCGTTTTCTCTTCATATCGAACTCCAAAACAATCTAAGCTACATGCACACATAATTCAAAAATTGTTGTGTTGCATCATATCAACAATAAGCCTGTATTCTCAAGAATTTAGTATAATGATGGGAAATCTCATTGAAATTTGCAGAATTCTTAGTGCTGGATGGATTGGATGCTGGGAAATTGTTCTACACTCTTTCATCAAAATTGTCACTTCTGCATTCCAATAAAAATAATCAACATGCACTGAAACTTTACCTGCTGCTGGCATACTGTAAACTTCTGAAAAGAGTAAAAACATTACAAATCAGTATAAGTGGTAGTCAACTGTAATCACATGAAAAAACCATGTTTGATCGGTGTACGACTGTTCAAAATGAAAATCTTTTTCAATATGTTCTTAGAGACTATTGAGAAATGTAAATATTTGCTCATTTTCTCCCTTCTCATCAAACCCCATAACAATCTAAATTACATGAGCACAGGATGCAAAAATTACTCGATGAAGCCTGTATTCTCAAGAATTGAGTATAATGAGGGACATCTTCTACCTCGGCCAACTTCTACCGCGGGGCCAGCATGGACTTACCAATACCCCTGGAGGGGAGCTTCGACCGCCGGCCCTGCAGTCTACGGTGCTTCTGGCTGCGGCGGAGACTTTAAATCACGACCGCCGGCCTACGGCCTACAACAACTTAAAGCCGCGGTCTCCGGTTGAGGAAGTGCTGATCCTGGACTGACTCTGGACTCTGGTCCTGTCCACGGGGGGGGGGGGGGGGGGCGGGGGGAAATGGGGGGGGACTGGCCAAATTTTTGTGCCTTCCACCACAGTGATGAATGCTGTGGTGGATGTTTGTGTTACATTTTTTATTGTGGTTGTGTGTTCTTTATTATTGTATCGCTGCTGACAACCCAAATTCCACCAGCCTGGCTGTGTGGTCATTAAAATACAATACAAATACAATACAATCTCATTGAAATTTACAGGATTCTTACAGAGCTGAATGGAAAAGGTGCTGGGAAAATATTCTACATTCTCATTTATTATGTCCACATCAATTGGAATTCTACAGTACCATTTGTTATGTCCACATCAATTGGAATTTTATTCAAAGATTTATTTTCCTTGCCGTCCAGTCCTCATCTTGTGAGGATGGATTGTTGCCCTATTTTCAGAGCTTAACTTAACCAAAAGGATTCTGACTCCTGTTGATCAATTCCCCGGAATTTGCAATTTTCACCCTGTAAAAGTTGGACTGTTGCGTTGATGTATATCAACAACACACTACAGCAGATGTTAGATCTAACATCTGTATTGGGATGTAGAAGATCTCAATGGTCAATAGTGCGCTTGAGAGCAAAGTATCTTTTATATTTTTGCACAACATGAAAGCGTTTAACTCGTTGCATTTCAATTATTTTCATATTTGATTCAACCCTTTGTTCATCCTTGTGGACATCAAAGGTTAATACAGCAACGCTTTTCCTCTGTTGATGTCAAAATTGTTCATTGCGAATTGGATGCACATTTTAACGTGTTTATTTTACAGCTGAAATCTCTGGTCTGCTAAACAATCAGAATCTTTGGGCCAGTGTGTTTGAACAGCCTTATTGTGTCTGGGTCCAATCTGTGCGGATGCCTCAAGGGGTCTGCATTTTGTAACTTAATTTCAAGCAGTCTTCACTCAACCAGGTTCTTCCTTTAAACATTATTGCCACAGTGATCTACAACAAAATGACAGTGTTGTGGAATGGAGTTAATGACATGAAAGCCGGTGCCATTAATGTGAACAGATTTTTTCCCAGTTTTTGCAATGACAAACATGTGTTAATGAAGAAAATTCCCAAACAACACCTTTGTCATTTTCTATGTTTCCTCATTAAGAAAGATAACTGTTACTTCTTGTATATGTTGCTGGAGACTAAATTGACCATAGACACAAAAGCTGGACGCAGTAACTCAGCGGGACAGGCAGCATATCTGGAGAGAAGGAATGGGGACGCAATCTGAAGAAGGGGCTCGACCCGAAACCCATTCCTTCGCTCCAGAGATGCTGCCTGTACCCGCTGAGTTACTCCAGTATTTTGTGTCTATCTTCGATTTAAACTAGCATCTGCAGTTCTTTCCTACACAAGATATTAACCATGTTGGGTAATCAACGTGTTGCTCATTCAATAGGTTTGAACTACTACAAAATAATTATCTGATCAATCTTTATGATTATGGAAAATTATGTAATTCCTTAGTGTTTCATTGAAATGTTGTAATGTGCATTTGAACCAGCATCATAAATTTCCTATGTGTTTTGGAAGGAACTGCAAATGCTGGTTTCTACTGAAGATAGAATGCTGGTGTCACTCAGCGGATTAGGCAGCATCTCTGGAATAAAGGAGTAGGTGATGTTTCAGTTCGGAACCCTTCTTCAGAGTGAAAGATAGAGGAGGCCAGAACAAAACAGGGCCGGCAACAGATGACCTCAGGAAGGGTGGAACCGTTTGGATCCTTGTATCCCTGTCGCTTGTACATCCTCCCCAGCCAACAATAGACCATTATGGACTCCATCCTTCCCAAGGTTATCTGCTGCCGGCCCTGTTTTGTTCTGACCTCCTCTATCTTTCAGTCTCAAGAAGGATTCCAACCTGGAATGTCACCTATTCCTTTTCTCCAGATATGCTGCCTGGCCCGCTGAGTCATAAATACCCATGGTGGCTTTACCTGATAGTGAGTTCCTTCGATCTGTTGAAAAGAGTACATAAATATAAGTTAAAAATTAATCAGTGTAGCAGTCAATTTTAAATAAATAAATTTAATATTTTTGACCAGTTTCTAATTGGTTTATATAAATCAAAGATCTAAATTCAGTGCTATTTGAAGACAGTGTAAGATTTGCAATGTTTGATTAACTAATAACTTTCTAATTAGACATTTTAATGGTAGTTTACCAATTGTCTGGCTGGTGCATTTCCAAACTATAATTGCTAAGGTGTGTGTCAACAACATGGCCGCACTGACAATCAGTCTGACAGTCTAATTGGGATGTACACGGACTTGCTGACCAATGTGGATTTGCATGAGCATAATGCATCTTTGGAAATTATAGCATTACCAGTATAAATTTTACTTATTAAAATATGTTTTACAACTTGGAACATATAACAATAGGTGACTTTAAAAAAAAAAAAATGTAGTTGTGGATGATGTGAAAATAAATTAGAAGTTAAAGCATATTCCAGGATGTTTTTAGAAATTTCCAAAAGACTATGCACTATTATGGTTGCGCTATAGACGTCTGTGTTTGCACTACCATGGCTGTTTTTACTTAGAATTCCTGATAGTTTAAAGTATATTTACTGTTGTTGCATCTAATGTGCTTGTAAAGTAGGAATTTCATTGTTTCAGTTCATATCTGGTGCATATGATAAATAAACTCTCTTGACTCTTGATATCTAACAAGCAAGTAACTCCTCTTGGTCTTGTAAGGTTATATTTTACTGTATATAGCATTGATTATGAATTTGAATAAGGAAGGTAAACGTTTATAATTGCTTTACCTGCTTTCGGTGTTGCATCACTAGCTGAAAAGGTTAAATTAAAACGCATCAATATCACAAACAGTAATGGAAAGATATTTGACAGATAATAGGTCAACATAAATAAATAATAATATTTCATCCTGTGCTTCTTGATAACATTGTATCATTTAGATTGTTTCGATTTTAAAAGTATTATATACCACGTTAGTTAATGGAGGGTAAAATGCTTTCAGAATGCATTTCCTGAACAAAGTTTCCTTTATCTAGGGTACCAGTCATTCAATTGCTGGATTGTGTCAAAAAATTGGACTAAACAACTGCGGTACCTTGTTGACCTGATCATTTATTAACCGCTAATTTTGGGGGTATTGTACTTATTATTCTTATGCTCCACTTTCCCATCTTTCCCCTCACGTGATGCTGAATAAAAAGACACGCATTGATGCAGAGCATGATTAAAGGGATCCTAACCATTCTCTTGCAGGACTCTGCCAGAGACATGTGCATCATCTCAGACTTAGTGGTTCACATAATTCTATTTAATACTAGACCAAGTGCAGACCCGTTGGGTCTGTTCCCCCAACGTGCGGTTGTGGGGGGTGGGGGAGGTGGCATGCAGCGTCACACACACTAAACCCCTCCCCCCCCCACACTCACGCTAATTACCCCCCTTGATATTATATTAATATTATTAATTTGCTCCTTTTACCCCATAACCACCCTATCTACTGACGCATAGCCCCCAACTTGCAGTCACATCTAGAGGGGGGGGAGGGGGGGGGGGGGGGGGGGGGGTGAGGGGCGGGGGGGGGGGAGAGAGTGAGGGCAGAGAGAGAAGGGGGGGGGGGAGAGACAGAGAGAGACAGGCAAGAGGGGATAGGGGGGGGGGAGAGGAGGAGAAGATGGTGGGTGGGGGAGGAGGGATGAGAGGGAGGGTGAGAGGGAGAGAGGGAGGAGATGAGAGGAGGGGTGTGCTGAGAGGGGGGAGAGGTGGGGGGGGGGGAGGGAAGAGGGTAGAGGGGTGTGGAAGGGAGGAGGGGAGAGAGGAGGGGGAGGAGGGGGGAGAGAGGGGGGGAGAGGGGGGGGAGAGGAGGGGGGGAGGGGGGGAGAGGAGAGGGTGTGCTGGGAGGGGGTGGAGGAGGGAGGGGGGAGGGGGGAGAGGGGAGTAGGAGGGGGGAGAGAGGTGGAGGGGAAGGGGGGGGATGGGGAGGAGGTGGGGAGAGAGAGGAGGGGGGGAGGAGAGGTTTAGAGAGGGGGGTGGACGGGTGGGGGGGGGAGAGATGAGAGGGGGAGGAGAGAGAGGAGATGAGAGGAGATGAGAGACAGGGGGGGAGAGAGAGGGGGGAGAGAGAGAGGGGGGAGAGAGAGAGAGGGGAGAGAGAGAGAGAAGAGGAGAGAGAGAGAGAGGAGAGAGAGGTGCCTTTTTAGCTCAGGAGAGGGGGGGAGGGGGAGGAGAGGAGATGGGGGGGAGAGGGAGGAGAGGGAAGGAGAGGAGCTCATTGTAGACTTCAGGAGAGGGGAGAACGGTGGGATACCTCTACTCTGATCAAGAAGGCTCATCAGGAGGACTGAAGAAGGTCCATCTGTCTCCTCAGGGGGGAGAGAGGCAGTATGGTATGGGCTCTGTCTCCGATGGGGAGAGGGGTGGTGGAAATTGGGGTTCCACGCTCCCCTCCAGAGAAAGCAAAGCGTGGGGAGAGGAGGGGCTCAGAGAGAAGGAGAGAGGGTGCCTGTTTTACCCACCATCCCGCCCAAAACAACCATTTGCCGAACCAGCAGCGCTTTTTTTTCCGGCGGCTCAAACGAACCAACGTATTTTCATTTTCAAACCACACTTATGGGTACTTTTTTACAAATCGTTTGCTATGTGGAGAGACATTTCGTTCAGTGTCATTCAATGAGCTCTGAATCTGAGAATCTGAGGCACACCACTTGCAGAGACTGATTGAGGCACACCACTTCCTGGTTTTATAGTCCCTCCCCCTTCCTCCAGCGGGGGCAGCAGAGAGAATGGGGAATTTTGTAAAAACATTAATATCTCTGTCACTTTTCTTCGACGGGAAAAATCCTCAGCACACATACGGCGGAGGGGGGCTCTGAGCGAGGGGGCTAAAAATGACGGCCGTAGGTGGCGGCGTTCTCTCGGAAATCGCAGCACAGAAGGCCAAAACCGGTCAAGAACAGACTTTTAGTAATATATAGATAGATGGATGTAAATTATGTCAATTCTGCTCATAATCAACCAAATCAGTAGGGCAGGCACCCACATTTGTTTCGCTAAATAGTTTCCACAGGTACAAGGTATTGTTGACCACGCATGTGGGAATGAAAGGCATTCAGTCATCACTTCCTTTCTTATGGAATCATAGTATATACCATTCTCTTTAAATGTTTGGCAATGAAATTAAAACGGTGTTTATATTATCTAACCTAAGATAAGATGGAAACTGCAGCAGGGTGATAATAACTGCAAAGCTATTTATGCTGTTGAATCATTTTCATTCTGTGCTCAATTAAAATGCATAGTACAGGGTTAGATGATGAACACTCACCTGCATTCAATGGAACAGACACATAATAAGCAATAAATCCACGGCTACTCCCAGTGTTGCCAGATTTAAAAACAACCAGCATTCTGTTTGTCGTTGATAGGAATGATAGACCTGTTCCTTTACACACTGATGAAATCAAAGAATATTTTGTTCCAGGTCCATCATATAGTGCAACAAAATGATATCTGCAATTTGTTTCATATTCCAGGCTGTGGAGAATGATCATAAATGACATAGAAACATGGAAAAAATCAAGCAGGTGTAGGCCTCTCGGCTCTTTGAACCTGGCCTACTATTCGATACGATCATGAATCATCCATCCCTTATTCCCACTCTTTACCTTCTTATGATTTTTGAGTCTACAATGTTATCTAACCTCTTGTCAAAAAATGCTCAGTGATCTGATCTCTACAGCCTCCTGTGGTTGCACAATCGATAGGTTTATCATCCTCCGAGTGAACAGATTTTCCCTCTTCTCAGTTCTACCCGGCATCCTGTGACTGGGACTCTTGGTTCCAGATGCTCCTCCAGGGAAAACAATCTCCTCACATCTCATCTGTCACAATTTTAATTTCAATTTCAATTAGATCTTTTTTCTAAAATCTAATGAAAACACTTGTCAACTTAATCTCTCCTCATTCAGCTTTATTGCATTCCATCTATGGCAAGTATATCCTTTCTTAAATGCGAAGACCAAAACTACACTGTGGTCTCAATTATTATGGTAATTTTAGCAAAACACCCATGCTCCTTAAATCAAATCCTTTCATTATGAAGTCCAACAAACCAACTGAATTATTTGCTGCAAGTTGTGCCTGCGTGGTTGTTTTTAATGACTAGTGTACATAGATATCCAAACCTGCCTGTGCATCAATATTTCCCAGTCTAACAGCACTGCCTTTTTGCTTTTTCTACCAAAGGAGATAACTGCACATTTATACCCCTTATATTCCAACGTTTGTGCCCAGTTGTCTAATCTAAGTCACCGTGAAACCTCCTTATATCCTCTTCACAATTTACAGGCCCATCTACTTTACTGTCATCAACAAATATTGAAATTCTCCATTTTGTTCCCTGATCCAAATTATTGATGTAACAACTCAGGCCCAGGCATTGATCCCTGCTATACCTCCCACCATCACAAAAGGCTCCACTCTGTCCCCATATTTTCCAATTCTTTTTCAAATCAGTTTTCAATACATCATAACATGTTACCCTAATTCCATTTGCTTTTATTTGAAACATTAATATTTTACACAAGACTTTACCAAAAGCCGCTAAAAATCCAACATTGCACTTGGTTTTCCCTTATCGTTTCCACAGTTACTAAACATCAGGAGACCTCTCAAATGTGATATCCCATTCAGAAAAATCTGTTGATTTTGTTTCAGCTCATTTGGTGAGGCCTAACTCTCCTGTTCTCCCATCCTTTATAAAAGTCAAGTATTTTCACAACAACTGATGTAAGGCCAATGAATCAGTCGTTTCCCATTTTGACTCTCACTCCTTTTTAAAATAGTGATTGTCTATGTTGACATTATTGGAAATCTATTCTTCAGCATTCCATATTATTTCCCAGAAGCTTCTACTGCAGAAACCATGCAATTTATATGTTCACACATAAACACCGTTGGGAGATATTAGATGTAAATCCAAATAAAAAATAATTCAAGCGGGATAGAGTTGATAAACAGGTCCTGAGATTGCAAAACATGATTGCCCAAATCTGCCTTTGCAAAGCTTTTCCCTGTACCTCAGTAGTCATGACAATAAACTAAACTAAATTGCCTGAACCAGTGCAAGATGCATGCAGGATTTGTGCTACAAATTCATTGTGTTTTCCAGTACATCCGAAGCGCATCACCTCGGGGTTTGATTTCTTGAGTGACTCAATTGAATTCACCAGCTGGAGCTGAGTAAAACCAACCCGCACCTCTATAACTGTTGGCATCAATCCACAGGTCTTTAGAGGTTGCTAGAAGTCATGGTGATTACAAATAAAGAAACGCATCTAATGGCTTTAATGCATTCTCCCCACTACCAACCCTTTGCTAGTGATTAATTTGGCATAGAGCTATCACCCATATCATGATGCCCTTTAAGTTAATCCATTGAGAAATCAATGCTTCTAAGCAATAGACATCTCTGAAAATATCTGCATGTTCAAGTGTAAATAGAAATAATGCTACTTACTGCATCTCAATGAATTCCACTTTTATTTGTTGATCCTTGTCCACATTTAGGTACCAGTTACACTGAGCATTATTTGGATAATCATATGGATAATTGGGACTATAAAAAATTCCACGTTCAGCCAGAAGGAACCCTCCACAGATTGTTATAACTAGTAATGATAAAGAAATAAAAAAGCTCTTACAGAATATCAAAAAGTTTATTCTCCAAATTTCTATTTCCTTGTGGTTACACTTTGATGAGTAATAATCATACTCTTGGATTTAACGAAAACACTTTGATTCCAGAGGAAGTTTACAAGAATGATCCTAGAAATGAGTGGGTTAACATATGATGAGCATTTGGCGGCACTGGGCCTGTACTCCCTGGAATTCAGAAGGATGAGGCGGGATCTCATTGAAACTTACCAAATAGTGAAAGGCTTGGATAGTGTGGTTGTGGAGAGGATGTTTCCACTGTGGGAAAGTCTAGGACCAGAGGTCATAGCCTCAGAATTAAAGGATGCTCCTTTAGGAAGGAGATGAGGGGGAATTTCTTTAGTCGTGGATGTTGAATCTGTGGAATTCTTTGCCACAGAAGGCTGTGGAGGCCAAGTCATATTGTTAAGGCAGAGATTGATAGATTCTTGATTAGTACAGGTGTCAGGGGTTATGGGGAGAAGGCAGGAGAATGGAGTGAGGAGGGAGAGATAGGTCAGCCATGATTGAATGGAGGAGTAGACTTGATGGGCCAAATGGCCTAATTCTGCTCCTATTTTGATATGATCTTATGATTCTTATACAAGTTGTTGTTAGTGAATGCTGAGTCTTCCCTAGATTGATTAGGGCTGATAAGGCAATCCCATGGCAGCTCTTGTAATGGTTCAGTATTCTCCTGTTGGATCCTTTTTCTCATATCCCCATTCCCTTTCATCCCATAATCTCTACTACCTTGTGACATCTGGATGGCTCAAGCATGGTTTTCGTACCAGCTCCTTGGCCTCAGTATCACCATACTCTTTCTTGTACTCTCGGACTTACCACCTAACAGAATCGGCACTAGTGACGGCAGATGTTGGCTGTGTGGGTTTGAACATTCTCCCCGTGATCACATGGGCTTTCACCAGATCTTCGGTTTCCTTACACACTCCAAAAGGCGTACAGGTTTGTTGGTTAATTGGCTTGATATAAGTGTAAATTATCCCTAGTGTGTGTAGATTCATTTCCTTCCTGGCATAAATAAAGTTCTATCATATCGTACCGTATCGTAGTATCGTGTTAATGTGCGGGGATCGCTGTTTGGTGTGGACCTGTGGTAAAAAGGGCCTGTTTCTGTGCTGTATCTCTAAACTAAATTAAACTAAACTAATCAGTATAGAGAGAGAAAGAAACATTAAATTCAATATACTTACATGGCAAAGAACGAAAATCTGCAATGAAGCCTTGATTAGTTTCATTGCCACCAGACTGAAAATGAACCGTCATACTGTTGGATGTTGATGTGAATGTTTTCTCTGAAGCATTGCATATTATTCCAAGCAAATTAAATTTTGGTGAAGGCCCATCAAATATTTTAATTTGATCAGATTTATAATTTGATGCATTTACTATCCTGCGGAATGAAATTGGAAAAAAAAGCTAATGAAAATATTTTTTTTATTTTCATTTTTTATTTACATCATATTTATGCACTTGCAAACAATCAGGAGACATAGGTCACTTATATGGAAATAATAAAGAAATGTGGAACAGGGGCTGCCAAACAGCCTTCCAAACTGTTCATCCCATTTATCCCTTTCGAGGCTCAGCTTTCTTTATGTACCCCTCCCCAAATCTAATATCAAAGCAGCCTCGATGAAAGGTCATTGCCATGAATCATTAACTGTGCTTCTCTCTCCACAGATGTTGAGTGGTTTGTTGAGTATTAATAATACATTATATTTTTATTTCTATCTTTCTTAATTTCGAAGCATTGTTCTCAGCATTTTATCCTCTGAATATAATATTTTAATTGATTGTAATAATTTTGATGTTTGGCCTGAAGGTGTTTCTGATCCTGTATGGTAGTTAAAAGCAGCAACGTTGGAAAGATATGCACCCTTTCGACAACCTGGAATGAGATGATGCAAACAAATTGACTCAAAAACCAAACATGATCCCATTTCCTCTTAAAAATCATCAGTAAGTCTGGGATGGAGATCGATTCACACACCATAACAAATTGAATATTTTGCTTTACAGTGCTGAAAGATGATTTTTATATCGTTTTAACCATTTTTACTTCTAGGCCGAAGAGAACACACAAAGCGTGCAGTAACTCAGCGGGTCAGGCAGCATTTCTGCAGAACATGGATAGGTGATGTTTTGGAGGGTGGTGACTACAGATGGCTGAAGAAAGGTGAAAAGGAGACATAAGGGTGTCGGATAAGTAATGAAAAGGATGTGCCAATTGTAATGCCTGAAGGAGGGATTTGGGTGAATTGGGACACAGGTGGGGGAAAGAGCGGGGATAAAAGGGAAATATGGGATTTGTGGATGGGCGATGATCATACGGAAGGGTGACTATGACGGTGGGAGAGAGTGAGACTAATGAGTATAGACTGGGGCAGGGGAAAGAGAGGAAAGGGGGGGGTGTTATTGGAGAATTCTGTATTCATATTGTTGGATTGGAAACTAAAGCCCCTGTCCCACCTAGGAGACCTAAACAGCGACCTCTAGTGACCTTGCCCATGAGGTTTCCATGAGGTCACCGGAGTTTTGGTCACTCTCCCTTATGGTGGAAAGTGGTTTCCGCACGGTCGAGGCTTCATCCAGATTGCTGCTATTTTTTCATCATGATTAAAACTGGCCTCGACTAAAAATATGTTGCCGTTTTAAAAATGGATAATTTTTTAGTCGCAGGTCTAGTCGAAGCCAGTTTTCTTCATAGTCAAGGAAGGTTTTCAACATATGCATGGGAGGTGGTAGGAGATTACAGGTCACCACGACCTTGATTTTTTTTTGGGTGGCGGGCAAGGTCACCAGAGGTTGCTGTTTCGGTTTCCTAAGTGGGACAGGGGCTTAAGCTACCCAAGCTGAATATGAGGTGCAGTTCTTCCACTTTGTGTATGGTCTCACTCTATCAACGGAAGAAGGCCAGGACAGAAAGATCTATGGGACAGACCTTAAAGGACAGAAATTTCAATGTGGGAATGGGAAAGGGAGTTAAAATGGTAAGACGAAATGCAGACTGGATGACCGTTCTGCTGCACACTTGCGCTTGGCCCTCCAAGGCTTGCTACAGTTCTCAGTTCAAGGGTTCAAAGGTTTGTTTATTGTCACATGCACCAATTAAGGCGCAGTGAAACTCGAATTACCATGGGTATTGGTGACCCTTCAGTCAATCCATCAAGAATGGTTATTTCTAAATAGATATCTCTGACACCATTGATGGTCACAGTGTGGAAACGGAAATGCAGTTACTTACTTCAAATTAAGAAAAATCAACCTTACTTTTCGGTTATGTGCCACATATATGTACCACGTGCATTCCAGGTTGTTTGGATAGTTCTTTGGATAATTGGGACTTGTAAAATAACCATTGTTTTGCACAAGAATGCCTCCACACGATGTTTCTCTGTCTAGTAATAATGAAGAAATGGGTAAGTGCATAAAAATCAAACTAACATACTTTCTTTCTTCATTATTTTGCTTCTTTTTTTTTACTGAAGGTTTTCAGGTTTGTTTAGATATGTGTATTGGCCGATAATCTAGTTAGTAGAGCTGGTTCCTCACAGTGCAATAGACCCATTTCAATCGCAACCTTTGGTGCTGTCTATGTGGAATTTGCACAACATCCTTGTGATTGCGTGGGTTTCCCCTGTGTGCTAGGGTTTCCTCACACACCCAAAGATGTGCAGGTTGAGGGGTTGTTGATGAGAATGTGATGAGGGTAAACAATATATATTTAATGATTAGTGAAAATAGGTTGTTGAAGGTTGGCATGTACTTGCTGGGTTGAAGTATCTGTTTTAATGGTATTCCTCTCTTCTGGGACTCCCTATAACCATTGGGAATTTGAAACAGAATCATTTTTTTTTTTGTTCCATTCCAAAATCCACAAATTTGCAAGTCCAGCTATTTTAGTTTCTGGAAGGAGAACATGAGAGGAAATCCTGGTCCATTCTTTCTTTTTAAGAATTCAGCTTTGCATTGTTCCTCCCTGAAAGAAAGAGGACATGAGTCTGGTATTGAGCCTGGGAGAAATCTTCCCACTGCACTCTAAGTCAGGTTATAATTAGAAAAGGTAATTTACTGCAACCGTGGGCCAAATCTTACTGTGTGGCCCCAACAGTTCCTGGTGGTACCACTCAGTGGTTTACATGAGTAAACCTAAACTTACTGACAGATTTCGGCTGGCAAGTTTACCAATTCACTGTTGCTGTTGGACTCCATGAGGCAGAGACTATTTTGCTGAAATCCTCTGGAACTGCACTGAAGGTTCGCTCTTCAGATCCTGCATCAGTTTAGATGTTCTGTGGGATCTGACGTAATGATTGCTGAATTATATAAAATGATGAGAGGCATAGACAGTGGAGACAGTTAGAACCTTTTTCCCCAGTATTATGAAAGGCACAGACAGGGGACAGTTAAGCCCCACTTAGGAAACCTGAATGGAAACCTCTGGTGACCTTGCGCCCCACCCAAGGTTTCCATGAGTTGCCAGAGGTTTTGGTCACTCGCCTGGAAAGCCTTGACCAAAGCATGAGCTGCATCTACACCTACAGGATCTTTGCTACCGACCACACACACACACACACACACACACACACACACACACACACACACACACACACACACACACACACACACACACACACACACACACACACACACACACACACACACACACACACACACACACACACACACACCGAAGGTGGGGGCTAAGGACAGCAGAGGAGCGCTGTCTGTGCGATGAAGAGGAAGGTAAACGGCTGCCACAGAGTACGGTGTCCTTTAAAGAGCGCAGGAGGGAGGGAGGGAGAGAAGGGGAAAGAAGGGGAGATAGAAGTGGAAGAGAAGAGGGGGAGAGAAGGGGAGAGAAGGGGGAGAGAAGTGGAGAGAAGGTGGGGGGGGGGGGGAAGGAATGGAGACGGTTTTAAGAAGTTTAATAAAGTTAGCGCGCATTTTACCTCCCAGCTGGTCTTCTACGTCCCGATAACCAAAGATCCTATAGGACCTTTGCTGAAAACTCCAATGAGCCAATCAAAATGGCTGGTCAGCAAAGGATATTGCCTTCGACTGCCTGTAAGTAATTAGCGACCCCACTATTTGGCTTCGACCAAACGGCAACCTATTTTTAGTCTAGGCCGGTTTTGATTTTGTTGAAATAATCGCAGGAACATTGAAGAAGCCTCGACTACGTGGAAACCTCTTTCAACCATTAGGGAGAGTGACCAAAACCTCCGGCAACCTCCGGGAAACTCACGGAAACCTTGGGTGGGGCGCAAGGTCACCAGAGGTTTCCGTTCACGTTTCCTAAGTGGGTCAGGGGCATTAGAACCTTTTTCCCCAGTATGGAAATATCAAATACATAGCGTTAAGGTGAGAGGGTCAACATTTAAAGGAGAAGTGCGGGGCAAGTATTTTACAGAGAGGGAGGTGGGTGTCTGGAACGTGCTTACCAGGGTGGTGGTTGAGGCAGATACAATAGTAGCATTTATGACATTTTTGTATAGGCACATGGATATGCGGAGAATGGAAGTATAAGGATTACGTGCAGACAGTTAAGAGTTGGTCTTGGCATCATTTTTGGCACAGACATTGTGCATGAAGGGCCTGTTCTTGTGTTGTACTGATCTATGTTCTATGTTCACTGGACGATGGATTGGGAAGCAAAATATGTTTTTTTTAAATATAAATTTCTGTAGATATTTAGTGTTTCAGTTATTTATATTATTGAGTTATTATGTTTCAGATGTTTTCAGTTTAAAAAATAATAAATTCTAAACAAATATTCAGAGTTTCAGAAGTGCATAACCCAAGATCATAAGATCATTAGATGGATAGATATAAGATTATATATAATTAAAGTTAAGATATTGTTATTACTTAAGGTACTTTAGCACCGGGGTACAGATTGGGAGTAAATTTCTTCTATTGGCTTTTCCAAAGTTATAGTTTTGGTCTATTATTCGAACTCCAATTAATTAACTAAAAACATCTTATTAATGAGGGTCAGTTGTGGAAATTTAAAATCAAATTTGATTCTGAATCAGCGGTTACCAGTTCAGTCAAACATCAGGCTTCCTTCAGTCTCAAGCCTGATTTATTCTCCAAGTAATTGCCAAATGCAATGGAGAAGAACATTAGGCAACATATTTTTTATAACTTCTTAAAAGTTCTCTGAATTATTATTCTCTGTAATTAATCTCCAGTTAACTCATTCTTGATCAGTCATGTAAACATATGATTTGGGATAAGCTTCAGAGAACAATGCTTCTCTATGTGACTCTATTGGGTATCGAGCACAATTAATTGAGGATAAATTCCATTATAATTTAAACTGCACTAAAACAGGACAGGAAAAAAAATCCATACTTACATTGACACAACGGTATGGAGTGGTAATTAACAATGAAGCCGCGATCAGTTTTTGTCGCGTCAGTTTTGAATCTGATTATCATACTGTTGGACGTTGATTTAAATGTACTGTTTGTAGGAGCACATGTTACGGAAATCACAGCAGAATTTAGTGAAGGTCCATCATAAATTACAATGTAGTCATTTGAGCAACCTTTGGAAATGTCTAACCTGTGGAGAAAATGATCTGAGATTGAAAATATATTTTGCAATGACTCCTTGGCATTGTCAGTTTGTTTTTACAAAACATGGCTAAAGTTCTTCCTCTGAGGCTTTTCATTCGTCCAAACTTGGATGGTTTAATTCTATTTCTAACTTCGATGTTTTTTCCAGCTTCCCCCCCCCCCCCCCCTCCCCCCCCCCCCCCCTTCCTTCTCCCTCCCTCCCCCCCCCCCCCTCCCCCCCCTATCAGTGTAAAGAATGGCCCTCCCCCTCCCCCCCTCTATTCCCTTCAGACCCTGCCCCCCCCTTCTCCCCTGCTCCTCCCCCCCCCCCCATTCCCCCATCCTATCAGTGTAAAGAATGGCCCTGACCCGAAACATTGCATGTCTATTCCCTCCACAGACTCTCTCCAAACCGTGGGATAGGACAGATCCAGAAATAATTGAACTCCACAGGAATGCAAATATGATAAGCACCGTGGAAACTAGTCCCACAAGAGAGAGTGATGAGCCGAGGATTGTGCATTTCCCTATGCCTGCTGAACAAAACCACCAGGATACCTTTGAAGAAATATAAAGAGAACTTTGCAGTTCCCAGTACATCATTCAATCATGACAGGACAATACATTCGACTCCCACAATGCAGAGCATCAAGACCGAGTGGAGGTTGGGGCCACAAGGCATTGGGTGATCACACAAACTAGTGATGTCAGCAATGGCTGATTAAGAGCTCATCTCAACTTGATTGGCTTTGTGCTGATCAGAGAATGTCTGTGCATTGGATGAAGATTGTGGTATTATGCAATAATAGTGTAAGACTGAGCAGAGGGGCACTAGGACCCTGTGTGCCAGAAGCCAGGCTCCAGTAACCGGATGTGACTGGAACCCAGGGTGTGGGCAGTTAGGGAGTTGCCTGGGCTTGGACAGGAGCTGTGGCAGTTGCTGTTATTGTACAGAATAAAGGTATACTCTGTTTACGTCGTGGTACGAGCCTTATTACAAGCATAACTCGACAAAGATATTGGAAGATGCTTCTCCATGTCTCTGATTAGGATGCAATGTGAAACTCTGTGCATTGGGAGAGGAAAAGTGCCTTTTTCCACTTGTGAATGCAGTGACGGTCAGAATCAATGTGCTTCTGTTTGACCTAAGAATGGTTGGTGTAATTAAGGCACTAAACTGAAAGTACCATCTTTCTTTATTTTGATAACTCAAAATGCTCAATAGTGCAAATATCTCATACTTAACAAACGTTGAGTTATTTTCAACAGGGCCCAGGGAGAACCCTGGTGATAATTGGCCAGAGAGCATTCATCTTAGATATACTTGAAGAGATATTTGATTTCTTACCATTTTCTTCATTTTCAGTTTGCAGAGAACGTCAGCTAAAAGAAAACTCAACTGAAGTGGATACAATGGCCACATCCTATCTCATACATTTTTATGATTCTCTGATGTTTCTACCGTGACTCTGTGAGGAATAGGTTAGAGATACAGCGTGGCAACAGGCCCCTTCGACACACTGGGTCTGCGCTGACCAATGAACACCAGCTCACTAGTTCTATGTTTTCCCAGTTTCACACCTAAAGCAATTTACCTTCAAGTCTGTATGTTTTTGTAATGTGGCAGGAAACCGGAGCATCCGGTGAAACTTCACCTGGTCACAGGGAGAACATACAAACTCCTCACAGACAGCCCCCTTAGTCAGGATCGGGCTCTGGGTCTCTGGCACTGTAAGGCAGCAAGCCCACTGTTGCGCCACTGTGCCACCCTCAGGTTCTGAGCAACAGATACCTCTAATTTTATCTACAATTAAAATGCATAAATATAAACACTGGAGCTTACTCAAGGATAGTGAAATTCAAAACTATTTTTCTGTTCTTCTCCACAAATATGCACCAGATGCAATCCGCATTATTTGAATAATTCTTTGGATAATTGGGACTGTTGAAGGATCCCCACTCATCGGTAAGAACCCCTCCACATGTTTCGCCATCTAATAGCAATGGAGAAATAAATATCAATAAAAAGATATTTTACTTTGCCCCTGTTATCTATTTCATCTCCTGATGATATTAACCCTCACGATGTCGTTCAGTGGATCGTGTTCAATCTCTTTCTCTTCTTTCTGCCACATAACATTCTTCGAGCGGTGGCAGTGAACGTTAGAGATATTGCAGTATCTAAGCATCTATCATCCTCATTAACCTTTATTGAACCTTTTTATTAACTTCATTAACTATTTATAAAGCTGCAGTACGCAATATACACAATTTCTAGACCAATGAGGCCAAGCATACCTTTCGCTTTCGTTACCACTCTATCTATTCGTGTTGCTGCTTTCAGCAAACTATCGACTTGGTCCCTAAGATCCCTCAGTACACCAATGTTGTTAAGGATCCTACCATTAACTGCACAATTTCACCTTCTATTTGACCTGCAAAATTGCCACACCTTGCACTTGCCTGAATTAAACTCTATCTTCCATTTCTACGCCCGTTTCTATAACTGCATTATATCCTGCTGTATCTTTGACAGCCTTTTTAATAGTCTGCAGCTCCACAATATGTTTGTGTCATCTGCAAAATTACTAACCATTCCATCTACATTTTCGTCCGAGTCACTTGGATATATTTCACAAACAGTGGTCCCAGCACTGGATGCAACAATTTCATGTAACCATTATGTTTTTTGTTTTTTTCTTCTCCCATAGATGTGGTTATGCCTTTCTTTTTCAGTTTGTTTCTTTTTTCCTTTCCTGTTTCCAACCACAGATTTTTAAATTGCTTGTTAGCGTGATAACTTTTCCCTTTTCATAAACATTCCCTATTATCTTCACCCACCTGTCCTCCTCACTGTGCAACACCAGACATTGCATTTCTGGTTCTGATGAAGTGCCCTTCACCTAGAAGTGCTATCTCTCATTCCCCTGTTTCCCTGAGATTGCTTTCTGCATTTTTTTATGTTTTTGTTTCAGGTTTGCAGCATCTGCAGTAGTCGCTTATATGCATAAAAATAGATGAATGAACATGAAACATTCACTTGCTCATGCTTGTTCAATGCACTGAAATGAATATAGTCTTTGTGCATGGAGATCATTAATAATTAATGAATCTTTCTCTTACCTTCAGCTTCACTGTAGTAGATACCAAAAGCGGAAGCAATGAGAAAAATACATAAAGGAGTCACACTTAAGGACGCCATTTGCTCATTTATGATGTGGTTTCAACCCATGCCTTTATTTATAGACAATTGTGTTGTTATTTTTCTAATTGGGCACTTTTTTGTTTGCTGAATTAAATATACATGTACACAATGAATGGGCCATTGTTTGTGTTAGATATAAAAATTGTTCTCATTTTGTTAATTATTAATCTTACTGCTCCTTGGCCATCGTAGACCGCAGGGGATTTATCAAAAGGCTACATGGTTTAGTTACAAGAGCAGAGTGCAACTATGGGGCAAAAACTGAATTTTGAAAGAGAAAGGCAATTTTATTGGAACAAGCTAGGAGCACAAATATTTTTCATGGTGGTGGCCTGTCGTAGCATGGTTGTGCAGTTTCATGCACCTGATTGAAACCCACAGAATAATGAAAGGCATAGATAGAGTGGATGTGGAAAGGATGTTTCCACTGGTGGCAGAGTCTAGGACCAGAGGTCATAGCCTCAGAATTAAAGGGCGCTGTTTTAGAAAGGAGGAACTTCTTTAGTCAGAGCTAGTTCATCTGTGGAACTCATTGCCACAGAGGGCTGTGGAGACCAAGTCAGTGGATAGTTTTAAGGCAGAGACAGACAAATTCTTGATTAGAGCTGGTGTTAAGGGTTATGGGGGAGAGGGCAGGAAAATGGGATTAGGAGGCAGAGATCAGCCGTGATTGAATGACGGAGTAGACAATGGGGTCGAAAGGCCATATTCTACTCCTATAACTTGTGAACTTGTGGGATAGAGTGCGGCTCACGAGTCCGATGTGCGAGCCACACACGTGGGGGCACATGGGGGCACATGAAGATTGCTGTGGGGGGATTTCGAGCTGCAACCTTCCTCCCGTCTCTGGCGCTAATTAATCGGCTTCAGCGATTGTTTTCGAAACTGCTGACCGCCTTCCTAGTGGTTGTACGCTAGCCAGTGGCGCATTCTTTTCAGGCTAGGCCTGCGTGCTGGAGGTGGTCCTTGATGCAGTCTTTGAACCATTTCTTTGGCCGCCCTGGGTTCTTTTGACCCTGAGACAGAACTCCGTACAGGACTTAACGAGGCACATACATCCGGATCACATGGCCTATCTATTGAAGTTGGGCCTTTATGATCATTGCTTCAATGCTTATGATGCCAGACAGGTCCAGCACTTCCATGTTGGGTCACCCTGTCTTGCCAGCGAATGCCCTTGACGGACTGCAGAGAGCGCGTGTGGAACTTCTCAAGCTGGCGGATGTATTTCCACACAAGGTCCATGTTTCACATCCATACGGGAAGCTGGAGAGTACTACAGCTTTATAGACTTTCACCCTAGTTGGCAGCTTGATATTGTGGTGGTTTAACATGCATGCTCGCAGTCGACTAAGTGAGTGGCCTTGCTGATTCTGCTCGGTATTTCCTTGTCCAGCGAGCCATCAGAAGATATCACGCTGCCCAAGTACTTGAAAGCATCGACTGTTTTCAGCTGTGTGTTGTCAATGTGTACACTTGGTGGCTGAAGAACCTGGGGCTGGCTAGTGGAGAACTTCCGTCTTACTGAGACTGATATTAAGACCAAACAGCATGCTGCTTCTACAAATCTGGACACGATAAATGGGAGATCGGATTCCTTGTGTGCCATGAGAGCGCAATCATCCGCAAAGAGCGCTTTGATGATGAGGTGTTCAAGAGTTCAGTCGACGTAGATCAAAGAGAGAGTCGTCGTCAGTACTTGATGAAGATCCCGTGATCAAGATCTTGGAGGGCAGGACGCAGAACGCAGCTGAAAAAGAGGTTGATTTCACCATTATTCTATATAACTGTAGCATAACTTCCCTACTTTTGCATCTAATTCCCCCAAAAATTAAATTCACAAATAAATGGCATTGCTCAATTAGCTTTCCCAATTACTTGCTGTGCTTGCACACTAGACTTTTGTGAATCTTATACTACACAGGGCTGCACGTTGGAGCAGCGGTAGAGTTGCCGCCTTACAATGCCAGAGAGTCAGGTTTGATCCTCACTAAGGTGCTGTCTGTACAGAGTTTGTATGTTCCCCCCATGACCTGCGTGATTTTTCCCCAGTTTCCTCCCACACCCCAAAGACGTGCAGGTTTGTAGGCTAATTGGCTTGGGGAAATTGTAAACTTCCCTAGTGTGTTTAGTGTGTGGTGATGCCTGGTCGGCGTGGACTCGCTGGGCCAAAGTGCCTGTTTCTGCACAGTGTCTCTAAACCAAAATACTAGGACTTCCAAATCCCTCAGCATCCCTGAGCTCTGCAAACTCTAACTATTTACGTAGCTTGCTTCTTTTATATTCCTGAATGAAAGGACAATTTGTATTTCTCCACATTATATTTAATTTACTGGATCTTTGCCCATTCATTTAACATATCTACAACCCTTCGTAACCTCCTTATTTCCTCTTCACAACATTCTTTCCTAACTCTCTTCGTATCATCAGCAAATTTTGAAGACAGGCCTTCCGTACCTCTATTGAAACCATTTATATTTGTGATGACCATGACTGAAACTTTCAACTTTTGAAACCTCTGCTGCAGAAAAAGATCGTTGTCAACATTTAAAATTACGATCAACATTAATGTTTTGTAAATACTGGATTTCACAGCAAGATATATGTTCTCATTAAATATATTCTTGGGACGTGAGTTCCTACCCTTACTAACCAATTGGTTAGACCACTTCTAAAGATAATTACAAATCAAATTACAAGCACTTTTATGTTTGTATACAAATAGTAACCTTCATGTACAGGAACCATTAGATGTTAAAAGACACAAATTACTGTAGTAACTCAGTGGGTCAGGTAACATCTCTGGGGAACATGAATAGGTGGTGTTTCGGATCGGGACTCTTCTTCAGACTGATTGTGGTGGGGGGGGGAGAAAGCTAGAAGAGAGATGGGGCAGGTCACAGCCTGGCAAGTGATAGGTGGATACATGTGTGGGTGAGTTTTGATAATCGGGTTGTTGGACAAAGGCCAGAAAGGAAAAGACAAAAGGTGTGAGGTAAAGATAGAAGAGGCGCAAATTGTGAAGTCAGAGGAAGGGATATAGGTGTCTGGGTGGAAGGGAATGTAGTTTTTGTTATTTTTTGTTGGGGTGTGTGTGTGGGGGGGGGGGGGGGGGTGGGGAGGGGGGGGGGGGGAAACTTTTGAATCTCTCCCTGCACTGGAGACCCGACCTTTTCTCGTCGGGTCTCAGGTGTCGTTGAGGCCGCAACGAGGAGCGGCCTCCAACGGGAAGAAGCCGGGGACTCTGGTGCTACTCACCGTCGCCGTCGCGGGGCTGGCCGAGTCCGGAGCGGTTGGAGCGGTGGGAGGAGCGCTGCTGCTGCTGCTGCTGGAACCAAGATGCCGCTGCTGAGTCGGAGGCTGAGAAGATGCGGGGTGGTGCGGACGGCGGCGCCGGGTCAGCCCGCGGATCCCTGAAAGAGAGAGACCGCTTTTTCCACATCCTGGGAACGGCGACTTCCCCCGCCCGTGTTGCGGGGTTGAAGAGCTCCTGGAGCGGGGCCTACATCACTGCCCCGCGTGGCTGGAATGGCCGCGGGACTTTGCGAGCGCACACCGGGGGCTCCAACACCAAGACCCGGTGTGCGACCTCGCACCACCCGGCGTGGCTTCAATGGCCGCGGGACAATCGCCATCGCCAGCCGGGGGCTTTGACTTTGACTCTGACATCGGGGGGGGAGAGTGCAGTGGAGAGATAAGTTTTTTTGGCCTTCCATCACAGCTATGTGATGGATGTTTATGTAAAATGTAATTATGTTGTGTCTGGGGTCTATTTGTGTGTAATGTATGGCTGCAGAAACGGCATTTCGTTTGGACCTCCAGGGGTCCAAATGACAATTAAATTGACTCTTGACTCTTGAGGTGGAAGGGGTGGAGGAAGGGAAAAAATGGATAGGAGTCCAGGTGGGACACAGGGAAGTGGGGAGAGGGGGGCAGAAGGAAAGATTGTTTTTAGCTTGGACTGCTGGGACTAGAGAAACACTGGATGCAGTAGATGAGGTTAGAGATGGTGCAAGTGAACTTCTTTCTCATCTGGAAGAACTGCTGGAGTCCCTGGAGGATGTGAGCGAGAAGGTATAAGGACAAGTGTTACATCTCCTGGAGTTGTTGGGGAAAGTACCTGGTGAGAGGGTGGTCTGGGTGGGTTAAGTGAACCAAGGAGTTGTGGAGTGAGTGGTTTCTGTGGAAGGTAGAAGTGGATTGAGAAGATGTAACTGGTGGTGGGATCACATTGAAGGTGGTGGAAATGTCAGAAAACAGAATGTTGGATGCAGAGGCTGGTGGAGTGAAAGGTAAAGACCTGGCAAAGTCTATCCTTGTTCCACATGGGGGGAGGGAGCAGAACTAGAGGACACAGAGGAGATGTGGGTGAGGGTTCCATCTATGACACGAGAGGGGAAACCATGTTCACTAAAGAAAAAGGACATCTTGAATGTCCTAGAGTGGAAAGCCTCATTTTGGGAATGGTTGCAATGGAGAAGGACAAATTGAGAGAGGGGGGGATAGCGTCTTTACAAGAAGCAGGGTAGGAGAAAGTGTAGTCCAAATAACTGTGAGAGAGTGTGTGTGTGTGTTGTAGACATCAGTTGATAGTCTGTCCACCAAGGCCTGCTAGATCTCCTGGTCGCTACCCATTTACACTCCCCTTCCCATTCCCATGCTAACCTTTCTTCCTTGGGCCTCCCCCATTGCCAGAGTGAGGTCACACGTTAACTAGAGGGACACTGTCCTCATATTCCACTTGGGTTGTTACAGCCTAACGGTATGAATATTGAATACTCCAATTTTAGGTAACTAACCTACAAACAACCTTGTCTTCCTTCCCCCCCTCTTATGACACCTGAAACACCTGCCCATATCTTGAAATGTTATTGTTAATAATTAAATCAAAACAATAATCCTTTCATTGTATTTTTGAAACACAAGTTTTTGAAACTTTCAAGAAATATTATAAATGTAATGCCTGATGCCGAGGAGTACGATTATTGTTCTTTATATGTGAGAAATGATGCAATATACCTCATTGTGGTTAGTTTACAGTTCTTGTTGAGAACATCCACATATTTAGTACTTTGTTTAATGATGGTCATTATGTTTTATAAGATAGTATCAAAATTAGCAGTCCAGAAAATCAGCTCATATAGCAAGGTGATGCGAGCACTATCCAAGTTAAATCATGATAGGCATTAAACATACAGCCATACAATATGGAAACAGACCATAAAATGCTGAAGTAACTCGACAGGGCAGGCAGCATCTCTGGATTACTCCAGCATTTTGTGTCCTCTAGAGATGCTGCCTGTCACGTTGAGTTACTCTTCTTACACTAAGTTACACTAATTGCTGGAGTAACTTAACGGGTCAGGCAACATTGTGTGTCTAGCTTCTGTTTAAACCAGCATCTGCAGTTCCTTCCTACAAATGGAAACAGACCATTCAACTTTCCATGGCCATGCCGACCAGTATTAATTCCACTTTTCAGCATTTGGCCCACAACCTTCTATGTGTCAGCAATTCAAATACTCATCCAGATGCCTCTTAAATGTTGTCAGTGACTTAGTTGCCACCATTCTCTCAGGCAGTGTATTCCAGATGTGTATGAAGGAACTGCCAATGCTGGTTTACACAGAAGATGTTGCCTGACCCGCTGAGTTACTCCAGCAATTAGTGTATTCCAGGTACTCACCACTCTCTCTATGAAGGATGGCTGCCTCGTGGTAAACTCTGTCATTTATTATGTTTTCCAATGTCCTATTTCATTTATCAGCCAAATATGCATATTTGTAATCCGTATATTTGTTTCACGTTATAACTGAGTTGAAGCTTGCAGATTTTATGGTCAGGGAAATTATATTGTTTCTGCTTCCCTTTTCCCCTGATTTGTCCCTGGAAACATCCTACACTGAAAACAGAAAATCAGTAAATGTCCCCTTGAAACTTTTGTTTCCTATGGCACTGCTTTCTAGCAAGACAATATTGGGTACATGAATATTCTATTAATTTGCCAGCAAATAATCTTGAATATCAAAGATGTGCAGGTTTGTAGGTCATTTGCACTTCTTTGTTTCTACGTTAGTCCAACTCTTTGTGTTGTTTTAGTTTAATTTAGTTTCGAGATACACCATGAAAATAGGCCCTTCGGCCACGGAGTTCGTGCCAACCAACAATCACCCCATACATTAGTTGTATCCTACACTCTACCAACAATGTATACTTACTTACTTACTGCTTATTATGCCTCCTGGCATGTAGGGCAGCAACGAAAGCTCCCCACTCCTGTCTGTTCTGGGCTAGCTTCTGGACACTACCCCAGGTCATGTCTCCATCACGCCCAGTAGTGTTGATTCCTTCAGTTGCTGTTTCCGTAACATATTTGTTTTACGAGACAGGGTTGTTAGT
Organism: Leucoraja erinaceus; assembly: GCF_028641065.1. Lineage (NCBI taxonomy): Eukaryota > Metazoa > Chordata > Chondrichthyes > Rajiformes > Rajidae > Leucoraja > Leucoraja erinaceus. The sequence goes on along the minus strand of NC_073391.1, from coordinate 18,116,154 downwards.
CCTGTGCTCAACATCCAACCTGGAGGACCAGTGGATCGCTTTTCGTCTCGCCTCTACCCTCCGATTTGTCCAGCATGGGAGACTCTAGCAGGAGACGAATCTCCGGCTAGCATAGTTCTAGGGGTCACTGAGACACACAAGCTCCCCGACCACGACAAGGTTGCAATCCAACGGGGAGGAACAATGTATGGATGCCAATTACCCTACAAACCAGCACGTCTTTGGAATGTGAGTGGAACCTGAAGCACCCAGAGAAAACCCAAGCGGTCACAAGAAGAACGTGCAAACTTCATACAGACAGCACCCATCGTCAGGTTTGAACCCAGGTCTCTGTCGCTGTTAGGCAGCAAGTCTACCACTGCACCTCCGTGCTGCTGGCCTCTATGAAGCCTCTAGGGAATGGATGTGATAGTGGGATAACATAGAACTAGTGTGAACAAGATTTACGAGGATGTTGCCAGGACTCAAGGGCCTGAGCTATTGGGAGAGGTTGAGCAGACTAGGACCCAGTTCCTTGGAACACAGAAGGATGAGGGGTGATCTTATAGAGGTGTACAAAGCAGCAAGAGGAATAGATGGGGTAAATGTACAGAGTCTCTTGCCCAGAGTACAGGAATCGAGAACGAGAGGACATACAGTAGGATTAAGATGAGGGGGGAAAGATTTAATAGGAACCTGAGGGGTAACTTTTTTACACAAAGGGTGGTGGGTGCATGGAAGTGGTAGTTGAACCAGGTACTATTGCAATGTGAAAAACATTTGGACAGATACATGGATAGGATACATTTAGAGGGATATGGGCCAAACGCAGGTAGGTGGGACTAGTGTAGATGGGACATGTTGGTCAGTTCTGGGCAAGTTGGGCCGAAGAGCCTGTTTCCATGCTGTATCTTTCAATCATTCAAAACACTATTCAGTAGAATTACCACATGATTACTGATTTGGCCAGAAAATTATACAATGGCTTGACACTTTTTTCTCCATTTTGCTTTGGTGAAATCTCATTTTCACTTTCCTTACTTTCTTTTGTAGTGCATTTTTCACAATCAGTGAGAGAGGAGCAAACATAGTTACAAGTGTTACATTTACAGAGTTACACCCCAGAGCAGCCATGCCAGTGCCTTGAGAAATGTATTTGCTATTGTCTTCTACGTAAAATGATGGAAACAAATAATTTATCTCCAAACACAGCAATCTCAAATGCAATACAGATTATTCATTCAGAAGCAAGACAACTGTAAAATTTTAAAACCTAAAATGATAACAAAAAATGCCAGAATTGCTCAGAAATTGTGATGGGCCAAAGAGAGTTAAGTTTCTGGTCCAATGACAACTCATCAGCACAGTAATAATAATTGTTTGTGTTCTACTCAAGGAACAATGTGTTGGAACACAGCAAAGTAAACATACAGATGTGTTTGATATTACGTTTTGCCATTACATGTAATATTAAAATCCTTATCTCTGATAAACAGCACAGATTACATTTTTTGAATGTTTACGTCATTTGCATTGCATTAAAATGGCATTAAAATAGCAAAATGCACAACATACTGCTGAGCATTAATAACATGTAGAATTTAGACAGCAGTATAAAGAGATATTTTTAAGTCTACTTTCTGTGTGCAGCCAAGTAACATCATTGCTGATTTGTAATACATGCATAGTAATGGTTTGCTATAAATGCATTTTGATGGACATGGTCTAATTTTCTCTGCATTGTTAGACTCTCATTACATCTTCCAGGATCGTTGTGCTCTCATTACAAAATTGCTCATTAACTTTATTTTGAAATGCTGTAGATTATCTGAAATAAATGAGATCAGAATTTTAACAATCTCATAAAGAGCTAAAGAGATTTTATGATTTAGTGACAAAATGAGCATGCAAGACAAGTTTACTTTTGAGTACATTATTTGCATTGATGTTATTTGTTCAGCAACATTCAAGATCATAAATACAAAAAAAGGTCACCACATTCTACACCCTGCTATTTTTCTATTTGCATGATCTGTTGTATGGCTTAATTCTGAATTTATGCCCGAATTCCCCATTTCCACAGCCACTGTGCCCATATATATACATGGACCGGATCATTTAGTGGTAACTTGATCCATGGAGCTAGTTCTGACGTGACATGGCCGGATTCATTAATCCAGTGCACAATCTTATAATCGTAAATTACCTTGACTTAATGTGTAATTAAAGCTGCCAAATTAATTTAAAGGTTGTGAATGTAATAATCAGAAATATTCAAAGTCCATTTACAAGGTTCAAAACATATTTAGAAAATTAAGGCAATTGAACATCCTTTACTCAATTAATTAAAATAAATATAAATTATTAAAACCCCATTGCAGTTATTCCTCTCCATGCAAATGAATGGCATTGACGAACTTGCATCCTCTCTGATTTGGGTGCTGGGTAATTGGGCATTGAAGTTGTTGTATATGTTGGAAATGTTCACAGCTGCAGAATTCCACAAGGAATCCCATATCAGACTACAATAGTGTTTGATTAGAGCACACTGCCTGATTGGAATGCACTGCCTGAGAAGACGGTGGATTTAAGTGCTCTCACGACAATTGAAAAATGTCTGAATAAACTCTTGAAACTTGAAGCCGTAGAATACCACAGAATAGATGTTGGTAAATAGGATTTGTTTGACTGATTGCTGACGTGGACGTGATGGGCTGAAGGGACACAAAACTCAGCGGTTCAGGCAGCATCTCTAGAGAAAAGGAATAGGTGTCGTCCCAGGTCGAAACTGTTCTTCACAAGTTTGATTTTTTTTAAACTCAGGAGAGCTCTTGGAATGAACTCGTGCCATGGGACAGTAAGGGCTACGTTAAATCTAGCCTCCACTACCTTCTGTGCCAGAAAATCAGGGCCGGAACTTCTTCAAAGTTGGCATACCTTAAGGGCCTGTCTTTGTGCTGCATGGTTTTATGCTGAGGATCTTCTGAACTGGTACATCTGCAGCTCCTTTTGCAAGAGTTCTAAATGTCCTGACAGTTATTTGGGAAAATAACATCACTCACAATGGAACTGCAGTCTGGGAAATACAGGCTGTTAAAAATAAAACTATAGCACCATCCAAAATTGACCAAGGTTCCAGATTGGTTCAGACTCTGGGAATTAATAAATGTGAAAACTCCCAGATTTGAGCACTGCATGGATTTAGTCACTTGAGAAAAAAAAGCGAGCAATCATTTAACACCTGTCGCAATAGCAGGAATCCCTAAAGTACTTTGCAACCAGTGAAGCACATGCTAAATATAGTCGCTATTGTAAAGTAAGAAAACAGCCGTGACCCTTTATCAGTCTGAAGAAGGATCTCAACCCGGCACATCGTCTATCTTCGCTCCATAGATGCTGCCTCACCCGCTGAGCATTCTCTAGCATTTTTGTCAACCTTCGATTTTTCCAGCATCTGCAGTTCCTTCTTAGAATATATGGATATCAGTATCTAGAATTTTATAACTCACAATGCCAAAACATTGTCAATAATGAAGGGCCTAGGTATGGAGAGGATATTTCCAGTAGTGGGAGAGTCCAGGGCCAGGGGGCACAGCCTCAGAATAAAAGGACATAGCTTTAGAATGGAGATGAGGAGGAATTTCTTTAGCCAGAGGGTGGTGAATCTGTGGAATTCATTGTCACAGATGGCTGTGGCCAAGTCAATGGTTATTTTTAAAGCAGAGATTGATGGGTTCTTGATTTGTGAGGATGCCAAAGGTTATGGGGAGCAGGCAGGAGAATAAGGTTGAGAGGGAAAAATAGATCAGCTATATTCGAATGGCAGAGCAGACCCAAATGGCCTAATTCTGCTCCTATGTCATTGATCTTATAAACATTGGATGAGGCTGTATATTAAAAGTATATGGTGACATGCATTTTGTCTCTGATCATAATCAGAATTCAAAATATAATATGAAATCTACTTTCTTACAATGGAAAAGTTGCTGATAGTTACCAATGGTAAAATGGAGTACTGGATATACGCCATCAACCTGTACATACAACATGGGTAATTATTATATTTCACCCACACCTTGATATCTGGCCAGACCTATTGCATTGGCTGGAGGCACAAGAGACTGGAGAGGGTGGAAATAGGGACAAAATGAGATGAACTGTTGGAGGAAGTCAGCAGCTTCGGGAGCATTTGTGGACAGACAACATTTCAGGTCGAGACCCCTCACCTGGAGTAAAAGAGTGAAGGGGAAGTAGCCAGTATAAAGAGCTGGGGCGAGAGCAGGCTAATTATAGCTGGGTCTATGTGGGGATGAGTAGAGATAGCAACAGAGACTGGGAGGTGATGTTGAGAATTAAAGGCCACAGAATTTGAAATCTGATAAGAAAGGAAGGTGAAGAGTGGAACCAAATAAGAAGGGATTGTGGCAGATGGGAACAGCAGGGCAAGCGAACCAGTGGGTGGGGGAGAGAGGTCCTGTGCAAAGATCTTATAGCGATCTTTGGTCCTGTGGGTCCTAGGTGTACAAGATCGTGAGGGGCATGTATCAAGTGAACACTCCCAGTCTTTGTTCCAGTAGAGGAATTCTAATACTTGAGATAGGATCAAGGTGAGAAGGGAGATTTAAGGGAGACCTCAGGAACAACTTTTTTCCATTCAGAGTGTAATCTGTATTTGGAGTGGACTGCCAGAGGGGGAGCTATAGAAGTGGATATAATTATGACTTTTTAAGGCATTGGATGGATATATGAATAGGAAGGGATTTGCTATGAGCCAAATGCAGAGAAATGGGACAAGCCTTGTGTGCCAACTTTGGTGGCATGGACAAGGCAGACTGAAGGTGTAGGAAAGAACTACAGATGCTGGTTTAAACCAAAGATTGACACAAAACGTTGGAGTAAATCAGCAGGTCAGAAAGCATCTCTGGAGAAAAATAATAGGTGACATTACGGGTCAAGACTCATCTTCAAACTTATTTCCATGCTGTATAGCTCTATGACTCTAAATCCACGTATTACATTACATTGGGTATCCCACAGCACCTTCCCAAAGATGTGACCGGGCATTCCGGTGCAACTGAACCAGTTTAAATTCTGCCCGCGCTGGTTTATCATGACTGCAATCAATGTAGAAAAATACTTGAATCTGTCGCATTATGCCATGCAATATGGAAGATGCTTGCATTGCTTGCCAATGTAGGGCAATGGCTGATCATGGTCCATAATGAAATAGAAGCATTCAGCTCAGTGGCATTGAGCCTACACGTACCAAAGATTAGTGATTAGTCATCGTCATACAGCATGGAAATAGGCCATTCAGCCAAACTTGCCCACACTAACAAACATGGCCCGTCTACACCAGTCCCACCTGCCTGCATTTGGCCCATATCCCTTTAAACCCCCCCCTATCCACGTATCTGTCTAAATGTGTCTTAAATGTTGTGATAGTACCTGCCTCAACAAACTCCTCCAGCAGCTTGTTCCATACACCAACAACCCTTTGTGCACAAAAGGTTACCCCTCAGGTTCCTATTAAATCTTTTCCCCCTCACCTTAAACCTGTTCTCTGGTTCTAGATTCCCCTACTCTGGGCACGAGACCCTGTGCGTTTAGCCGATCTATTCCTCTTGTGATTTTGTACACCTCGATAAGATCACCCCTCATCCTACTGCACTGCAAGGAATTGAGTCCTAGCCTACTCAACCTCTCCCGATAGCTAATGTCCTCGAGTCTTGGCAAATTCCTCGTAAATCTTCTCTGCTTATCTGCCTCTGAGATAGCCACCTTGCCTCAGCCTCCTCACCATAGATTCATGAGCTAAAGACTCACACGACCTCCAAACAACACTTCAACTCTACTCTCTCCTAACACGACAGCTCCCTATAGGCCGCCCCACTGCATTTTGCCTTATTTGTATTTGCTACTCAATGAACCCATTTGGGTGCTGCAGCCAATCAACCGACTTGCTGCTCCAAGCTGCTGCTCCTGCCCTGATCTGCGATTCATGTGCTCAGACCTGGCCCTGGGCCATATTATTGGGCTTGTATTAACCATAAATTCCCTTGCTGCAATTAGTCAACACACTTGCTGCTCCAAGCTGCCGCTCTTGCTCCGACCTCCAATTCAAGTTGTTCAAAATCTCCTCCCACATTGGTTCTCATTATTTGTGGCTTGCCTTAATGCTATTAATTTTCCTTCATTCAACATAAGCTTCTGTGTACAGCTGGTGGCAGAATATATTCATTTTGTTATCGTTTGTTTGGAGAGATGTTTCCCCATTGGTCATTTTATGTTTTGTTTGTTTGGACACTTACAGGTTGCCATGTTCTTTCTTCTAATGTACAAATTTCTAATGTGATTGACTATCTAATCATAATCTGATCGACTAAAGCTGTGTCTTCTGTCAGTTGCATGCAAATGCCAATTTAAATGGTCAACTAATGATTCCCCAGCATAATTGCAGGTACAATCTGATTCATTCTTCGGGTTTACTATAGTAATCATGCACCTAAGCTGAAGAAAGCAGTGAAAAATCAAACAGGTTGCTGTAAGAAATAAGGAAGTGAACTTCCATTCGATGCAGTCTCACTTTAACAAATCTGATGTTGCAATACTTTCCCTCTCTTTGATTCCTTGAAAATGCTTTTGAACTACCAATTTCCCGCAAATGCTTTTTTTGCAATTAAGCATTCTCCTTTGGCCACTTGTGTCACTATCTGCTCCATTTTCCCTTATGGGGAACAATCCCTTTGCCCCATTAGAGGAATGTTTATCTTCATTGTTTCCATTTCTTTACTGCCATTGTTTTCTAATGATACCATTCTGCACTATTTGTTCCTTATGAATAGTAATATGGTTTGCTCACAAAGAATAAAACAAATATAGGTAAAGCATAATTCAATCATTCATAGCGGGTTATGAATTGGAATACTGTGCTTAACTCCACTTACGATCTCAATGTTCAATCTTGCAAAAGTAGATTATGCTTTTCTTTGTCAATACTCAGAATGTTGTTCAATAATATCACTGCTTAGTTTATTGGTTGCTGTAACTTCATGTTTCCCCTGCAGATTACTATGGCCAATGACCAGGGATTAATATTTAACAATCTAATATAATTCACTGCTATCATGTTTATGCTAACACTGCATCGCACATAATCTATGACTTATTGATTTTCGTGCAAACAATTCATATGTAGCAAATGACAACATAAGTTGTTTATAAATGAAAGATATAGGTTGGAAACACATTTCCAAGTTGCATTAAGAAAATGGTATCCACAGAGCGAGTTATTTTAAGTGTTGTTCTCCTTGTTTTTCATCTGCATGACAGGATCTGGGCACAAGATAAAGGTAAGACAGATATCCATTGTTTTAAAAATCCTGCGGATAATAATATTTAGAGCAATATGGATGCTAGTTAATATGATTGATGTGAAGGAACAATAAGATTTGAGATCCATGCCCGACATGAGGCTTTGGGCATGTGAACATGTTAGTTTATTCACTAAATGTATGCTTTAGATACACTTTGAGTGATTATGGAATACATTTCATAAATATTCACTGGCATCTTGCACTCGCTAGAATTTAGAAGATTGATGGGGGACCTTATAGAAACTTACAAAATTCTTAAGGGGTTGGACAGGCTAGATGCAGGAAGATTGTTCCCGATGTTGGGGAAGTCCAGAACAAGGGGTCACAGTTTAAGGATGAAGGGGAAATCTTTTAGGACTGAGATGAGAAAAACATTTTATACACAGAGAGTGGTGAATCTCTGGAATTCTCTGCCACAGAATGTAGTTGAGGCCAGTTCGTTTGATACATTTAAGAGGGAGGCCAGTTCGTTTGATATATTTAAGAGGGAGTTAGATGCGGCCCTTGTGGCTAAAGGGATCAGGGGGTATGGAGAGAAGGCAGGTACAGGATACTGAGTTGGATGATCAACCATGATCATATTGAATGGCGGTGCAGGCGCGAAGGGCCGAATGGCCTACTCCTGCACCTATTTTCTATGTTTCTATGTTTCTATCTACAATTGTGTTGCTATCAATGTGTCTATGGCCTGGTCTAGCAAAACGCTCCATTAGTCTGAGGGAGCAGTTATTTTTTCAGATTTAGTTCATAACCATGTGTTTGGTTGCAGTCTAGTTTCCTTGAAACTGCAAAGATCAAACATAAAATAGGTGATCTCTTCACAGAATGTCTTCATTCCTGTTCAAATATGTTTCTGACAATCACAACATCTGTTTTGAAATGTTGTTCATTCATTAACAAAATATTTGAAACCAGGTGAGACAAATACATTTGTCCACAGACTTGATATTGATTCCCGTGTTTACGGCCCACTCCCTCATGGAGAGGTTTTTTTGTGTGGGGTCACTCACTAAAAGAGCTGGGCTGTCTCTGCAAATTCACTACTCTCACTGCCTTCCATAGGGAGTACAGCTGAGAAAAATATAGGAAACAGCCAACAGCAGCTTTAAGACTTTCACATTCGCACAGAAATCCCAAAGTTGCGGTGTGATATGTAAGGAACTTTTGGCAGTTAAATACAGCAGGATCAATTTTCCACACAGAACCACAGCTATGAGGTTTATTATTTAACTGGTATTTCTGAGCCCCAATTCTGCATTCCTCATAAAAGATTTGGCACTCGGATGTGTTCAGGCACTGGATGGAAAGTTACTTATCCCGTTCACACAGATTATCAGGGAAAGGCTCTTCATTTTTGGATCTCTGATTTACTAAGTTCCAAAAACCAACTGAAGGTTTATTAAGGAGCTCAACTGTGACAAATACTGAACTTGCTCAGTCATTATAAATCCAAAGCTCAAATCGCATCAGGACAAGGATGTGAGCAGTGCCCGTGAGACTGCACCAAATGCCACTGGAAGTGGGAAATTAATGGAGATAAGGTTATTGAAAGGGGAAATGCGTGCCTCTTTCATTGTTTTGTGTTTACTCATTTGTTTCATTAGCTGGAACATGCGGTGGAAGTCTGGGAACTGATAATGGAACTTTTACCAGCACCAATTACCCAGCTAATTATACAGATAATGCAAAATGCACCTGGATAATACACATGTTAGATGGCCAAAGAGTAATGCTGAATTTCACACACTTTGAGTAAGTAACAGATTTTCCATTCAAGCATAATGACTGTTTGCAATGTCAGAGGAATATATTCTCAATACCCATTTCTGTGCATCATCAAAAGGGCTTTCATGTTCCATTTGAATAGTATTACGATCTCAAAACAAATAACTAATTGCTGAAGGAACTGAGCAGGTCAGGCAGCAGCTGTGGTGGCAAAGAGAGAGTCGACGTTTCAGGACGGTTTCTCTGCATCCACAGATGCTTCCCAATCTGCTGGGTTCCTCCAGCAGCTTTTTGAAAACTCTGCAGCCTCTTGTGTCACCATTCAATTCTCAATTGCTGGAATCATTAATGTGCAATGCTATAAAAGAAAGATTGCCTTTGGCATGCTGGAACATACAGTGTTAACCTGGTTTTGCTTTGGTGCTTAAAACAGGGAATATTGTAAACATTTAGTAGGTTGGGCAGTATCTATGAGAAAGGAAACCATCTCACCTCTCTCCACTGACGTTTCCTGATCTGCCAAGTTTTTCCATCAGTTTCTGTTTCTATTTCAGATTTCCAACATCTTCAGTGATTTTTATTTAGATTTTTTTTTGTGATGCTCCTTCCGGACATCATGTAGTGTATCATGTAGACATCAGGTGTAGTCAATACTTAGGTCTGATATTTTTTTTGCAAGCATTGGTGAATACTTCCAGCCAAACTATGTAGCAGGCCTGAATGGATTGTATTATTACCAGTTGCTGATCCACATTTAGTCAACTGATTAGCTTTATCAGCTTCTGCAATGGTCAAAGTGGAAGCGATCAAAGATCCTTCTGGAAAATGAGTAATCATGCTTCGTTTTAACACGCCATGTGTAGGACTTTTCCAGCTCCCTCTTTGGCAGTACGGACATTATCACATTAACAAATACTGAAGGAATTGATGTGGCTATCAGACCATGCTTCTAAAAGTTCCAAAGAGATCTTAAACTGCAGGTTAAAGTTTGAAGTCTTCAACATACTCACCACTTCTTTTGGCCTCCTTCATTACTCTCTTAAGGCCACAAAGTGCTAGAGTAACTCAGCAGGTCCGGAGAACATGGATAGATGACATTTTGGGTTCGAGGGGGAAAAGGAAGCTGGATAAAGGGAGAGGCAGGACAAGGGGCAGGAAATTCTGGAACTCTCTGGAACTCTCTGCCACAGAGGGTAGTTGAGGCCAGTTCATTGGCTATATTTAAGAGGGAGTTAGATGTGGCCCTTGTGGCTAAGGGGATCAGGGGGTATGGAGAGAAGGCAGGTACGGGATACTGAGTTGGATGATCAGCCATGATCATATTGAATGGCGGTGCAGGCTCGAAGGGCCGAATGGCCTACTCCTGCACCTAATTTCTATGTTTCTATATTTCTATGTCTATGTTTCTATGAAATTGGCTGACATAGGCAAGGTTTTTTTGTTTTGAAAAGCACATGGTTGGAACAATGGCCAAAGATAAGAACAGAAGGGTTGAGACAGGTTTCAAGAGTTATAGATTGTGAAGCCAGAGGGAAGAATGTAGCAGTGGATTGGAGGGAAGAAATACAGGAGGTGAGAGTCCACGTGAGGTACAGGAGAAGGAAGGGGGAAGGGGGGAGGGGGTTAGTTGGTAGTTGCCTATAATTGAAGATTTCAATGTTCATAGTGTTAGCTTCCCAAGCAGAATGTAAGGTGCTGTTCTACCCCAGTCTGGCAATGAAGGAGGGTCAGGACAGAAAAGCCAAGAGTGTTGCTCCAATGCCTTCTTCCCGATGGCAGGAGTGAAATGAGAATGTGGAATACCGGATTTCCTCAATCGTTTAAGGAAATAGAGGCGTTGATGAGCTTTCGTTATGTTTGGATTAAAGTGCTACGTCCAGGACAGATCTTCAGAGATACGCACGCCCAGGAATTTGACGTTTTTAGACTCTCTCCACCCACCATACTGTCGATGAACACAGGTTTGCAGATCTTCAACCTTCCTCTTCCAAAGTCAACAATCCATTCCTCGTGTTATTGACACTGACAGCAAGGTTATTGCCCTGACACCACATGGTCAGTCGATCGATCCCTCTCCTATACTCTGACATATCATCATCTGCAATTCGCCCAACTACAGTGGTGTCATGGCGGAGTTGGAAATGTGTCTGGCTACTCAGTCAGGAGTATAGAGTGAATCACACGGGGGTGAGCACACAGCCTTGAGGTGCTTCTGTGCTGATGGTTTTCGAGCAGGAACTGTTATTGCTAACTTGTACAGATTGTTAGTCTGTTGATGAGGAAGTTGATGATCCAGTTGCAGAGCGATGTGTGGACCCAGTTTGGAGGGGCCGATTGTTTTGAACAGCGAGCTGTAGTCTATGAACAACAGACTGGCTGTGTTATTTATTGTTTGAGTGGACCAGTGCAGAGTGGAAAGCCAGCGAGATCGCATCCACCACTGACCTGTTGTGGTGGTAGGCAAACTGTAGTGGGTCCAGGTTCTAGTTGAGGTAGGAATTGATATGCACCATAACCAACCTCTCAAAGCACTTCATCACCACGGGCATTAGTGTCACGTGTCGGTAGTCATTGAGACACGTCACCTTACTCTTCTTGGGCTTTTAAAGCAGGTGGGAACCTCAGTGCAGTTATGAGAGGTCGATGTCTGCACAACCGCGAGATCCAGTTGGCCTTGGCAGACCAAGTGCAAGTTACTCCAGCACTTTGTGTCCTTTTGTGTATCAACCAATATCTTCAGTAAAAATATGTAGGAAGGAATTGCAGATGCTGGTTTAAACCGAAGATAGACACAAAATGCTGGACTAACTCAGTGGGACAGGCAGCATCTCTGGAGAGAAGGAATGGGTGACATTTCGGATCAAGACCTGAAGTCTGAAGGAGGGTCTCGACCCAAAACGTCACCCATTCCTTCTATCAGGAGAAGCTGCCTGTCCCGCTGAGTTACTCCAGCATTTTGTGTCTATCTTTAGCATCTGCAGTTAATTGTTTCTTCACTAAACTCTTTCTAAGATCTAGATCTCTGAATTGTTTGACTGAGTCTTTAATGTCCCATGTCCAGTTCCTTCTTTGGAAAGCATAGGGAATGCTTATTTTTGTTTAGTAAGCTGATAAACAGATTAAAAATGCCCAGCTTTGGAACAAAACATGGTTTGTCAGTTCAATGGTTTTCTTAATCTTCTTTCCACAAGTTTACAATGTAGAGTATATTAAGAAGAATTTCATTCACTTAAAGAATGTTTACAATAGAATCTCTTGCTAACAAAATAGACAATAGACAATAGACAACAGGTGCAGGAGCAGGCCATTCGGCCCTTCGAGCCAGCACTACCATTCAATGTGATCATGGCTGATCATCCACAATCAGTACCCCATTCCTGCCTCCTCCCCATATCCTCTGACTCTGCTATTTTTAAGAGCCCTATCTAGCTCTCTCTTGAAAGCATCCAGAGAACCTGCCTCCACCACCCTCTGAGGCAGAGAATTCCACACTCACCACTCTCTGTGAGAAAAGTGTTTCCTCGTCCCCGTTCTAAATGGCTTACTCCTTATTCTTAAACTGTGGCCCCTGGTTCTCAACTCCCCCAACATCGGGAACATGTTTCCTGCATCTAGCGTGTCCAAACCCTTAACAATCTTATATGTTTCAATGAGATTCCCTCTCATCCTTCTAAACTCTAGAGTGTATAAGCCCAGCTGCTCCATTCTCTCAGCATATGACGGTCCCGCCATCCACGGGAATTAACCTTGTTGTACTCCCTCAATAGCAAGAGTGTCCTTCCTCAAATTAGGGGACCAATACTGCACACAATACTCCAGGTGTGGTCCCACTAGGGCTCTGTACAATTGCAGAAGGACCTCTTGTTATACTCGATAAAGGCCAACATGCCATTCGCTTTCTTCACTGCCTGCTGTACCTGCATGCTTACTTTCATAGACTGATGTACAAGGACCCCCAGATCACGTTGTACTTCCCCCTTTCCCAACGACACTATTTAGATAGTAATCTGCCTTCCTGTTTTTGTTACCAAAGTGGATAACCTCACATTTATCCACATTAAACTTCATCTGCCATGCATCTGCCCACTCCCCCAACCTGTCCAAGTCACCCTGCATTCTCATAGCATCCTCCTCACAGTTCACACTGCCACCCAGCTTTGTGTTATCTGCATATTTGCTAATGTTACTTTGAATCCCTTCATCCAAATCATTGATGTATATTGTAAATAGCTGCGGTCCCAGCACCGAGCCTTGCGGTACCCCACTAGTCACTGCCTGCCATTCTGATAGGGACCCGTTAATCCCTACTCTTTGTTTCCTGTCTGCCATCCATGTCAGCACTCTTCCCCAATACCATGTGCCCTAATTTTGCCCACTAATCTCCTATGTGGGACCTTATCAAATGTTTTCTGAAAGTCCAGGTACACTACATCCACTGGCTCTCCCATGTCCATTTTCCTAGTTACATCTTCAAAAAATTCCAGAAGATTAGGCAAGCATGATTTCCCCTTCATAAATCCATGCTGACTGGATCCTGTTATAGCTATCCAAATGTTCGGCTATCTCATCTTTTATAATTGACTCCAGCATCTTCCCCACCACCGATGTCAGGTTAACTGGTCTATAATTCCCTGTTTTCTCTCTCCCGCCTTTTTTAAAAAGTGGGATACCATTAGCTACCCTCCACTCCACAGGAACTGATCCTGAATCTATAGAACATTGGAAAATTATCACCAATCCATCCACGATTTCTAGAGCCACTTCCTTAAGTACCCTGGGATGCAGACCATCTGGCCCTGGGGATTTATCAGCCTTCAGTCCCATCAGTCTATCCAACAGCATTTGCTGCCTAATGTGGATTTCCTTCAGTTCCTCCGTCACCCCAGAACCTTTGGCCACTACTATATCAGGAAGATTGTTTGTGTCCTCCTTAGTGAAGACGGATCCAAAGTACCTGTTCAACTCATCTGCCATTTCCTTGTTCCCCAAAATAAATTCACCTTTTTCGGTCTTCAAGGGTCCAACTTTGGTCTTAACTAATTTTTCTTCACATTTCTCAAGAAGCTTTTACTATCCCCCCTACACATCAACGGCGAGTGTGTGGAGAGGGTCAACACCTTCCGGTATCGCTGCTGACATCTCCTGGACGGACAACACGACAGCGGTCATCAAGAAGGCTCAGCAGCGGCTGCACTTCCTGAGGGTCCTCAGGAAGCACAACCTGGACTCTAACCTGCTGCTGACCTTCTACCGCTCGTCCATCGAGAGCCTGCTGACATACTGCATTACAGCATGGTATGGCAGCTGCACCATGGCAGACAGGGAGAGGCTTCAGAGGGTAACCAGGACAGCGCAGAGGATCATTGGCTGCCCTCTCCCCTCCCTGATGGACATCTACACCTCCCGCTGCCTTAGCAGGGCAAAGAAGATCATCAAAGACAGCTCCCATCCTGCGTTTGGACTGTTCGACCTGCTGCCCTCTGGAAGGCGCTATAGGTGCATCAAATCCAGGACAAACAGACTCAGGAATAGTTGCTTTCCGAGAATTATATCTACCATGAATTCAAATCCACACATTCACTGACTACACCGCCCAACACGGACTTCCATCTGTATATATGTATATATGTATGTAGCGCCGCAGAATTTGTGCACCTATTCCCCCCCCCCCCCCCCCATCTCCCTTCTGTTTTTTGTTTTTTCTGTTTCTTGTTTTTTGTGCTAAATCGTATGTATGCACTGAGTACGAGCAGCTTTCAGTTTCACTGTACATGTATAGTGACAATAAATGGCATATCATATCATTTATATTATTATAAGACATGGTATTTAAGGTATTATTAATAATCTCAGAGATCAAGATACATCCACATTTTCAAGATGCAAAGAAAAAGTTTAAAAGAGCAGATACTGCTTTTTCAGTTTCCCACTGAGTTGACATCATCAATATATTGATCAAAGTCGGTAAATTAATCAGTATTGATATTTTGCGTTATGCAGGTTAACAGGTTAACAGATGTCACCTTATGTGGATCCACTGAAACTTTATACATTGTATTCAAGTCAGACTCCATATCATTCTCTCTGATTCCATTAATAGATGCATCATATTGTAAGAGACAAAGGGGAGATGGTTCTCGTAATGTATCTCATCTCTTCATATTGCGGAAAAGTTGCAGATTTTTCCAACATTCTTTTTTAGTTTCAAAATGTCTTACAGGAAGTCGGCATTTCCAAAGTCAAAGCTGAACACTATAAAACATGAAGAAATATTTATTCTAGGCTGATGATGGTGATGATTAATAGAAATTGCAAATTGCAATTAAAAAGAAATATTGGCATTTTCCGCACTGTAAAATGAATGACGTTAAAAGCTATATCCACAAAATATATTTTTAAACCATGATTATTTTTCCACAGGCTTCAGATTTCATATGACTGCACCATGGATTATATTCTAATATATGATGGATCTTCAAGGGATTCTAATATGATTGCAAAAACCTGCACTTCTTTAAATCATTTATTTGTATCATCATCTAATGCCATGACTGTTTATTTTGTTTCTGATGCAACTGGAAATGCACAAGGCTTTTCTGCAGAATACCACTCTATACCAATGAATTACAGTAAGTACATGTCCCAGATAGCAACAGATAAGTAATCTAGATATTTTATTCTTGGTATTAGATCACTTGTGTCAATGTTCACATACAGAGTATGGTGTTGAATCATTACTGCAATCTAAATGTCATAGAGTCCTCATTTCTTTATTATCGCTAATTAACAAAGAAATAAAATAAATGCTCAACATAACTGATCTCATAGTACATGATCTTATAGAGATGTGCACCTCATGAGAGGAATAGATCAGGTAGACACACAGAATCTCTAGACCAGAATAGGGGAATCAAGAACCAGAGGATACAGGTTTAAGGCGAGGGGGGAACGATTTAATAGGAACCTGAGGGGTAACTTTTTTATACAAAATATGGTGGATGTGTAGAACGAGCTGCCGGAGGAGCTAGTTGAGGCAAGTACTATCGCAACATTTAAGAAACATTTAGACAGGTACATGGATAGTACCGGTTTAGAGAGATATGGACCAAACACTGGCAGGTAGGACTTGCGTGGATGGGACATGTTGGCCAGTGTGGGCAAGTTGGACTGAGGGCCTGTTCTCACACTCTATGACTCTATAAGATTTTTGAAAGCACTCATTATTAACACTGAGATGCAGACTTTAAAATTGGTCATTTATTAAACAGAAAGCACCAATTTACAGTATTCCCAACTTAATTTGTGGATTGCAGGTCTATATTTTTTTAATGTGATTTCTAATTGTTAACAAATTGAAGAGTGGAGTAGTGTGAATGCACTGCTGGAAGCCCAGAAGATGCCCTATGTACTGTTGATAACATCAATGACAATGTTTTCCTACAGTGTGATGTGACAAATCATTTAATTTGTTAGTCGTGCACGGAGACCCTGACATTTAGCAGTTACCCACCTCCTACGCCAAACAAATGGGCACAATTTAAAGGGATCTACAATCACTTGAAGGTTGCTGGTGGTCTGCTGGAATTCAACAACTTTCAAGTGCAGATCCCTTTAAATTGTGTATATTTGTTTGGCATACTGTTAAATGTCAGGACATTTGCCACTTAACCATGCTGCCACTTAATCATTGACACTTACAAAAGTACCTTGTAAAATTGCAAGAATGAGTGGATGAAGGGGGAATGTCACGGATTGGGTGAAACCAAGTTGACCCTAGTTGTAAACAGGTTTTCAGGTCAACAGGTTAATAGGAGCAGTTAGAGCATGAGGACATACACAAGGAACATAGACCAAAGAATGTGTGAGTTGTGAAATGCAGAACAAAGGGAGCACATCAAGCTGGTCAGGTTAGGCATGTCCTCTCCCAGAGAGAGAAGAAAAGCAAAAAAGAGAAATAAAAAGACAAGGCAGGACAATATCACAGATGGGCAATACAGACTGAGAAATTAACTTGCGCAGGAAGGACCTGCAGATGCCGGTTTACACCGAATATAGACACAAATTGCTGGAGTAATTCAGCGGGACTGGCACCATCTCTAAAGCTGTAGAATTCATTATAGAGGGCAGGAGGCTGCAAGATGTCCAGATGGAAGATGAGGTGCTATTCCTCAAGCATGGGCTGGGCCTCACTGTGACAATGCAGGAGGCTTTTTCCCCCACCCTTCCTTCCAATTGTTCCAGAACAATGCTGGTTGTTTTGAAGCAAGGATCAGGAATAATGCAGCAAAGGCAGCTTTCCATTGTGGTGCAGTCAGCACTATCCATCTGAGTTTAGTTTATTGCCACGTGTAGCGAGGTACAGTGAAAAGCTTTTGCTGCATGCTAACCAGTCATTGGAAAGACAATATATGATTACGATCAAGCCATTCGCAGTGTACAGATACATATACAGATACCAATATTCCAGTGACATCTATGATGGGAAAAGGTTTAGGGCCACAGGTTTTTATAACCACTGGTGATGTATCTCAATGAGCCTCCTGATTCTGCAACAGCTGAGAGAAATTAGACATTAGGAGGCAAAAGCTCACCGTTATCATGGTTACTTTTTGCATAACTTTAATTCATTTGTTCTTCATCTCTCTACATCACCGTCTAAATCTCTCATTACCCTTTCCTCTGACTCTCAGACTGAAGAAGGGTCGCGTCCTGAAATGTCACCTATTCCTTTTCGCCAGAGATTCTGTCTGAGTTACTCCAGCTTTTTGTGTCTGTCTTTGGCAAAAGCTAATAATGTTCTAATTATTTTACTTTAGCATAGTGTTTTCAATTATTTCTAAGTATTTATGGGTTTTCATAAGTTTCTTTTTTATTCCTAATTTATTTAAGAATGACTTTGTTATTATTCATTCAATTTGGATCATATTAAGTGCCTCTGAAAGTCAGTGGAGCGGAAATTGTGAAATGTTTGAGAAATAACAATGGTGGCTGCGTACCTGATACTTGTTTCCCCTTGTACAAGACGGACCATCTTGCGGAGGGACTCTGAAGGGCGACACTGGATTTTTTACCAGCCCTAACTACCCAGGGAACTATTCTTCAAAATCATATTGCACTTGGTACATAATCGGGGACGCTGACAAAGTAATAACACTAAACTTCATTGACATTATGTAAGTAACCATGCTGCCACTTAATAATTTTAACCACAAATAATTTGATTAGTTATAATAATAATAAATTTTATTTATGGGTGCCTTTCAAGAGTCTCAAGGACACCTTACAAAAATTTAGCAAGTAGAGGAAAAACATGTAAGCGGAATGAAATAAATAGTAGAGACATGACTAGTACACAAATTAAAGACAGAATTCAATTCAAAACACAATATGAGGCAATTCAAGTACAGATGAAAAGGGAGGGGGACGTGGGGCTAAGGATAGGCAGAGGTGAATCTTGAGGCGGGACTGGAAGATGGTGAGGGACACGGAATTGCGGATCAGTTGGGGGAGGGAGTTCCAGAGCCTGGGAGCTGCCCTGGAGAAGGCTCTGTCCCCAAAACTGCGGAGGTTGGACTTGTGGATGGAGAGGAGACCGGCTGATGTGGATCTGAGGGACCGTGAGGGTTGGTAGGGGGAGAGAGAGGAGGTCAGTGAGATATGGGGGGGCTGGATGGTGGAGGGCTTTGTAGGTGAGGACCAGGATTTTGTAGGTGATCCGGTGGGAGATGGGAAGCCAGTGAAGTTGTTTGAGGACTGGAGTGATGTGATGCCAGGATTTGGTGTGGGTGATGAGTCGGGCGGCTGCGTTCTGGACCAGTTGGAGTCGGTTGATGTAGGTGGAGCTGATGCCAAGGAGAAGTGAGTTGCAGTAATCCAGTCGGGAGGAGATGAAGGCATGGATGAGTCTTTCAGCAGCGGGAGGTGTGAGAGAGGGTCTGATTTTGGCGATGTTCCGGAGGTGAAAGAAGGAGGTTTTAATGACATGGTGGATGTGAGGCTCAAGGGAGAGGGTGGAATCAAAGATCACGCCAAGGTTGGGGGCCTGGGGAGATGGGGAGACAGTGGTGCCGTCTATGGTGAGAGTGGGGTTATTGAATTTGCTGAGTGTGGATTTGGAGCCTATGAGGAGGAATTCTGTTTTATCGCTGTGTTATGCCCCTGTGTTATGCCCCTGTCCCACTTAGGAAACCGGAACGGAAACCTCTGGAGACTTTCCGCCCCACCCAAGGTTTCCGTGCGGTTCCCGGAGGTTGCAGGTGGTTGCCGGAGATTGCAGGTAGTGGAAGCGGGTAGGGAGACTGACAAAAACCTCCGGGAACCGCACGGAAACCTTGGGTGGGGCACAAAGTCTCCAGAGGTTTCCATTCAGGTTTCCTAAGTGGGACAGGGGCATAAGGGTGTCAGGGGTTCTGGGGAAAAGGCAGGAGAATGGTGTTGTGAGGGATAGATAGATCAGCTGTGATGGAATGGCAGAGTAGACAATGGGCCGAATGGCCTCATTCTGCTCCTATAACTTATGAACATGAAATAACTTAATTTACGAACTATTCCTGATGGGTTAACTTTGGCTAGTTTATTTCGGATAAACGGATCACCTCTGCACAGAAAGTCACAACTTTATTTTGCCATTTGAAGAGAAACTTCACGGTAAAAAGTCAAAATGACAAGGATGGAACGTAATTCTCCTCGGTGCTGCTTTAGATCAGTTCCTCCCTGTGAAACTGTCACTTGACTGGATAAAGCCCAACATCCTTGCATCAGCCATGGCTGTGGAAATCAGTGGGTTTATGACTTTGAGTTTTAAAAATGCTAACTCCTACTCATCGATGCAGCCTAGAAATAAACAGAAAGATTAGTAGTTAGCAGTTTCTTTTAATCATCAAAAAACAGACATTGAAAATGATGTAATCCTGAATATATCTTCACACCAATCTTCCATATTTTAACAAATAAATGTAAGATAGATAAACTTAATAATTTCAGACAGTCAGCCTTACAGTCATTCGTTCCAGTTTGTCAGAACTGGCCTGTTTTCATGAAAAGTATCAACCTATAATATTTGTCAGAAGATGGGTCTCGACCCGAAACGTCGCCTATTTCCTTTGCTCCATAGATGCTGCCTCACCGACTGAGTTTCTCCAGCATTTTTGTCTACCTTCAATTTTCCAGCATCTGCAGTTCCTTTTTAAACCAATAATATTAACTCAGTTCTTGTCTCTCCACAGATGCTTTCTGGCCTGCTGAATATTTCCTGCATTGTCATTTTATTTTAATTTTCCAGCAACTGTTTTTGTTTTAATCTAACAGTCCCAGCTTTTCTTTTCTCTCCCCTCTGCTCCTTTTTAACTCTTTCTATTTCCATCTCCTCCGGAAGAGTGGAAGGCGATTAACAATCCCTCATCGCCTTTTCACAATCAACACTGCCATCACTGTTGTCATTTCTTGGTCTCCATGCCATCAGACACTTTCCCTTCATTCTCTTCACAGTCCCCTTTATGCCTTGATCAATTTCCAATTTTTCTTAGTTCCGTTGAGCAAAATCATTAACCTAACACTCTGTTTCTATTTCCGTCGATGCTGCCTGACCTGGTAAGAATTTATCACATGTTCTGTTTTTACATGTTATGTAGGTTATGTATTGAAGATGATTAAATGGGATTATTCCAGATACAGGACATTTGCAATCTGTGACCATTCTTTGCACAGGATGAATGTTGCAGCAAATTGCAAATTTGATCGCATTGAAATATATAATGGAAATTCATCGGATTCTGAATTACTTGGAACAACATGTACTCCAGATGAGAACAAATATTCCAGTTCAGGCAATCTCATGACAGTTCATTTTGAAGCTAAACTATTTCGGAAAAGGGGCTTTCATGCAGTTTATCAAATTGAGAAAAGTAAGTATTATATTTTTTGTTTTATTCAATGTTTTTTTAATTTGTAATAAACAGTGTTATAAGAGTGGGAAATAAAAGTTCCCACTGTGTGTCAGTGGGAAGATACTTGTTTCTACTGTAATCCATCATGTAACTGTGTGGTGATCATTTTAGTGATCCAGTAATCCAGAGACTTGGATTAAAGAATCCGAGGTGCAAGTTCAAATTCATCTAGGTTCGTTTTTTAAGATAACCTTAGTTTTAAATGAATATGGAGCAAAATGGGCGCAAGTTGTTCCTGCTGGATTTTGCAGATATCTGCACATTGTTATACATAATGAACATGCACAGCCATAGCACCTGACGCTACCAGTTAACTGTGCAATTGATATTTTAAGCAACACATGTGAGGTGGGCAATGGATGAGTTGAATTGCACATTTCTCAAATTAAATAATTGACTGGTTTAAAAGTAGATTACTTATTGAAAAACCTCTTAAATATCCCTCAGTGACATCAGTTTAAATCTCCATGGACCTTTCTCTTCTGTTCCCAAGCCTCAAGGTTATTTAAAAAGACACAAAGTGGGTCAGGCAGCATCTGTGGACAATATGGATAGGCTATATTTCAGGTCAGGACCCTTCTTCAGACTAATTGTTATGGTGGGCGGGGAAGAACGTTGAGGAAGGAGGTGGGGATGGGACAAAGCCTGGCAAGTGATAGGTGGATACAGGTGAGGGAGGGTTTTATTGGCAGATGGGTAAACGATGGTTAGAGATGAAAGGAAAACACAAGGTTGTAAGATAAGGAGTGAAGCCAGAGGAAGGGTTATAGGTGGAATGGGAGATATTGGGAAAAATGGGAAAGCATTTAGGTGGGACACAGGGAAGACAGCAGAGAAAAAGAGGGGATGTGAGTTGTTACCTAAAATTGGAGAATTCAACATTCATACCATTGGGTGTAAACTATCCAAGCGGAATATGATGTGCTGTTCCTCCAGTTTGCATGAGGCCTCACTGGCAATTGAGGACGTCTAAGACAGAAAGGTTAGGATGGCAATGGGAAGGGAAGTTCAAATGGTTTGCAACCAGAGGATCCAGCAGGCCTAAATAGACAGAGTGCAAGTGTTCAATAAAATGCTCAACTAGTCTATGCTTAATCTTGCTGATGTAAAGGAAGCCACTTTGGAAGCACGGAATGCAGTAGATGAGGTTAGAGGTGCTTGTAACCTCTGACTCGGCTATCTGTCTAATTTTATTAACATTAATTTAAGAATAATCACTCGTGGAATTGTTTCTTTGTAGTATTAGTTTGTTTCTCATTGCCTAAACCAATAAAACTAATTATTTGAATTGTTCTTTTTCCTTTTATTTCCAATAGTGGACATGCATATTTTCATTATTACTTTATCATAATGGATTGTTCCTTTCACCGACTTTCCTACCACAATAATCTTGATTATATCATCATCTGCCATTATCTTTAATCTGTTGAACCAACTCGGGTTTCTGAGCTAAACATAAAAAAGAGTTTTACCATTTTCAGTTTCTGAATCAATCACCACTCTCACCCTCCTTACACAAATACATCATAATGTTGTTTTCAGTTCTGTAATGCCTGTAACTCTTATTGCAATGACACACATTGTGAACAAAACTAGTTAAAAAGTAAAATGTTGCCCTGAATAACTGAATGAAATAAAAACTGCACAAATCAATTTGATATCTTTTTATATTTGTCTGTGATTGACTCCAACTGTTACTAGATTCTAATTTTACATTCTTCATTTTTTCAGAGGGTGTCGTGCGAACAACTGCAAGTAAAACAACCATTGATCATATTAATCGAGTGCACACCAAAGATCTTAATGCAATAGTCTTTAGGAACAAATCAATATAATTTTGTATTAGCAGAAAAAATAAGCAGGGTCATGATGAATTAAAGGATGAATCCTCGGTGGAAATTCATCCTTAAACCATTTCCGCTCATTCGAAGTTACGTCGGGTGACATTTCGTAGTTTAGTCAAGCACTTGCCGTCTATATCACTAAGTTAGAGAGGAATTGGTAGCTGGTGAATTTCTTCTGACCATGCACAAAATGAGTTAATATGGTTTTGTGTTGGTTCAGAATGTCACAAAGCATGAGTTATTCTCTGAAATCCTGTTAAGGAGGTTGCAACAATAGTTTTATGTACATTCTGCAGCAAGTCAAATTGGTGGGCATTAAAGGAGAACCAAGGAGCTGAAGACGCTGGTTTACAACAAAAAAAAGATACAAAGTGCTGGAACAACTCAGCGGCTCAGGCAGGATCTCTGGAGAACATGTTTCGGGAGGTGATGTTTCGGGTCGGGACTCTTCTTCAGACTGTCACCTATGCATGTTCTCCAGAATGCTGCCTGACCTGCTGAATTACTTCAGCACTTTGTGTTTTTGGATGTACATTAATCCTGGACTCAGCGCCGAATTCCAATACTATCCAAGTTATTCCCAACATCCTTTCAAATTGTAAACAAAATAATTCAATCCAATTCTCTCGATGATCGACAATTAGCTTACTGACATCGCCAAGAATGTTTTAGCTGAGGTCATATGTCACCTATAATTAATACAACCTTGAGCAAATGCAAGAATTGTAGCCTCGTCGACTAGAGAGAAGAAAAGATCCAAGTTGATAAAAATGTTGAAAATTATGTTAGCTTTATGGCCTGTGGTTAAGGTATCTCATATGTTTGAAATCTTAAATGTTTTGAAAGTGGAATTTGGCCATGAAAAAGCAAGCTTTTATTGTAGAAATCAATATGATATCTCTAGTCTATGTTCAAGAGTTACTGTGATGTTACTTTATTTTAACTAAAATTGTATTCCTCTTTTCAGGAGTTAAAACACAAACAGGTAAAGCAACTGTGTACATTGCTGATCTTTGTTTTCATACCTTGAAGATTATTTGATTAAATAATATCATGCATTGTAACAATGTAACTTTATATCTTCAGAAAGACAAATGAAATTTATAATAATCTCATGAAATTAATGAATATTAATTTTTATTGATTTTACATCAGTCCAGAGCCAATACCAGGGACATTTGGCATTGTAGTCAACATTTAGATACTTTTGGATAGGCATTTGGATATGCAGGTTATGGAGGGATATGGATTATATGTAGGCAGATAAGATTTGGTCCTGGTGTCATGTTTGGCACAGACATTGTGCACAAAGGGTCACTCTAAACTGTGTGGACAGACAAACAAATGAGTCGAGTAATAAGAAAGAAAGAAATATCTGGATTAGAGAAATCTTCTGGAAAGTATCTCCAAATCTTTTTTGATTAACTTTTTTACCTGTGATGTTTAAAGAACAAATTGATTATAATAACAATGTTCCCATGAAAAGCCGAGTAAAACACTTTGCAGTTCAGAACTTGATCAGATTTCGTATGCATGTGTTTGTTATTGACACCTATTGTTATTGAATTTTCATTTAAATTGTTTCCTACTTTCAGGACCTCTCACCACCCCCGGAACAGGTAAAGCAACTTTACATATAGTCCTTATTAATAAAGTGTACATCAAAGAGTTAGTGACATAGGTCAACTAAAATATAGCTTTGTGTTATGAGGCCTGATCAAACTCATGATGGATTCATTGTAGAATCTTCAGTGGAAAATCATCTCTATTGGTTATACTCCATTCACAAATTCACCACCAGTGACTCACAGTTTAGCCAATCTTTTAGCCATCCATACAATAAGCAAGGTTTGGAGACATTAGCATCTATTGGATTTCTTCTGTAAATTTGGGTTGGGTCCATGTCCTTCCTGAGCTTTCCTATCCAGTTAGACGCCCAAATGTCATTTAAATGTTATTATGTACTTGTCTTTACCACTTCTTCTAGCCATTCATTCAATATACCCATCATTCTCTGTGTGGAAGAACCTGACCCTCAGATCACCTTTAAATGTTTCCCCTCTCCACTTAAACCTAAGATCCCCCTCCCTGGGAAAAAGACTGTGAGTGTCTAGGCCACTCATTATTTTATAAACCCTAATGTGACATCTTTAATATATGTTCATGAATGACTCTTTTGGTACTTTATTTTAATTTAATATGGTTTAGTTCCTTTAGGAGATAAAACACAACTGTTAAAGGGCACCAGTGTACCTTGATTATCTTCATTCTCATGCATGCAAAAGAATTATGATGAAATAATATTATGCATTGTAATAATGTAATTTTAAATCTTCGGAAAGACTAATAAAATATAGAAGAGTGGAAATTCAGTACTAGTGGTTCTTCATCAATCTAGAGCTACCACCAATGTTATTTGGCCACCCACATAACAGAAAGATTGACAGAGACTGCTGAATTCCTTGTATTATTTTCCTCAAGGAAAGAGAAATGTGTGTGAGAAAGTTCAGGCGCACTCTTGATTGGCAAACTATTAAGAAAAATACAGCGCATGATTATAGTATCTTGGGCAGCCAGTAGCACTGGGGAAGGATGCATTTCATCCTGTTCATCAGCCAATCTCCATTAAAGTGAACCAAATAAATATAGAACCTCCCCTCATATATTATGCACTATTTGAGCTGCACCACCCACTGAAAAAGAGATCAATGTCTGCTGGTGAGTACCTTGAATTATATCGTGGAAATATATCTGCTTTACTTAAATAACCAGAAGCGTTTGCACAGTGATGTGTTGATGTGTTGATGTGAAGTAGAGCTACATGTGTAAATGTCCTGTGGGACATCTGAAAGTTAGGTCTCGGCCCCGAGTAATTGAGATTCCGCATGGGTGGGTGATGGTGTATTCCTTTGAGCATTGTATGTCCCTAATAGAATGTACACTGACAGATAGGATTTGATGGTGTATTCGCTGACCTGTCGGGTCATTAAGCTTCATACAACCTTATGTCAATTTCCATTGGAATTGATTCCTCAGGTTTAATTTGTTCACTGCCTTCACTCAATATCTGCACCAGCACTTGCTCTCAGTGCCTTCTCAGCCCTGTCGCTCAGATACTTTACCTTATCCCAGCTCATCCATTGAGTCCGCAGAGCGCAATCAAAATCACTCTTGTTCAAATCTTCCATTTGATTCAGCGTGCTGCCTGAGCCTCTCTTAAATACTCTTGATAATCATCCCGATGATATACCCCGGGACATGGATGGTCACTCTAAAGTGTGTGGACAGATAAGTAAACCTGCCTTGGGAATTAGAGAGTGAGAATTATCTGTATCAGAGAAAACATCTGGAATGTATTTCCAAATCTTTCTTGGTTGACTTTCATGATATGTGATATGTAAAGGACAAACTGTTGGGACGCAAAAAGGAATAAAACATTGTTCTGTTCTGATATCAATCCGATCCCTCATGCATGTGTTTAGTATTGACTTTCATTGTTACTGAATATTCATTTAAACTGTTACCTATTTTCAGGAGGTCCTACAATACCAACCACAGCTAAAGCAACTTTGCACAAAGATCTTATTAATCAAGTGTACACCAAAAAATGGAGTTGTAGAAGTAGATCCACAACCATATAGTTTTGCAGTACGAAATGGTCTGATCAAAGTCATGAGGAGTTCATTGAAACATTTTCAGTGGAAAATCATTTTTCTTGGTTATACTCCAATCACAAATTCATAACCAGTGACTTTCCCAGTTTAGTCATCCTCTTAGCCACCCATACTATAAACAAAGTTCATGAGATCTCAGTATCTATTAGATTTCTACTGTAAATTTGTGTTTGGCCCATATCCTTCCAGCCTTTTCCTATCCAGGTACCTGGCCAAATGTCCTTTGAACGTTATGATGTACCTGCCTCCAGCACTTCCTCGGGCAGCTCATTCCATTTACCTATCACCCTCTGTGTGTAAAAAATTAACCCTCATATCCACTTTAAATCTTTCCAATATCAACTTAAACCTATGGTCTATAGTTGAAGACTCCCACACCTAGGAAAAGACTATAAAAGTCCCATCTGGCCTAAACCGCTCCTGGTTTTATAAACCTCAGTTTTGATATCTTCAATATACTGTATGTTCTTGATTAACTTTGTTGTTATTTTACTTTACTGTAATATAGTTTACTTTTTTTAGGAGTTAAAACACAACCAACAACAGGTAAGGCAACTATGTACCTTGATACACTTTAATCTCATGCACACAACAATATGATGAAATAATATTATGTTTTATAATAATGTAATTTTAAATCCCTGGAGAGACTAATGCAATTCAGCATGGGCTAAGTGTGTAAAGGCATTGTTTATGGTTTTACACCAATCCAGAGCTACTGCCGGTGATATTTGCCACTGTAATCAACACTTGAATATCCATATAATGAAGAGATTGACGGTGGCTGCTGAATTTCCTCAAAGAAAGAGAAAGGTGGGTGAGAAAGCTCAGTCACGCATTGATACGAAAGGCTTCCATCCTGTCCATGAGCTGATCTGCTTTAAGACTGGCAAGTGAATATAGAAAATAGACACAAAAAGCTGGAGTAACTAAGTGGCACAGGCAGTATCTCTGGAGAGAAAGAATGGGTGACTTTTTGGGTTGAGGTCCTTCTTAGGAGTCACGACCCACAAATGTCACCCATTCCTTCTCTCCAGAACTTCTGCCTGTCCCGCTGAGTTACTCCAGCTTTTTGTGCCTATTTTTGGTTTAAACCAACATCTGCAGTTCCTTCCCACACAAGTGAATATGGAATCTCCCTTAATATATTGTGCACTATTTGTGTGGAACCATCCACTGAAAAAGAGATCAAACTCTGCTGGTGAGTACCATGGATTATACTGTGGTGATGCATCTGCTTCACTTAAATAACCAGAAGTTTTCACACACTGAGATTTTGGGGTGAAATAGAGATACATATTTAAAGGTCCTGTGGGACATTTGAAAGTTAAGTCTTGGCCTCAAATAATTGGGACTCCTGATGTGTGGATGATGGGTTTATTGCTTGGAGTATTGTATGAACCTGGCAGAGTGTACGTTGACAGATAGGATTTGATGGTTTGTTCCCTGACCTGTGAGGTCAATAAACTTCATACTGTCTTATGTAAAATTCCCATTTGGGTTAATTTCTCAGGTTTAATTTGTTTACTATCTCCACTCAATATCTGCTTCAACATTTGCTGATAGTGCCTCTCAGCCCTGTCGCTTGGTGATTTTTTTCCATCTCTCCAGTGAATCCACTGGATCTGCGGAGCACCATCAAAATAATCAGGTTCCCGCTCTTGTTCCCATCTGCCATCTGTTTCACTGTGCTGCCTAAACCCCTCTAAAAACCTATTGCTAATCATCCATATGGTGATTATTCTTCATCAGTTCAGAAATCAATGTGTTTGTGCATGAACTTTTATTGTTACTGAATTATAATTTACTTTGCTCCCTATTTTCAGAACGTCACTCAATGCCAACTACAGGTAAAGCAACTTTATTCATAGGTCTTATTAATCAAGTGCACACCATGGATCTAGTGAAACAGTTCTACGACAATATAGCTATGCATTATGAGAAGGACTGATCAAAGTCAAAATTGACTTATTGAAGAACCTTCAGTGGAAAATCATTTCACTTGGTTATACACCAATCCAATATACCGTGAGTGGAGTAAAATCAAGAAAAATGATTTTCACTTGCTGTGTTTTACTCAGTTAAATCATGCCAAGTCAGGTGCTCCTCACATTTTGCTTAGGCAGCTTACAACCCAGCAGTATGAATGTTGATTTATCTAGTTTCTCTACTCACTCTTGATCAGATTGCCATTTGTTTCAGTGTGCTGCCTAAACCTTTAGAAAATCTGGATCATAGAAATCTTCTGGAAAGGATCCAAAATCTACCTTAATTAACTTTCATATATTTGAAATGTTTAAAGAACAAACTGCTTGTAAGCACAATATTCCACTGAAAAGCTGAACAAAACACGTTTCAGTTCAGAAATCAATCAGATCCCTTATCCAAGTGTTTGTTGACATTTAGTGTTTCTGAATTTGCATTTAAATTGTTTTCTATTTGAAGGAGATCATGCAGCAACAGCCACAGGTAAAGCAACATTATGCATAAATCGTATTAGATTTAGTGACATAATGTTATGAAAATATAGTTTTTCATTACAAGTCTGTGTCGACAGACATGCAAACTAGCCTTGGGAATAAGAGAGAAAAACGTCTGGTTCAGAAAAAACCTCTGGAAAGTATCTCCAAATCGTTCTTGGTTGATTTTCTGTATCTGTGATGTTTAGACCACAAACTGTTTGAAGGCACAATGTTCCCATGAAGGGCTGAATAAATCTCTTTTCAGGTCATTTCTTTTTTTTTTTTTTTTTTTTTGTTTATTTTATTAGAAGTTAATACATCACAAAACAGTACAGTGGCACCTAATTTTAGGTGCCAACTATGTAATACCGTAATCCATTCTATGTACAACCTCTAGTTTTATGTTATAAGAAAGAAGTAAGCAGAAAAAGAAAGCAATAGAAAGGGGAAAAAGTGGAAAAATAGATGGTAGAGAGTAGAAAAACGTGAAGTGTGTATATAAAAAATAAAAAAAAGGAAGAGAGAAAGAGGAAAGTAGAAATAGAAGAGAAGGCCCCTTAAAAGAGAATTTTTCAAATCTGTATTCGGAGATGTAGCTCTATCCGCGTCATGAACTGAAATCAGCAATCCTTACGGCACCGCTGCATCACATGATTCCAAAAAGTCGATGAAAGGAGACCAACTCTTTAAGAATTGGTCATATTTATCTATTAGTCGGAGTCTCATTTCTTCAAGGCGTGCTATGTCCATCATATTCCTAATCCACATTTTAACAGTTGCTTTTCAGGTCATTTCAATGAATCCAATGATTTCATGCTGGATTTACTGAAGAATCGTCGGTGGAAAAACATCTTTATTTGGTTGTACTCCAATCACAAATTCACCAGCAGTGACTTTGTCAGTTTAGTCAACCACTTAGCAATCCATATAATAAACAACGTTTCTGAGACCTTGGAATCTGTTACATTTCTTCTGTTAAACAGCATTTGACCCATAACCTTCCGGAACTTTCCTATCCTGGTATCTGCCCAACTGTAATTTAAACATTCTAATGTACCGGTCTCTACCACTCCCTTCGTCAGCGGGTTCCATTCAACCATCATCCTCTGTGGGAAAACTCTTGACCCACAGATCACCTTTAAAACATTCCCCTCTCGACTTAAAGCTATACCCTCTGATTTAAGACTGACTACTGATCAGCCATGATCATATTGAATGGCGGTGCAGGCTCGAAGGGCTTAATGGCCTACTCCTGCACCTATTTTCTATGTTTCTATGTTTCTACTGCTTGGGGAAAAAGACTATTGCTATCTACCCTGTCGAAGCCACTTACTATTTCATCAACCTCAATGTGATATCTTTAATATGTGCTGATGATTGACTGTTGTTATTTTACTTTAATTTAATATTATTCACTTCTTTCAGGGGATATAAAACAGGCAACAACAGGTAAAGCAACTGTGTACAACGTTCATCTTTTTTCCTCAAGCATTCGATAAAAATATAATGAGGTAATATCATCCATTGTCATTTCATATTTTGGGAAATATGAATGAAATTTATAATGGGCTAAGTGTGGAAATTAATCCTTAATGGTTTTACACCCACCGGAGCAACATCTAGTGACCGATTGGGAAAGGGGAAGATGCAGCGAGACCTGGGTGTCATGGTACACCAGTCATTGAAGGTAGGCATGCAGGTGCAGCAGGCAGTAAAGAAAGCGAATGATGTGTTGGCTTTCATAGCAAGAGGATTTGAGTATAGGAGCAGGGAGGTTCTACTGCAGTTGTACAGGGTCTTGGTGAGACCACACCTGGAGTATTGTGTACAGTTTTGGTTTCCAAATCTGAGGAAGGACATTATTGCCATAGAGGGAGTGCAGAGGAGGTTCACCAGACTGATTCCTGAGATGTCAGGACTGTCTTATGAAGAAAGACTGGATAGACTTGGTTTATACTCTCTAGAATTTAGGAGATTGAGAGGGGATCTTATAGAAACTTACAAAATTCTTAAGGGGTTGGACAGGCTAGATGCAGGAAGATTGTTCCCGATGTTGGGGAAGTCCAGGACAAGGGGTCACAGCTTAAGGATAAGGGGGGAATCCTTTAAAACCAAGATGAGGAGAACTTTTTTCACACAGAGAGTGGTGAATCTCTGGAACTCTCTGCCACAGAGGGTAGTTGAGGCCAGTTCATTGGCTATATTTAAGAGGGAGTTAGATGTGGCCCTTGTGGCCAAGGGGATCAGAGGATATGGAGAGAAGGCAGGTACGGGATACTGAGTTGGATGATCAGCCATGATCATATTGAATGGCGGTGCAGGCTCGAAGGGCCGAATGGCCTACTCCTGCACCTAATTTCTATGTTTCTATGTTTCTATGACATTTGCAACCGTGGTCAACATTTGCCATGCGCATAATAAGGAAGTTGACAGTGGCTGCTGAATGCCTTGTGTTAATTCCTCAAGGAAAGTGAAATGAGAGTGAGAAAGCGCAGTCGCACTCTTGATTGGTAAATTACTAAGAAAATTACAGAACATAATTAATGTTATCTAGGGCAGCTAATATAACACAGACAAATGGTGCATTGACACACAATGTTTACATCTTGGTCATGAGTTGATCTTCATCAAGACGGCCAAGTGAATATGGAACCTCCCCAAACATATTGTGCAGTATTTGAGCGGTACCTTAATGAAACTGGAAAAGAGATGAGGGGATATAATTGCTCTACTTAAATAACAGAAGTGTTTGCAGAGTGAGGTGTTGGTGGGAAGTAGATCTATGTGTGGCAATGTCCTTTGACACTTTTGAAAGTTAGGTCCTGGCCCCGAGTAATTGAGATCGGTGAGTGATAGGTGTATTGCTTTGACCAATGCAAGGTCCTAGCAGATAGGATTTGATAGCCTACTCCCTGATCTGTTGAGGTTATTAAACTTTACACAGTCTTTTGTAAATTTCCATGTGAGGTTTAATTTGTTTACAGGTTTAATTTGTTTACTGCCCCCACCCAATGTCTGCATCAACACTTGGTCTCAGTGCATTATTAGCCCTGTTGCTTGGAGATATTTTTCCTTCCCTCCGGCTCATAAACTGGGTCTGCAGGGCACAAGTAAAATCTTTGGATTGTCACTAGTTCAGATCGGCTATATCTTTCAGTGCGCTGCCTGCACCACTCTAAATCTCTCCTTGATCGTCCTTTGATTTGTACCCTGGATGTGGATGGGTACTGCAAACTGTGTTTAAAGATAACACGCTAGCCTTGGGAAATAGGGAGAACAACATATCTGGGTCAAAGAAAACTGGAAAAGCTCCAAATCCTCCTAGGCTGACTTCCTTGTATCTGAGATACCACCCTAAAAACAATTTCTCTTTGACTCCTCTCACTTCCTCTAAGTTAAAGGTGTAGCCATGGGCACTTGATTTGGCCCAGCTAAGCTTTCCTTTTTTCTATGATGTCAAACAGTCCTTGTTTTACACATACACTGGCCCTATCCACCAACTCTTTCTGCACTACATCAACGTCTGAATTGGGGCTGCCATATGCACTCTTGCAGAACTCATGGATTTTATTAACCTCACCACCAACTTCCACCCTGCCCTCAAATTCATCCGGACTATCTCTGACACCTTGCTCCCCTTTCTTGGTCTCTCTGTCTCCATCACAGGGAACAGGCTATTACCTGATGTCCATTATAAAACTACTGACTCCCACCGTTATCTGGACTACATTTCCTACCACCCTGCCCCATGCAAAGATGCTATTCCCTACTCAAAATTCCTCCATATCCACCACATCTCCTCCCAAAATTAGACGTTCCACACTAAAACATCCAAGATTAGTAAATGTGGTTTCCCTCTTCTTTCAGAGATGAATCCCTCGCCCGCCTCCTGTAGCTCTCTGCTCCTGCTCCCCCTCCCCTAGACAGAACAAGGATAGAGTTACGCTGGTCCCCCCTTGCACCCCACCAGCCTATGCATCCAACACATCATCTTTCGACATTTCCATCACCACCAAGAGGCACATCTTTAGTTTAGTTTTGTTTACAATTGTCACGCATACCGAGGTATTGTGAAACGCTTTTTGTTACATGCTATCCAGTCAGCAAAAATACAAGATTAGAAGCAAGCCGTTCACAATGTACAGGTACAGCATAAAGGGTGCAATGGTTAGTGCTAGATAAAGTCTAGTATTGTCTGATTAAAGATAGTTTAAAGATCTCCAATGCGGTTGATTAGAAGTCAGGACCACTCTCTAGTTGACTCAGTGACTACTTGTGCTTGGTCCACCAGGGCCTACTGGATCTCCCGGTTGCTAAGCATTTTAACCCTCCTTTGCATTCCCACATTGACATTTCTATCTGTACCCCGTTCCTGCTTTTTTCCCATATCTCTTGATTCCATTAGACCTAAGAGCTGAATCTCTCTCTTGAAAACAGTTTAAAGAAGAATGTTTAGAGGTAAAATGCTCCCCTGAAACTCTGAATAAAACATTTTTCAGTTCAGAAATCAATCAGATCCTTTATGCATGTGTTTGTGATTGCTTCTTGTTGCTAATGAATTTTCATTTAAATTGTTCCTTAATTTCAGGACATCAGGTCACACTCAGCACAGGTAAAACAGCTTTACACATTATTATTAACCAAGTGCACATCAAAGATTTAGTGAAGTCGTTCTACTACAATATAGTTTTGCATTAAGAGTAGGATGGATCAAAGATGATGGATTCTCTGAGGAATCTTCAGTAGAAAATTATCTTGCTTGTATTTACTCCAATCACTAATTTACCAGAAGTGACGTTTCCGTTGTCAACTACTTAGCCATCCATATAATAAGCAACATTTCTGAGATCTTGGTATCTATTGGATTTCTTTTTTAGATATGCTTTTGGCCCATATTCTGCCATTTCCTATCCAGGCACCTACCCAAATGTCATTTAAACATTGTAATGTACCTGCCTCTACCACTTCCCCTGGCAGCATGTTCCATTTACCCATCACCTGTGTGGAAAAACCTGATTCTCAAATCCCCTTTAAATCTTTCCTCTCTCAACATAAAACTATGCCCTTCAGTTTAAGACTCTCCTACATGGGAAAAATAACATGATTATCCCTTCAACCTACAGTTATTTCCCACTCTCCCTACTACACTCAGTCTGAAGAAGAGTCCTGACCTGAAACGACACTTGTCCATTTTCTCCAGAAATGCTGTTTGACCTGTTGAGTTATTCCAACATTATGTGTCTATTTATGTGACTGGCCATCTTGTATAGTCTGCTCATGGTGTTATAAACCTCAATGTGATATATTTAATATATATTTATCTGGTGCTGTTTTTACTTCATTTTATTTTAATATTGTTAACTTCTTTCAGGAGTTAAAACACAAACAACAAAAGGTAAAAATGCTCTGTACATTTCATCATCTTTATTTTTTTGTATGCAAAAAAATATAATTAAGTAATATTATTGCAACAATGTAATTTTACATATCTGGAAAGCCTAATGACATTTATAATGGGCTATGTGTGGAAAATCTTTCCTAATGGTTCTACACCAATCCAGAGCTACCAAAAGTGACATTTGCGACTGCAGTCAAATTCTAGCCATTCATATAAAAAGGAGATGATGAGCCGAATGACCAAATTCTAATCCTATCACTTATGATCTCATGAAATTGACAGTGGCTGTTGAATTCCTTAAGGGGTGACCTGATCCACCTGGGCGATCTAATCCGCGAGTTCTGTCAAGTTTGCCCTCGACTCATACTCGCAGCATGGTCGACACGAGGTCATAGGAGGTCTTTGTAACTCTCATTCATGCTTGAGAGTTGTCCCTGCATACTCGAGGCCTCAGCTAGGTCGCGGCGTATTTTTCAACATGACGTAAAATGCCCGCGAGTAAAAAAAGGTCGCCATGGAAAAAAATCGATACTTTTTTTACTCGCAGGTTGAAGTAGGTCGTAGTAGGTCGGCATGTTATTCGTAGGTAATCGAGGGTAGTCAAAGGTAATCAAAGGTAGTAGAAGGTAGTTGTAGATAGTCTTCAACATAGTCGAAGGGAGGTCGAAGGAGATTGAAGGAAGTCGGCTTCACTCTCCACTATTCGGTGTCCAATTTTCCCGAAGTTAGTCGTAGCTGGTCTTCTACATAGTCGAAGGAGGTCTTCAACATGTTATTTTTTCAAACTCTCCTAAACTCTTCTAAACTCGCCAATTAGGTCGCCCAAGTGGGACAGCCCCTTTACATTATCTTCCTCAGTGTGGGAAAGCTCAGTCACCATCTTGATTGACGAACTATTATGGAAAATACCAAGCATAATTAATGTTAAAATCATCGGGTGCTGACTCTTGTTCAGTGTGCTGCTGAAAATCTTCTGTAAAGTCTGAATAGTCGTCAGTGTGATTTGTCCCCAGTACATGGATGTTTGTATTGAATTGTGTGCACAAACAAGCAGTAGCCTTGAGAATTTGAGACTTAAAAACATGTTGCTCAGAGACAACTTCTGGAAAGTGTTCCCAAATCCTCCTTGGTTGACTTACTTGCATCTGTGCTGTTAAAAGCACAAATTGTTTCGAGGCACTACCCTCCCCAGAATAAAGCTGAATAAAACACTCTTCAGTTCTGAAATCAATCTGATCCGTTATGTATGTTTGTTAATGATTTTTGATGTTACTGAATTTTCATTTTGTTTCATATTTTCAGAACATCTCACCACACCCTCCCCAGGTAAAGCAACTTATAGATAGATTTTATTGATCATGTGTACATTAAAGAAATAGTGAAATAGTTCTACAATATTTTTTTGCATTATGAAAAGGGTTGATCAAACTCATGAAGTCAAGTATCATCAGTGAAAAATCATCTTTCCTGATTACCCATCACAATCTGTGTGGAAAAACCTAACCATATGATGCCTTTTAAATCTTTCCCCTCTTAACTTAAAACGGACCTCCAGTTTAAGATTCTTCTATTTCGTAATTCTTGAATAGTACGGGTGTCAAAGGTTATGGGGAGAGGGCAGGAGGATGGGGTTAGGAGGGAGAGATAGATCAGCCATCATTGAATCAGAGTAGACTTGATGGGCCGAATGGCATAATTCTACTCCTATCACTTATGATCTTATGACTAAGACTGTGACTGTCCACCCTGCCTCTCATTATTTTCTAACCCACAGTGTGATACTATTTGTTCATGATTAACTCTGCTGTTACTTTAATATAATTCAATGTGATTTTACATCTCCAGAAAGACTAATTACATTTATAATGGCCAAAATCAATTACACTGTTGATTGGCAAACTATTAAGAAAAATAGCATAATTCATGTTATTTTGGGCAGCCAATAATACAGGTAAAAGTTGCATTGATACAAAAGACTTTCATTCCTGTCCATGAGCTAATCTCCAATAAGTCAGGCCAATATATTGAGTGGATTCCACTGAAACGGTGATGAAAGTCTCTCTACGAGTACCTTGAATTATATTGTGGGGATGTACCTGCTTTACTTAAATAACAGAAAGTGCTTCAACAATAAAACATTCTTCAGTTCTGAAATCACTCGGATCCCTCACATGTGTTTGTTATTGACTTTTGATGTTACTGAATTTTTAATTAAGTTGTTTCATTTTTTCAGAACGTCTCAGCAAACCCACCTCAGGTAAAGCAACTTACACAAAGATCTTATTACTCAAGTGTACATCCAAGATATTGTGAAATAGTTCGACAATATTGATTTACATTATGAAAAGTGCCGATCAAAGTCATGATGGATCCACTGAAGAATCTTCTGTGGAAAATCATCTTTCCTGATTACCCATCACCATCTGTGTGGAAAAGCTTAACTCTTTGTTGCATTTTAAAGCTTTCCCTTCTTAACTTAAATCTAGGACTTCCACTTTAAGACTCTTCTACTTGGGAATAAGACTGTGACTGTCCACCCTGTCTAAGCCTCTCATGATTTTATAACTATCAATGTGATATATTTATTGTTTGTTCAAGATTAACTCTGTTGTTACTTTACTTTTATTTAATATTTCAGGATATAAAACACAACCAAGAACAGATAAAGCAACTGTGTACATTGATCATGGGAATTTAGAAGGATGAGAGGGAATTTTATTGAAACATATAAGATTATCAAGAGTTTGGACAAGCTAGAGGCCGGAAACATGTTCCCGATGTTGGGGGAGAACAGAACAAGGGGCTACAGTTTAAGAATAAGGGGTAAGCCATTTAGAACGGAGATGAGGAAAACTTTTTCACACAGAGGGTTGTGAATCTGTGGAATTCTCCTCCTCAGAAGGCAGTGGAGACTAGTTCTCTGGATGCTTACAAGAGAGAGTTAGATAGAGCTCTCAAAGATAGCGGAGTCCGGGGATGTGGGGAGAAGGCAGGAACAGGATGTGGATGATCAGCCATGATCATAGAATGGCGGTGCTGACTCGAAGGGCCGAATGCCCTACTCCTGCACCTATTGTCTATTATCCTCCACCAATATATTGTGCAATATTTGAGTGGCACAATCCATTGAAAAAGAGATGAAACTGTCAACGAGTACATTGAATTATATTGTGGGGCCATATCAGCTTTACTTACCGGAAGTGCTTGAACAATGTGGTGTGAAGTGGAGCTCCATGTGCAAATTTCCATTTCGATAAATTCTGTAAAATAGTCTATGTGATTTGTCCCCTGCATGGATGGTTGTACTGAATTGTGTGCACAAACAAGCAAAGTTGTATTGAGAATTATAGAGGGGAAAAAAATCTGGATCAGAGGCTACTTCTGGAAAGTATCTCCAAATCATCCTTGGTTTATTTTCTTGTATCTGAAGCACTAACTGATTGGGACACTAAGTTCCCCTGGAAAGGTGAATAGAACCTTCCTCAGTTCTGAAATCAATCAAATCCCTTACATGTGTTAGTTATTGACTTTTGATGTTACTGAATTTTCATTCAAGTCGTTTCATTTTTTCAGAAATTCTCACCACACCCAACCCAGGTAAATCAACTTGCAAATAAATCTTATTAATCACGAGTACATCGAAGATTTAGTGAAATAGTTCTACAATATCGATTTGCATTATGAAAAGGGCTGATAAAAGAATCTTCTGTGGCAAATCATCTTTCTTGATTACCCATCACTATCTGTGTGGAAAGGCCAAACATAATTAATGTTATTTTGGGCAGCAAATACCACAGGTAAAAGTTGCATTGATACAAAAGTCTTTTGTCCTGTCCATGAGCTGATCTCCAATTAGTCAGGCCAATAAATTGAATGGCACCCACTGAAAAGATGAGGAAAGTCTCTCTGCGAGTACCTTGAATTATATTGTGGGGACGTACCTGCTTTACTTAAATAACAGAAAGTGCTTGAACAATAAAACATTCTTCAGTTCTGAAATTAATCAGATCCCTCACGTGTGTTTGTTGTTGACTTTTGACGTTACTGAATTTTCATTTAAGTTGTTTCATTTTTTCAGAACGTCTCAGCAAACCCACCTCAGGTAAAGCAACTTACACAAATATCTTGTTACTCAAGTGTACACCAAAGATTTAGTCAAATAGTTCGACAATATTGATTTACATTATGAAAAGTGCTGATCAGTCATGATGGATCCACTGAAGAATCTTCCGTGGAAAATCATCTTTCCTGATTACCTATCACCATCTGTGTGGAAAAGCCTAACCCTTTGATGCCTATAAAATCTTTCCCTTTTTAACTTAAATCTAGAACTTCCAGTTTAAATCTCTTCTACTTGGAAATAAGACCGATTATCTGATGTTCCCCTGCAAAGCTGAAGAAATCCTTCCTCAGTTCTGAAATCAATCAACTCCCTAATGTGTGTTTGTTATTGACTTTTGATGTTACTGAATTTTCATTCAAGTTGTTTCATTTTCTCAGAAACTCTCACCACACCCAGCCCAGGTAAAGGAACTCACACATAGATCTCATTAATCAAGTGCACTTTGAATATTTAGTGAAATAGTTCTACAATATCAATTTGCATTATGAAAAGGGCTGATCAAAGAATCTTCTGTGAAAAATCATCTTTCTTGATTACCCATCACCATCTGTGTGGAAAAGCCTTACATAATTAATGATATTGTCGACTACAAATGCCACAGGTAAATGTTGCATTCATACATACAGTCTTTCATCCTGTCCATGAGCTAATCACTAATAAGTCAGGCCAATATATTGAGTGGCACCCACTGAAAAAGAGATGAATGTATCTCTGCGAGTACCTTGAATTATATTATGGGGATGCACCTGCTTTACTTAAATAACAAAGTGTTTGAACAATAAAACATACATCAGTTCTGTAATCAATCAGATCGCTCACATGTGTTTGTTATAGACTTTTGATGTTACTGAATTTTCATTTAAGTTGTTTCATTTATTTCAGAACGTTTCAGCAAACCCACTTCAGGTAAAGCAACTTACACAAAGATCTTATTAATCAATTGTACATCAAAGATTTAGTGAAATAGTTTAGTTTAAAACTTTTCTACTTGGGAATAAGACTGCGACAGTCCACCCTGTCTAACCCTTTCATGATTTTATCACCCTCAATGTGATACCTTTATTATTTGTTCATGGTTAATTCTGTTGTTACGTTACTTTATTGTACTATTGTTTAATTATTTCAGGATATAAAGACAACTAGTAACAGATAAAGCAACGTTGTACATTGATCATCTTTATTTTCAAGCCTGCTAAAAAAACTATGATAAAACAATCACATGCATTTGTAGCAATGCAATCTTTCATTACTGGAAAGACTAATGAAACCTATAATGGCTAAAATCAGTCATACTGTTGATCACAAACTATTCAGAAAAATATAGAGCATAATTCATGTTATTCAGGTAAAAGTTGCATTGATACAAAATTTCATAGCAAAAGGATTTGAGTATAGGAGCAGGGAGGTTCTACTGCAGTTATACAGGGTCTTGGTGAGACCACACCTGGAGTATTGTGTACAGTTTTGGTCTCCAAATCTGAGGAAAGACATTCTTGCCATAGAGGGAGTACAGAGAAGGTTCACCAGACAGATTCCTGGGATGTCAGGACTTTCACATGAAGAAAGACTGGATAGACTCGGATTGTACTCGCTAGAATTTAGAAGATTGAGGGGGGACCTTATAGAAACTTACAACATTCTTAAGGGGTTGGACAGGCTAGATGCAGGAAGATTGTTCCCAATGTTGGGGAAGTCCAGGACAAGGGGTCACAGTTTAAGGATAAAGGGGAAATCCTTTAGGACCGAGATGAGAAAAACATTTTTCACACAAAGACTGGTAAATCTCTGGAACTCTCTGCCACAGAAGGTAGTTGAGGCCAGTGCATTGGCTACATTTAAGAGGGAGTTAGATGTGGCGCTTGTGGCTAAAGGGATCAGGGGGTATGGAGAGAAGGCAGGTACAGGATACTGAGTTGGATGATCAGCCATGATCATATTGAATGGCGGTGCAGGCTCGAAGGGCCGAATGGCCTACTCATGCACCTATTTTCTATGTTTTCTATGTTTCTATCTATGAGTGATCTCCATTAAGTCCGGCCAGTGAATATAGAACCTCCACCAATATATTATGCAATATTTGAGTGGCACTATCCACTGAAGAAGAGATGTAACTTTGCCAACGAGTACATTGAATTATATTGTGGGGGCATATCTGCTTTACTTACCGGAAGTGATTGAACAGTGAGGTGGTGGTGTGAAGTGGAGCTGCATGTGTAAATGTCCCTTTCTATAAACTCTGAATAATCGTCAATGTGATTTGTCCCCTGTACATTAATGGTTGTACTAAATTGTGTGCATAAACAAGCAAAGTCACCTTGAGAATCAGAGAGAGCCTTTGTCTTCAATGCTTCATCCAGTGGAGGCATGTCATGATAGTCTTTTGTGTATTTTTTCAGATAGTCATGGATTTGAAGATATTTAAAATATTGATTATTTCTCAAATTATATTTGTTGTAATTGTTGAAATGATAATAATTTTCCAAATTCATGCAAGTCTCCGAGCGTTTTGATTCCCATTCTTTCCCATTGTGTAAATGATTTATCTATAATTGAAGGTTTAAACGACGGATTATTGACTATTGGCATTAAAAGAGATAGGCTGAATCAGCAAACCTAATATCATACTTATACAACACTATTTTAAATATAGAATTACCTACAACTGATGGTATTAGAAGAGACTGGGAACAAGAACTAGCTATAAAAATTTCAAAAAAGAGCTGGGATAAGCACATACTATATGTGCATAAATGCTCGATCAACGTACAACATATTCTAATTCAATTCAAAACATTACATAGACTATACTATTCAAAAACCAAAATAAATAAACTTTTCCTCAATGTCTCACCCATTTGTGATAAATATCAGCCTCAAGAAACTACCATAGCGCACTCTTTTGTTTTTTGTATAAAAATCCAAAAATTCTGGAACGAAATATTTGAAATCTTCACAAAATTATTTAAAATAAAACTTGTACCAAAAGCAGAATGGATTATTTTTGGAATAACGGAAGGTAGCCCCGAACTAAACGTGTTTCAAAAGAACCTTCTTAATTACGGGCTAATAATGGGAAAAAAGCTTATACAGGTGCACAACCTTTTATCCGGTGTTCCGGAAACCGAAAAACTCCGAAAACCGACCGTTTTTTCCAGGATGTCGTCTGCACACCAAAGCTCGCGTTTGGCGCCAAACTTGACCCGAAACGACCCACGGTCAACCCAGGTCTGTACTACTGTAGCGGCTGCCTCCTCCCACAGCCTCCTCCCACAGCCCTAGCTCCGCGAATGTTGGGAGTCGGCGGCGTCGCAGCGCTGGGTTACCAGCGGGGAGCGGGCAATGCCTTACCGGGTTGCCATGCGGTAAGCTCCGGAGCGCTATGGCCGCCGACTCCCAACATTCGCGGAGCCGGGGCTGCGGGCGTCCGGATGCGGGCAGCGCTGAATTTGGAGCGCCGCGCAGCCAGGGGTAGAGTTGCCGGGGTCGGAGCTCCAACCGGCGCCGTCCGCGGCCGGACGGAGCCCCCAGCTCCGCGATGTTGGGAGTCGCCGACCAGGTAGGGGACTAAGAATTAAAGTTTCCCCCTTCACCCCCCACCACCACCACATAAAATCCCTCCAAACTAACTGACTAACATTTATGCAATGATTTACAATGATTCCCCGGTCTCCGGGGAGGAGGCAGCCGCTCCAGACTTTTCAAGCCGCCCGCGCTACCTACCTAATCTACGCTAAAAATCTTCCATTCGGAAATCCGAAAATAGTCCGAAATCCGACAAGTGTCTGGTCTCAAGGCTTTCGGATAAAAGGTTGTGCACCTGTACTCAAATTCTGGAAAAATGCTCCAATACCAACAATAAAAATGTGGATTTCAAACATGTTCGAAACATTACACCTGGAAGAGATGAGACTCCTCCTAGCAGGCAAAGCAGGATCTGGTAACGGGGGGTAAAAAATACGGTTGGTATATCCTGTTTTGCGGAGTTTTGTGTTATAATAGAGCGATTGTTTCTCTTTTTTTTCTTCTTTCTTTTCTAGGGTCTATTTCCTTCCTTTACTTCCTTCTCTAACTTCTTTTCTAAGGGGCTTTCTTTTCCCAACACTTTCCTGCACCTTCGCAACACTTTTTCACTTTCCTTACTTCTTTTATTTCTTAAGGCTCAAAAAATGAAGTGGTACAACAAATGTAATAAGATATATGTGATGTGTATTACTGTACTTTATTGTACTTCTAATAAAAACATTTAAAAATCTGGATCAAAGACAACTTCTGGAAAGTATCTCCAAATCCTCCTTGGTTTATTTTCTTGCATCTGAGGCACTAACTGATTGGGGGCATAATGTTCCCCTGGAAAGCTGAATAAAACCTTACTCAGGTCTGAAATCAATCAAATCCCTTACATGTGTTAGTTATTGACTTTTGATGTTACTTAATTTTCATTCAAGTTATTTCATTTTTTCAGTACGTCTCACCACAGCCAACCCAGGTAAAGCAACGCACATAGACCTTATTAATCAATTGTACATCGAAGATTTAGTGAAATAATTCTACAATATTGATTTGCATTAAGAAAAGTGCTGATCAAAGAATCTTCTGTGGAAAATCATCTTTCTTGATTACCCATCACCATCTGTGAGGAAAAGCCTAACATAATTAATGTTATTTTGGGCAGCAAATACCACAGGAAAAAGTTGCATTGATGCAAAAGTGAGAGTTAGATAGAGCTCTAGGGGCTAGTGTAATCAAGGGATATAGGGAGAAGGCAGGCACGGGTTATTGATTTGGGACGATCAGCAACGATCACAATGAATGGTGGTGCTGGCCCGAAGGGCCGAATGGCCTTCTCCTGCACGCATTTTCTATGTTTCTATATTTCTAAAAGGCTTTCATCCTGTCCATGAGCTGATCTCCAATAAGTCAGGCTAATATATTGAGTGGCAACCACTGAAAAAGAGA
The DNA here is from genome assembly GCF_028641065.1 of Leucoraja erinaceus. Taxonomy (NCBI): domain Eukaryota; kingdom Metazoa; phylum Chordata; class Chondrichthyes; order Rajiformes; family Rajidae; genus Leucoraja; species Leucoraja erinaceus. Next base: position 18,072,672 of record NC_073391.1, on the reverse strand, counting down.
TGAAAGCCTCTCTGCTAGTACCTTGAATTATATTGTGGGGATGTATCTGCTTTACTTAAATAACAGAAAGTGCTTGAACAATAAAACATTCTTCAGTTCTGAAATCATTCAGATCCCTCAAGTGTGTTTGTTATTGACTTTTGATGTAACTGAATTTTCTTTTAAGTTGTTTCATTTTTTCAGAACATCTCACCAAACCCATCTCAGGTAAAGCAACTTACACAAAGATCTTTTTAATCAAGTGTACATCAAAGATTTAGTGAAATAGTTCTACAATATTGATTTACATTATGAAAACTGCAGATCAAAGTTATGACGGATCCGCTAAAGAATCTTCCTAAGATGAGAGTCTCTCTACGAGTACCTTGAATCTTTTCTGATTATTTATCACCATCTCTGTGGAAAAGCCTAACCTTTCGATGCCTTTTAAATCTTTCCCTTTTTAACTTAAATCAAGGACTTCCAGTTTAAGACTCTTCTACTTGGGAATAAGACTGTGACTGTCCACGCTGTCTAAGCATCTCATGATTTTATAACCCTCAATGTGATATATTTATTATTTGTTCATGATTCACACTGTTGTTACTCTACTTTAAATTAACATTGTTTTGCTTCTTTTGGGATATAAACCACAACCAGGAACAGATAAAGCAATGGTGTACATTGATCATCTTTATTTTCAAGCATGCTAAATAAAATATGATAAAGTAATCCCTTGCATTTGTAACAATGTAATTTTTCATTACTAGAAAGACTAAATGAAACTTATCATGGCTAAAATCAGTCATACTGTTGATCGCAAATTATTCAGTAAAATACAGAGCGTAATTAATGTTATTTTGTGCAGCTAATACCACAGTTAAAAGTTGCATTGATACAAAAGGCTTTCACTCCAGTTCATGAGCGATCTCTATTCAGTCCGGCCAGTGAATATAGAACCTCCACCAATAATATTGTGCAATATTTGAGTGGTGGCACAATCCACTGAAAAAGAGATGAAACTCTGCCAACGAGTACATTGAATTATATTGTGTGGGCATATCTGCTTTACTTACTAGTGAAGTGATTGAACAGTGGTGTGAAGTGGAGCTACATGTGTAAATTTCCCTTTCTATAAACTCTGAATAATCGTCAATGTGATTTGTTCCCTGTACATGGATGTTTGTACTGAATTGTGTGCACAAACAAGCAAAGTCGCCTTGAGAATTAGAGAGAAAAAAAAATCTGGATCAGAGACAACTTCTGGAAAGTATCTCCAAATCGTCCTTGGTTTATTTTCTTGTATCTGAAGCACTAACTGCTTGGGGGCACTATGTTACCCTGGAAAGCTGAATAAATCCTTCCTCAGTTCTGAAATCAATCAAATCCCTTACATGTGTGTGTTAGTTATTGACTTTTGATGTTACTGAATTTTCATTCAAGTTGTTTCATTTTTTTCAGAAACTCTCACCACACCCGGCCCAGGTAAAGCAACGCACATAGATCTTATTAATCAAGTGTACGCAAAGATTTAGTGAAATAGTTCGACAATATTGATTTACATTACGAAAAGTGTCGATTTAAGTCATGATGGATCCACTGAAGAATCTATCGTGGGAAATCATCTTTCCTGATTACCCATCACCATCTGTGTGGAAAAGCCTAACCATTTGATGCCTTTTAAATCTTTCCCTTCTTAACTTAAATCCATGACTTCCATTTTAAGACTCTTCTACTTGGGAATAAGACTGTGACTGTCCATGCTGTCTAAGCATTTCATGATTTTATAACCTTTAATGTGATATATTTATTATTTGTTCATGATTAACTCTGTTGTTAGTTTACTTTAATTTAATACTGTTTATTTCTATCGGGATATAAAACACAATGGCTAAAATCAGTCCTACTGTTGATTGGAAAACTATTAAGAAAAATACAGAGTATTATTAATTTTATTTTGGGCAGCTAATACCACAGGTAAAAGTTGCAATGATACAAATGGCTTTCATTTCTGTTCATGAGTGATCTCCATTAAGTCCGACCAGTGAATATAGATCGTCCACCAATATATTATAACCATATAACCATATAACAATTACAGCATGGGAACAGGCCATCTCGGCCCTTCTCGTCCGTGCCGAACACTTACTCTCACCTAGTCCCATCTACCTGCACTCAGACCATAACCCTCCATTCCTTTCCTGTCCATATACCTATCCAATTTATTTTTAAATGATAAAATCAAACCTGCCTCCACCACTTCCACTGGAAGCTCATTCCACACAGCTACCACTCTCTGAGTAAAGAAGTTCCCCCTCATGTTACCCCTAAACCTTTGTCCCTTAATTCTCAAATCATGTCCTCTTGTTTGAATCTTCCCTACACTCAATGGAAAAAGCTTATCCACGTCAACTCTGGCTATCCCTCTCATAATTTTAAAGACCTCTATCAAGTCCCCCCTTAACCTTCTGCGCTTCAAAGAATAAAGACCTATCTTGTTCAACCTTTCTCTGTAACTTAGGTGCTGAATCCCAGGCAACATTCTAGTAAATCACCTCTGTACTCTCTCTATTTTGTTGACATCTTTCCTATAATTTGGCGACCAAAATTGTACTCCATACTCCAGAATTGGCCTCACCAATGCCTTGTATAATTTTAATATTACATCCCAACTTCTATACTCAATGCTCTGATTTATAAAGGCCAGCACACCAAAAGCTTTCTTTACCACCCTATCTACATGAGATTCCACCTTCAGGGAACTATGCGCAGTTATTCCTAGATCCCTCTGTTCAACTGCATTCCTCAATTCGCTACCATTTACCATGTAATTCCTATTTTGATTTGTCCTGTCAAGATGTAGCACCTCACACTTATCAGCATTAAACTCCATCTGCCATCTTTCAGCCCACTCTTCCAAATGGCCTAAATCTCTCTGTAGACTTTGAAAATCGACTTCATTATCCACAACACCATCTATCTTAGTATCATCTGCATACTTCCTAATCCAATTTACCACACCATCATCCAGATCATTGATATGGCAAACAACAGTGGACCCAACACAGATACCTTAGGAACCCCACTAGTCACCGGCCTCCAACCTGACAAACAGCAATCCACCATTACTCTCTGGTATCTCCCATTCAGCAACTGTTGAATCCATCTTGCTACTCCACTATTAACACCCAACAATTGAACCTTCTTAACCAACCTTCCACATGGAACCTTGTCAAATGCCTTACTGAAGTCCATATAGACAACATCCACCACTTTACACTCATCAATTTCCCTTGTAACCTCTTCAAAAAATTCAAGAAGATTAGTCAAACATGACCTTCCAGGCACAAATCCATGTTGACTGTTCCTAATCAGACCCTGTTTATCCAGATGATTATAATATTATCCCTAAGTATCCTTTCCATTAAGGCCATATTATCCATTTGCCCACCACTGACGTCAAACTAACAGGTCTATAATTGCTAGGTTTACTCTTAGAACCCTTTTTAAACAATGGAACAACATGCACAGTACGCCAATCCTCCGGCACCATTCCCGTTTCTAATGACATTTGAAATATTTCTGTCATAGCCCCTGCTATTTCTATATTTGCTATATTGTGCAATATTTGAGTGGCACTATCCACTGAAAAAGAGATGAAACTCTGCCGACGAGTACATTGAATTATATTGTGGGGGCATATCTGCTTTACTTACCAGAAGTGATTGAACAGTGAGGCGTTGGTGTGAAGTGGATCTACATGTGTAAATTTCCCTTTCTATAAACTTTGAATACTCGTCTAGGTGATTTGTCCCCTATACATGGATGTTTGTATTGAATTGTGTGCACAAACAAGCAAAGTCGCCGAGAATTAGAGAGAAAAAAAAATCTGGATCAGAGACAACTTCTGGAAAGTATCTCCAAATTGACCCTGGTTTATTTTCTTGTATCTAAAGAGCTAACTAATTGGGAGTACTATGTTCCCTTGGAAAGCTGAATAAAACCTTCCTCAGTTCTGATTTTTGATTTTACTGAATTTTCATTCAAGTTGTTTCATTTTTTCAGAAGGTCTCACCACACCCAGCCCAGGTAAAGCAACTTACACATAGATCTTATTAATCAAGTGTACATTGAAGATTTAGTGAAATAGTTCTACAATATCGATTTGCATTATGAAAAGGGCTGATCAAAGAATCTTCGGTGGAAAATCATCTTTCTTGATTACCCATCACTATCTGTGTGGAAAAGCCTAACATAATTAATGTTATTTTGGGCAGCAAATATTACAGGTAAACGTTGCATTGATACAAAAGGCTTTTATCCTGTCCATGAGCTGATCTCCAATAAGTCAGGCCAATATATTGAATGGCACCCACTGAAAAAGTGATGAAAGTCTCTCTGCGAGTACCTTGAATTATATTGTGGGGATGTACCTGCTTTACTTAAATAACAGAAAGTACTTGAACAATAAAACATTCTTCAGTTCTGAAATCACTCAGATCCATCACGTGTGTTTGTTATTGAATTTTGATGTTACTGAATTTTCATTTAAGTTGTTTCATATTTCAGAACGTTTCAGCAAACCCACCTCAGGTAAAGCAACTTACACAAAGGTTTTATTAATCAAGTGTACATCAAAGATTTAGAGTACATTGAATTATATTGTGGGGCCATATCTGCTAAGGGAAGTGATTGACCAGTGAGATGGTGCTGTGAAGTGGACCTATATGTGCAAATTTCTCTTTCTATAAGCTCTGAATAATCATCTATGTGATTTGTCCCCTGCATGGATGGTTGTACTGAATTGTGTACACAAAATGGCCTTGAGAATTAGAGAGAAAAAAAATCTGGAGCAGAGACAACTTCTGGAAAGTATCTCCAAATCCTCCTTGGTTATTTTTCTTGTATCTGAAGCACTAACTGCTGAGGGCACTATGTTCCCCTGGAAAACTGAAGAAAACCTTCTTCAGTTCTGATATTGATCAAATCCCATATGTATGTTTGTTATTGACTTTTGATGTTACTGAATTTTCATTCAAGTTTTTTCATTTTTTCAGAAGGTCTTACCACACCCAGCCCAGGTAAAGCAACTTACACATAGATCTTATTAATCAATTGTACATCGATGATTTTGTGAAATTGTTCCACAATATCGATTTGCATTATGAAAAGGGCTGATCAAAAAATCTTCTGTAGAAAATCATCTTTCTTTTTTTTTATTTTTATTTTTTTATTTTTTTTTTTATTAGCAGTACAGTAAATCACATTAATACATCACATATATCTTATTACATTGTTGTACCACTGCATTTTTTGAGCTTTAAAAAAGATAGAAATAAAAGAAGTAAGGAAAGTAAGCAAGGATCGTGAAGGTGCAGGAAAGTGTTGGGAGAAAAGAACCCCTTAGGGAAGGAATTAGAGAAGGAAGCAAAGAAAATAAATAAGACCCTAGAAAGAAAAGAAAAAAAAGGAAAAAAGGAAAATCAATCGCTCTATTGTAACACAAAACTTCGCAAAAAAGGATATACCAACCGTGTTTTTATTAATAATTTATTTTATACCCCCCATTACCAGGTCCTGGTAGCCTTTATATTTTAACTTATTATTGCACCTTAGCTTGTAATAGTTCCATAAATGCAGACCACGTCTTTTGGAAGTGATCTGCTTTACCTGCTAGGAGGAGTCTCATCTCTTCCAAGTGTAAAGTTTCGAACATGTTTGAAATCCACATTTTTGTTGTTGGTATTGGAGCATTTTTCCAAAATTTAAGTATAAGCTTTTTTCCGATTATTAGCCCATAATTAAGTAAGTTCTTTTGAAACATATTTAATTCTGGGTTACTCATCTTTCTAGATTACCCATCACCACCAGTGAATATAGAACCTCCCCCAATATATTGTGCATTATTTGAGTGGCACCATCCACTGAAAAAGAGATGAAAGTCTCTCTGAGAGTACCTCGAATTATGTTGTGGGAATGTCGCTGCTTTAATTAATTAACTGCAAGTGCTTGAACAGTGAGGTGTTGGTATGAAGTAGAGCTACGTCTGCAAATTTCCTTTGGGCTGTTTGAGAGTTAACAAACTTGGCCCCGGGTAATTGAGATTGCACCTGGGTGTGTGATGGGTGTGTTGCTTTGAGCAGTTCATTGACAGAATGTTCATTGACTGATAGGGTTTGACAGTGTGCACCTTGACCTGTCAGTGAGCTTCATATAACCTTATGTAAATTCCCATGAGTTGGTTCCTCAGGTTGAATCTGTATACTACCTCTACTCAATATCTGCATCAACCCTTGCTCTCAGTACCTTCTCTCTTCCCTGTTACTGGGAGATACTATTTGTTCTCTCCATCTCAACCAATGGGTCTGCAGAGCACAATGAAAATTATTGCGTTCAGCTTTGTCATTTCTTGCAATATTTTGTCTAAAATCCTCCAAAAGATTTTCTTAATCATCCATATGATTTGTTCCCTGGACGTGGATGGTTACTCTCAACAATGTTGACAGACAGACAAACTAGACTTGGAAAGTAGAATGAAATAAATATCTGGATCAGAGAAAACCTCTGTAAAGTATCTCCAATATTTCTGGATTGATGTTCTTGTATCGGAGATGTTTCAAGAATAAACTGCTAGGAGGCACAATGTTCCCATGAAATGCTGAATATAACATTCTTCATTTCTGAAGTCAATCAGATCCCGTATGCATCTGTTTTTTTATTGTTTTTGTTGTTACTGAATTTTCTTTTAAATTGTTCCCTAATCTCAGAACAAGGCACCACACTTGACACAGGTAAAGCAGCTTTACATTTATTATTAATCAAGTGCACATCAAAGATTTAGTGAAATAGTTTTACAACAATATAGTTTTGCATTAAGAGAAGGGCAGATCAAACTCCTGAGGGATTCTTTGAAGGGTCTTCAATGGAAAAGGAATATACCTGCTTTACTTAAATAACAGGAAGTGCTGAACAGTGAGGTGTTGGTGTGAAGTGGAGCTATGTGTGCAAATGTACTGTGGGACAATTGAAAGTTAGGCTTTGGCCCCGAGTAATTGAGATTCCTCATGCCTGTGTTATGGGTGGATTGCTTTGAGCAGTGTATAGTCTACAGTGCATTCAGAGCACAATCTAAATCATCAGGTTCCCAGTCTTGTTCAGATCTGCCATTTCTTTCAGTGTGCTCCCTACACCACTTTAAAAACTACTTTATCCTCTGAATATGGATGATTACTTTGAACGGTATGGACAAACAGGCAAACTAGTCTTAGGATATAACTAGATAAATAAATATCTGGATCAGAGAAAACTTTGGAAAGTATCTCAAAATCCACCCACCACAGCTAAAGTAACTTTATGCATGTCTTTTTAATCAAGGGCACTTCAAAGATTTAGTTAAATAGTTCAACAGCAATATTGCTTTGCATTACGAGAAACAGAAACATAGAAACATAGAAACATAGAAAATAGGTGCAGGAGTAGGCCATTTGGCCGTTCGAGCCTGCACCGCCATTCAATAAGATCATGGCAGATTGAGAAGGTCTAATCAAACTTATATTGGATTAATTGAAGAATCTTCAATTGGGAAATCATCTTTGTATTGTATTCAAATTTATTGTCATTGTCTCAATTAGAGACAACAAAATGAATTTCTCTTTACAGTCAGTATCATAAAAATAAATAAATAATAAATAATAAAACATATTAAAAATAAAATAGAATTTTAAAAAAAAGCACAAACACAGAAAGTCCACGGCACAACACAACACAGTGGCACCAAGGTGAGGAAGGCACCATAGTCCGGCCAGCCTCCCCTCCGATCTTCCCAGATGTTCACCCGTGGTCGGGGCCTTCCAAGCACCCGCAGTCGCCACCCCGGGCGGCCCGATGCTCAGGCCCTCTCGCCGGGCTGATGGGACGCCGACGTCGAACCTCGACGGTGAAAATCCTTCTCAGCGGCCCGGACCTCCTGATCAGCCGCCTCCCACCGGAGTCCACAACTCCCGAGTCCGCAGGCCGAGCCGGGCAGAGTCGCAGGACCCCACGATGTTTATCAGCGCCGCCCGCGTTGGGAGCTCCGCGAACCTCTGCTCCAGGATGTCGGTGCCGCAGGCCCAGCACTCCGGGCTCCAGACGGTGATCCCCGGTAAGGCATCGCCAGCCCCGCGATGTATCAGCGCTGTCCCGCCGCTGCTGGAGCTCTGGTCAGGCCGCGCCAATCCAGTAGGTAGGGCCGCTGGGGGGGGCGAGGACGCGACTCAAATAATAGTCACGTCCTCTCCAGGAAGCGACTGAAGGGCGGTATCTCCCTTACCGTACCCTCTTCCCCCCCCACATTAAAACATTTTAAATAAATAAATAAATAAATAAATAAATAAATCACACTTCAACATAACAAAAAAAACGAAAAAACAAAAAATACCGGGCTGAAGGTGGAGGCAGCTGGCACCAGCGCCACCGGAAGTACGCCGGTGGTTGTACTACAATCACAAATTTACCAGCAATTATTTTTCCAGTTTAGTCATCAATCAGCCATCCATATAATAAACAAAGTTTCTGAGACATTGATGTCTATTGATTTTCGTCTGTTAATTAGCATTTGGCCCAAATCTTTTCAGACCTTTTCTATCCTGGTACCTGTCAAAATGTCATTGAAACATGGTAATGTGCCTGTGTCTTCCACTCCTTATGGCAACACGTTCCATTTATTCATCACCAATAGTGTGGAGAAACTAGGTAAATGAACAGTTTACATTGATGTTCTTTATTCTCAGGCACTCTGAAAAGGTTAAATAATAACATTACTTGTAATTTTACCTATCCGGAAAGATTAAATGTAGTGTATGATCCTGGGACATTGACAGATTGGTGTGTTTTGCACATTGCACATTGGTGTGTTATGGTCCTGTCCAACTTAGGTGATTTTTTTCAGCGACTGCTGGCGACTTCCATAGTTGTAGCAGGTTGCCGAAAAAACGGCGACTGTTCCCCCCCCCCCCCCACGACAATGTCCACAACAATGTCTGCAAAACCTACCACCTAGTCGACGTCAAGCTATAGCAAGCCACCGACAACCGGCGACCCATTAGTACGTCCACCTAGGACCACACTTACGACAACCTATATCCACCCGCGACAAGCTAAGACAAGCTAAGACAATTCAGTCGCCAATACCTGTCGCCGGTTGACATAGGTAGTCACCAATGGAAGTTACCAAAGTCAGCACCGGCGAAATCCTACAACAGCACCTACGTCAGGCGAAGACAAGCTACGATCATAGGCGTCAAGACACTGTCGCCAATAGTCGCCGAAAAGATTTGAACATTTCAAAATCCAGCAGCGACCAGAAAAACACTACGACTCTTTGGGCGCCTTGAGGAGACTACTCACGACCATACAGGCATCACCCCGCGAACATGTGATGACAGCCTAGTCACCTGTAGTTGCCTAAATATTTGCCTGAGTGGGACAGTGACATTACTTGACCTGTAAGTTCATGAAACTTCACACAGTCTTATGTAAATTTTAAACTGTCGATTCCTCAGGTTGAATTTGTTAACTGTCTCCACTCAATATCTACATAAACTCTTTCTGTCAGTGCCTTTAAGTTCCTTAAATTATGTTGTGGCAAAGCACCAGCTTTACTTATATAACCAGAATTGTTTACGCAGTGAGGTGTTCTTGTGTAGTAGAGCTACATGTTCAAATGTCCTCTGGAACATTTGAAAGTTAGGTCTCGGCCCTGAGTAATTGAGATACCTCGTGGTTGTGTGATGGCAGTGTTGCTTGATATTTTTCCTTCTCTCCAGCTCATCTGCTGTGTCTACAGAGCATTATCAAAGGCATTGTTCCCATTCTTCCTATCTACCATTTGTTTCACTGTGCTTCCAAAATTTCCATAAGTCCTTTTGTTGATCATCCATATAAATTGTGCCCTGGACATGGATGGTTACTCCACACTATCAACAGCCAGTGGGTGGTAGTGAAGATGGTTGTCAAAAATTGGAGCATGATCTTGGTCGGTTGGGCAGGAGGGCTGAGGAACAGTTCATGGAATTTAATGCAGAGAAACGTGAGGTGTTGCATTTTGAGAAGTCTAACAAGGGCAGGACCTACACAGTGAATGGTGGGGCTCTGGGGAGTGTTGTAAAGCAGGGGGATCTAGGAGTGCAGGTACACAATTCCCTGAAAGTGACATCACAGTAGATTGTTTGGTCAAAAAGGCTTCCGGCACATTGGCCAGAGTATTGGCCAGAGTATAGAACTTGGAAGGTCATGTTACAGTTATATAAGACATTGGTGAGGCCACATTTAGAATATTGTTTTCAATTTTGGTCACCATGTTATACGAAAGATGTTGTCAAGCTGGAAAGGGTGCAGAGAAGGTTTACGAGGATGTTACCAGGACTCGATGGCTTGAGCTATTGAGAGAGGTTGAGCAGACCAGGACTTTATTCCTTCAGGAGGATGAGGGGTGAATTTATAAAAGTGTACAAACTCATGACAGGAATGGATCGGGCAAGTGCATAGTCTTTTGCCCAGAGTAGCGGAATTGAGAACCAGAGTACATGTGCTTAAGGTGAAGAGGGAAAGATTTAATATGAACCTGAAGGGTAGCGTTTTTATACAAAGGGCGGTGGGTGTATGGAATGAGCTGCTGGAGGAGGTCGTTGAGGCAGGTACTATCGCAATGTTTAACATAGAAAATAGGTGCAGAACTAGGTCATTTGGCCCTTTGAGCCAGCACCACCATTGAATATGATCATGGCCGATCACCCAAAATCAGTACCCCGTTCTTGCTTTTTCCCCATATCCATTGATTCCATTAAATCACCCAGAGCTGGTTTTGCTCCATAAAGTTGTCACAGAAATACATGTTGTTGTAGCAGTAGGTGGGAGACCCTTGTTAAAGTGAAGAATAGAGTTTAGCACATCTCACTGTTTGGAATCTGAAACAGAACATCTGAGAGAGATTATGTTTCAATTGTCACGAAATGCTACTTGCAAAAATCCTCGTGTGTTGTACCATGCGATATTGACATAGTTGTTGTTAAAGGCACGGCCGTCTTTCTCCAAGTCCTTTTTGTATTCATTGGCGAGTCTCTCGTAGTCTTCAGTTTTCTGCTTAAATGTCCTGACATAACCTGTTAAGAAACATTTAGACAGATACATGGATATGATAGGCTTCGAGGGATGGACCTAGTGTAGATACCCATGTTTGTCAGCGTGGGTAAGTTGGGCCAAAGGGCATGTTTCCACGCTGTCTGATTCAATGACTCCATGACTCAAACTAGACTTGGGAATTATAGAGAAGAAAATATCTGGGTCCGAGGAAATGTCTGGAAAGTATCTCCTTCTTCACTAACCTTCTTGTATCTGAGATGTTTAAAGAAGTTCCCTTGACACCCTGAATTAAATACTTTTCAGTTCAGATATCAATCAAATCCCTTTTGCATGATTTTTGTTTCTGACTTTTTTTGTTTCTGAAATTTCACTTAAATTGCTTCCTATTTTCAGTTCATAAAAAAGCAGCTAAAGCCATTTTGCACGCAGTTCTTAATCGAGTGTACACCAATAATTGTGATAAATAGTTCTACGGCATTGTAGTTTCGCATTACCGGCTGGACATTACAATCAGTCTTAAGGGATTCATTGGAGAATCCTTAATGGAATATTGTCTTTCTAAGTTATGCTCCAATTACAAACTCACTGCCAGTGACTATCGCAGTTTAGTCCACCACTTAGCCATCATATAGGAACACAGTTTATGAGTCCTTGGTGTCTATTCGATTTCTTCTGAAATTTTTCATTTGGCCCATATCCTTCCAGAACTTTCCTGTCCAGGTTCCTGCCCAAATGTTTTTTTAACATTGTAATTGTACCTGCCACTTCCTCTAGCACCTTGTTCCATTTGCCCATCTTCCTCAGTGTGGAAAAAATGTGACCATCAGATACCCTTTAAATCTTTCCCCTCTCAACAATACTCACCTAACTGAGACTGACTGACTGACCACCTGGTCTGGGCCTCTTGTGATTTCATAAACCTCTATAAGGTCACTCTTCAATCTCCTATATTCTAATGTAAACAGGCCAGCCTATCCACTCTCTCCTCATAAACTCAAGCTACCCAGTGCTGTCAACGTCCTTGTGAATCCTTTCTGCACCCTCTCTAGCTTAATTACATCCTTCCAATAGATGGTGACCAGAACTGTACACAAAGCTCCAACATCTTGTTTAGTGGCAACATGATGTCCTAACTCATGTACTCAGTACCCCCAATTGTCAAAGGCATGCATTCTGCGTTCCTCTTCACAGTCTTGAAAAAACAGAATTTAAAAAAATATTATGGAAATCAGCCTGATATGTGAAATATTTGTTTCTGTTTGATTCTTGTTGTTAATGAACTTTAATTTTAGTTTTTGTTTCATGACTCCACTTCGAAACAACTCCAACTGAAACAACTTAACGCATTGATGTTATTAACCAAGTGCACACTGAACATATTAGTGAAATTCTCTTTTCCTACAATATACCTTTTGCTTACCCCAAGGACCAATCAAAGTTGTAAGGCATGGAACCTTTGGAAATTCACCATGACTGATACCCAAATTCAACTACAATGGCAGTTTTTAGTTAAATCAAACACTTGACCAAGCATTTCACAAAATAATATTACAAATGCATTGAGATGTCATGAATTGTTCCTGAAAATTGCCTCAAAAAAGAAAAAAGAAGCCTGAAAAAGTACCGAGATTCCCTTGTATAGCAGTTCCTAAAACAAAATAGTGTTGAACACACATTGTGTTGCTTAGGCAGTAGACCACATAGTGATTGTTGAATTCATAGGAAGGCTTGCATTCCACTTGTGTGCTACACTATGGATCAATAATCAATGTTATTATAGATCATTGCTCTATCATTTATTTCACCTAACAGCCACGACCACTAAAAAGGCACCTCAGCATCTCCCCTGTACAAGATACATATTGGCTTTCATAAATACTAGATGAACAAAGCTGATAGCTGCCACTTACATATTTGGTCCCCAGTAAAAAAGTCAGCATTGGCAAGTTAATATTGACTGTTCCCTGAAATCACATTACTGCGTTTGTGGCATTAACTTAATATGTCCATTCGGCACCCAGTTATTTAAATGTTGGATAATCCTAATTCAGATTTCTGGAGCAGCAAAGTTATACTTACAAACTTTTGAGAGTTGCATAGCCAGCTAAATATCCTGGCTAAAATGTTCTTAAATATATAAACCAAGCTCTGTCAATGACACACTATCTCTCTTGCTGAATTTAAATTTAAACTGATTTCTTTTTCCAATATAGATAAGCCTGGACGCAATAGACAATCAATAATCTTTTTGGTATAGAGTAGACAGAACCTTTGTACAAGGATGAAGGTGTTGACTAGAGGGCAAAGTTTAAAAGAGATGTGCAGGGCATCTTTTTTTAACTCATATTTTTATGGGTGCCTGGACTGTGCTGCCAGGGATGGTATTAGAGGCATACATGCAAGCTGCAACAATTTAAAAATCATAGGTACATCGATATGCATGCAATGGGAATAGAGGGATGTTGATTGCATGCAGGCAGAGGAGATTAGTTTAACTTGGCATCATGTTGTGCAGGAACATTGTGCGTGGAAGGGCTTGTTCTTGTGCTGTACTTTTCTATGTTTTCTGTTCCATACACTCCCAACAACAATTAAAACAATCATAAATACTGGAATGTTGTTTGTTCAAATACACATGAGTAATATCAATGAACCAACTTTGAACACTGTAAACTTAATAATCTTGGGTCTCTTATTCCTTGCAACGTTCTCCTTCTGCTATTCTTTTTAGCAAAAGTGGTCAAAACACAAGTAGGAACATCAAGTGTAGGGGTCTGATCTGTTATTACTGAATCATTGACTTAGTGAATTCATTAAAAAAGCATCAGTATTCCTCTTTAAATTGAATACATCCGAACAAATTTACAGTCAGTCTTTTGAAGTATAGTCATTGTTGTAACACAAGATACACAGCTGTCAAATTGTTAAAATTGTCATGAACGAAAGTGTAACCAATATAATAGGAAGATTAAATGAGAACTTACCAGTTTGAAGTTTGATCTTTATTTTGTGAGAAGTTGCGATGAGGGATTACGTGAAGAAGCCCGCCAACCTGCATGCGCGTCAACCTTCAAAGCAGTGGTGTGAAATCACAGAAAACAGTTGCTGAACTGATTATAGGAAGATTCGAGAACTAGAACTACCACATGATCTTTATGAGAAGAGGGTTGGGAGTGGAGGGCACGTAATCCCTCATCGCAACTTCTCACAAAATAAAGATCAAACTTCAAACTGGTAAGTTCTCGTTTAATCTTCCTATTTTACTTCGAAGTCACGTGAGTGACAACGTGAAGACTTTAAAGCTCTGTGATTTCATGCCGCGAACACGTTGAACGGAACTTAAAATTGAGTTGGCAAACGAACCAGGCCTGGCAATCGGTTTATTATAAAAGGTTTGGAAAGTCCGCTCATTCGACCATCCTGCTGTCGCTAGGATGTGGTCCAGCGGAACCTCCATGAACTTCACTGCTGACGTTGTTGGAGTGAGATTTAAAAACATCAGTGTCTAGTCCTGCACAAGCCAATGCATGTCTTAACCACCTGGAGATGGTCTGCACTGATACCCTCTTGTGTGGTTTTTTATGACTAATAATCATTGCCAGTTCAGTGCCTCTAAGGTTCTTTGTAGCCTTAAAATATTGTTGAATATGTGTGACCACACACAATCTATGGTTCATAGGGTGTGCCAAAAATTCCAGCTTTAGACCTAACACCCCTGGTCTGCGTTGTTTAATTAGCTCATGTACATAAAACGCTATTTTGTTGGTAGTTGTAACCATTCTGTCCAGCCACAGCTTATGCAATGACTGGACGCGTTGCACTGAAATTAGCATAACTACTTTATATGTGAGCCTGACCAAAGATAAGGATGTAGCTGGAGGCCGCCAGCAAGCAGTGTTAACACAATGTTAACATCCCATACCTCCATGTACCTGGGCCTGGGAGGATTAGTGTTGAACTTTTGACAACACCGCTGTAGTGTTGTCAATTTGTAGTTGAACATGCAGATTATCATATTACCACAATAAGCTTTTAACCCATAGAATGCCCCAGCATCTCCAGGTAGTTGATACCATGTAACTGAAGAATTGATAACTCATGCACAAATCATCTGCCACCGCAACTAGAGATGGTATTAGTAGCTCCCCATCCTTGAGCACTAGCATCAGTTTGTAATATAACTGAAGGTTTACTGACCAAAACATTACTGGAGCAATGCTGAATATTAGTCGGCCACCACTGTAATTCTGATATAGCTTCAGCTGGTAATAGCATAGGTCTGTTAAAATGACCTAAATGGTATTTGAGTGCTTGCTCCTTTGCACGTTGTAAGTTCTGATAATGCAAAGGTCCAAATTGTGCAGCTGGAAAAACAGCCACTATTTTGCCAATTACACTAGCCACCTGTTGACTAGATGGCTGCTCCATAACAAAAAGGTTGTTACAGGCTTCTATTAATTCTAATCACTTGCCCCAGGTCAGTCACAGACATATGAATAGAGTTAATGGTAAAGGCTCTTTTTTGACATTTCAGGAGTTGCAACAGATTTATGGACTTCGAGGAAATGATTATTTCAGATATCTTCAACTTAGAGATTATGTTAAATCGAATTCTAAAAATTTTCGAAATAGAAACCCAGAGATTCTTGATGAATGTTGGAATAAGCATCCTAATACAGAAAAATTAATATCTTATATATATAATATCTTATTAGATAGTGACATTCCTTTGACGGACTTATACAGACAAGCATGGGAAAAAGAATTAAATCAGGTAATAACGAAAGACACTTGGGAAGAAAGTCTACAACACATACATCAGTGTTCACTAAACGCGAGACATTCTCTAATACAATTTAAAGTAATACATAGGTTACATTACGCCAAAACAAAATTACATAAAATTTTTCAACATATCTCACCTATATGTGATAAATGTCAACATTTAGAAGCTACGTTATCGCACATGTTTACAAACTGTACAAAAATTAAAAAATTTTGGGTAAATATTTTTAGTATAATTTCCAAAGTAACCAACACACAACTGGAACCAAACTCAAAATTAATAATACTCGGAATATTAGAATTAAATCAAACACTTAGAATAACACAAAGAAACTTTATCGATTACAGTTTAATAACAGGAAAAAAATTAATCCTAAAATTTTGGAAAGGCCCTACGGCCCCCACAATCAAAATGTGGATTATAGAAATGACGGAGACCTTAAACATGGAAAGAATCAGATTTTCCCTGTTGGATAAACAGGAATTATTCGTTGGAACATGGTCTCCTTTTATTGATTACTTAAAGGGTCAGAATAGTTCAGCACAGGAACCTGACTAGCACCCGGACTAAAGATTGGATGAAATGCTATACTTCGAAATGTACGAACATATCTCGAATGATGTTTTTAAATTCTAACAAATGTTTCCATTCTTCTTCAATTACCTCTTTCACTCCTCTTCCTTTTTTTTTTATTTTAGTTTTCTTTTTCCTTCTTCCCTCTCTCTATTTCATCTATCCCTTTAGCTCTATCTAGTTATAAAAAAAAAACGAAGAAAAATGCAAAAAGTATTGGAGACAATGTAATAATAACTGACAATATTATCAATTTAAAAATGATGTAACAGTAATGATGTAATAGATCATGTACCTATCTCCAATAATAAAAAAATTTAAAAAAAAAAAAAAAAAAAATCCCAAATAATTAATAACTCTAGTTGATATCAACTTGGATTTAACTGGATGGGTGAGAAACCCCAATTTCTCAAATATGAGTTCCGTGGCTGAAACAGCTAATTTAGCCAATTTCAGCATTTTTTCCTATGATTGGAATATCATCCAGATAGGCCATAACAATGTGTTTTTGAGCTCTAAGTAGCCCAAGCACTGGCTTTAATAATTTGGTAAATAACCTGGGTGCTGAAGTTAACTCATTAGGCAACGCTTTAAACTGCCACAGTTGCCCCATCCAGCTAAATTTCAAATATCTTCAGTAATCCCTGTGAATGGGAACCGAATAGTATGCATCTTTGAGATCGATGCATGCCATAAAGCATCCTTTGGAAATCAGTTGTTTGGCAGTAACAAAGTTTTCCATTTTTAAATGTCTATACTGTACATGGGAGTTAAGTTATGTTAAATCAAGGATGATCTGACATCCTCCACCTTTCTTTTGTCTAGAGAATATATTGGAGACGAAATGGTGATGTTCAACACTTGACTTCTCGATTACCCCTTTTGTGTGTAATTTGTGAATTTCAGCTTGTACATCCAAACCTTCTTGTTTCGAATGAACAAATGCCTGACTTGGTGTATGTTGTGTGGGTGGCGATGAATTGGGAAGAAATTCAATTTGGAACCCTTGTATATTGTGCAGTATAAACGGATCTGATGTTATCCACCACCATTCGTGCAAAAACAAGTGTAATCTACCACAAACTTGTAACTGGTCCATACACCCCATGTTCCGGAAAGAACCAGACCCACCTAACTCCATGGTTACCGGTGGTCTTATGGTAGGCCCAAAGGCCCCTGATACCAGTTCTATTTCCGTCCTCGAGGTTTGGATGGTAGGACTGCTGTGGTGCATGGATTGCGCATTTTCCATGAAGGCCGGCTTAGGCCTTGGCCTACAAAAAGACCTCTGCCCCGAGAAGTCAACTTTCGAGCTGCCACCAGCTTCAGTGAACCGCTTACTGCTGATGGAGGCGTAGGGCTGTTGTCGCCGAAACGGTGAAGCTTTGCTCGTCGTTGGTGCCTTGATAAGCTTGACAGCTTTTGCCTCCTCATCCAGGTCTTTAACCTGTTTGGGTAGGTCTTCCCCGGACAGAAGATTCGGCAGCTGGACATTGCTGGCCTTACATAGGCCTGTAAATTTTGGATTTAAGGCAGGTCTGATGGCATTCTTTCGGAAGCAGTTCATTTCGAAGTATGCATTGCACATCAACACCAGGGCATCATGCTGGACGTCCGATAATGGCCCGCCAGTCACAGATCTGGCAAATGCCGTGATGCCTGAAGCCAGTAATTTTTAAATTTGTTGGAGTTTCATTTCCTGTGCCTTGATGCCCCCTCGAATGTCTCCCCAGATAGAGCTGTTGACTTCCGGCACTTTTAGGGATGCACAATTTACAGGTGTATGATATTTTGCAGCCGTTTCAACCATCACCTGTTCCTGTGCCGTGAGGTAGTTGATGCTGGAAGCCAGCTCTTCTTGCAGCGGCTCCCCTGTTTGCGAGGGTATCACAAACCTTGACGCCATGACAGGCAATTCTTTTTGAACCTGACGCATGTCATGCATTCCAGTATGTTCCACGGACATATCTCCGAATTTGGAGTCAGTCATATACTGACCCCTTACACTCCCCTCCTCAGAGTGGGAGATATTAAGCAGCCCAGGACCAGGCGCTGCCGCAGGCACGAAAGGAGACCTGCGCTGATATGTCTCCGTATTACGGAGCATATCATGATGGAGCATCCTATCCATGACGTGCTCCATCTGGGATATACGCCCGAAGACGCTATCCATATTTGTAGGGGGAGAATCCTCCTGGCCTAACTCGTCTGAGTACACAGGCCTCTCAGACTTCCGTTTGGCTTTGTCCCCTTTTGGGGTTGCCAAAGTGCTTTGGGCAAGCACCAAGTCTGAAGTTGCTGACCGCACTGTCAGCGACTCAGACGGCCAAACCGACAGCCGCCGGCTACCCGCACTCCCGCGCCAGTTTCCCCGCGGCCCGTGTGGGTTTTGCCCTGGATTTTTCCATTATCCGTCAGCAATTGGAACTGTAAAGAGAAATTTTCCACCAAAACACGACCTCAGAATAAGTTTGAAACTTACCTGTAGGGTTTTAAACTTACCGCTGGAGGAGCAACACTCCTCTCAGCCAATCATGCGCCATGCGTTAGACGTATTGACGCACATGCGGGCTGGCGGGCTTCTTCACGTAGTCACTCAAGTGACTTTGAAGTAAAATAATCTGATACAGGTATAAGTGATACTGACTGGGGTAAACTATTAACTGGGTTAATTTCTCTGCTTTATTATTAAAAAAATGCTTTGGATTATTTTGCCTTTTTAATTCACTGGTTTGATCAAGGACTCAAAATCCTGTAAAAACAGATTGGGGAGTCAATCCAACTTTTTGTGTTCAAATTACTGCTACAATATTGAAACAGCAAAGAACGTTGTCAATGGAGACAAAAGAAACTGCAGGTCGTTGACTTGAGCAAAATACAAAGTTCTGGAAGAAATCAACGGGTCAGGCAGCAAAGAATGGACAGGTGATGTTTTGGGGCTGGAACCTCCCATTATTTTGACTGTGGTATTGAATTTAGTATGAATATTCCTTGGTGTGCACTTGAATAAAGAACATTCCATTCTTCACGGCCCTTCTAATTGTTGCTCAGAGCCTTGTATAATGGAAAAGGAAAATAAAAGTATACATTTAAATTCAGGGTCCTAATTCAGGAAGGATACCGACCCGAAACGTAGCCTGTCCATTCCTTCCAGAGATGTTGCCTGACCTTCAGAACTCTTTATTTTGCTGAAGAATGCTGTCAAGGATGAACGATATAAATAGTAGTTTTATATGGTCTTTTACCCAGAGAAGGGGCATCAAGGACATAGGTGAGACCTAAAGTGAGATGGGAAAGATTTCATAGGAATCTGAGGAGCAGCATTTTCACACAGAGTAGTGGGTGTATGGAACGAGCTACCAGAGCAGGTAGTTGCACCAGGTACTATCACAATATTTAAATGACCTTTTGACAGGTACATGGCTAGGACAGGTTTAGAAAGATGTAGACTAATATTGATGGGGCGTTTAATCGGTGTGGGCAAGTTGAGCTGAATAGCTTGTTTCCATACTGTATGACGATGGTGTCTATTTTGACTATGTTAAAGAGTACAGTGAATTATTACTCAGGACTGTTAATAATTTAGAAAAGGCACATTTAACATTAATTGTGTAAAGACAAACCATGTTACATTCTTAATTTTTGAATAGTCTCCTTATGATATTTGGATGTTCCTGAATGTGTGTGACATATATTGTAAACCATTGAAAAGATGAGAAGACTACAGAAAATACATTCTCAATCTATGATCATTCTCTCCATAGTTTCCAAATTACACCAAATTGCACAAAAGATTACCTTCAAATATTTGATGGACCTACATATGATTCTCCATTGCTTGAGACAATATGTGAACCCCAAAAGCAATCTTTCAAATCAACATCCGACAAAATGTTCATCACATTTACTTCTGATTCTGAAATAGCTGGATGTGGTTTTCTTGCAGGTTTTGCTACATATTAATGAAGTCTGTTAAGCACATTTTTTATTTGATGTGGAATGGGTCGCAATGCATAGACAATGCCTTTAATTTATCAATAGTTTCAAAGATCTGTTATGGGTCACCATAGGCTCTTGTCCATTTTGTTTCATGCTAAATAATTGTGTCATTGAATTTTAATTACATTATCAAATGTTTAATGGGAATGTTAATAAACTAAACTGTGGACATATTCAGCAAATATTCTTCCCTTCAGCCGTGGAGGTCATTTGTTTTCGAGTCCTTGCAAATGGTTATCTTGAAATATTTTACATCAGGCCCGTCCATTGTTATGACTACTCCCACAACTTTGGTTATAGCTCCTGATTCTTGCCCCATCTCTGTTCATCTGACCAGATCTCAATCACATTTTATTATATTAAAGGTACCATAACAGGAAAATGTTGATTTGGATTAACACCTACATCATTAATCTGTACAATTTGCCAAAATAATCTTCCCTAATCCACCTATAGAATCATAAAATTGTTTCAGCAAAAAATGAGTATATTAAGTCCATTGAATCCATGTTCGTCGTCCCAATAGAACTTCCGCAAGGTTCATCTAATCCAGGGGCGGAAAACCTGGGGAGGGGGGGGGGGCAGAGGGGACATGTCCCCTCCATGTTTTGAAAGGTGGGGGACATCCCCCCCAAGTTTTTGTGATCCCGATTTTAAAATCTCAATTTTTAGCGCTGGATTGAGCCTCCGAAGCCTTGCGTGTGTGTGAGTGTGCGCATGCACGTGTGGCCGCCAAAAAATTGTGTCCCCCGTCCCCTCCATGTTTTGATAGCGAGTTCCGCTCTTGGTCTAATCTAAGACTGAACCTTAATGGCAGCACATTGGAAATGCCAACTGATTTCCTCGCTAAAACACTTGCCTAAAGCTGGCAAGCAATTACTTCACTTTAGAACAGACAAGGTATCTTCAAGTTTCCTCAGAAAAGAACTATCAATGTACTGCCTCATTCTATGTATGATAGCATTAATTGTAACAATAATAAACTGTATATTAATTTTATCGCCATGCTTCTGCTTTTATTTATTTTTCGAGTTCTACTGACAAGTCTAGCATTTGTTGTCTTCATCTGATCCGCTTTGAGAAGGTAGTGATGAACTCTTGAACTGTTGTAGTTCTTCTGGTGAGACTACCTTCTCACAATGCTGTTGAGCAAGGGAATTCCAGAACCTAGATCCAGTGACAATAAAAGACTGATGGCGTACTTACAAATCAGTGTGGTGTGCGACTTTGAGGGTGGTGTTCCCATGTGCCTGAAGGTACTGAACTTCTTTGTAGTGGAAACCATGGATTTAAGCACAATTGGTAGTAGAAACCATGGGTTTAATTGCCTAGCAAGTAACTATGATCCATCCCAGCAACAGCGCACCGATGAATGGCACCCCTTCATGATAGCAATTGCACATCATAGTATAGATATTGTGAGGTTGTCCAAGCATTGTCTCCCCATTTCCAATCCAACTAGACTACAGCAGCTGGCACACCATCTTTATTGTGGTTAAAAACGTCAATGAGGGTGCATTCTAGGAACATTGTACAGACAGGGTGTAGACACACCTGTAGACAGAGACGGGGTATAATGTCCAGAAGGAACAGTTCTTACTTGTGTAAAATTCAACCACTAATGGTTTGATATTGCATCACTAAGTATTTGTGAAGGGGAGGTGGAGGCTAACTGGAGAAGATTCCATTGATAAACTAGTTGAGAAAGTAAAGGGTGAACATAGGATCCATGGAATTGGATCTGCAATCAGAACAGTCCTCTAGAAATTACTATTCTCTCTGCTGCTCTGAGTGAATGGTTTATGATACTTTTTATTTCAAGAAACAAAACAAGAATATTTATAGTCTCATAAACAATATCTATAAATAAATGAATCGTATGTGTCCGAAGAGGAGCAGAAAGGAGCCAAAGCTTATTAATTCCCACCCCTTATTCAACTGCTTATAATGATCTTATACAAATTTAGCAGCTATATGTACACCATATGTACACCAGCCGCTATATGTACACCAAATTATTTACGTTTACACAATAATCAAATATTTACAAAGCCATACAAAAAAGAGAGAAAAAAAGAAAAAAATAAAAGAAAAAACCCTCATATACTATACAGTATCTTAGTCATATATACAACCCATCACCCTATAATCACCCTTCCCAATACAATCAGTATAACAAATATCCCACTCACAATCACCTATCCTCATCCCAATATCCTTTTAAAAAAAAGTGTTTTGGGACATCTTTTTAAACTGAATTATGTTTGTGCTAAGTTTTATCTCCTGTTCCAGACCATACCACAAATTCACCCCACAGATTGCTATGCACATACTTTTAAGAGTTATTCTGACATTGAGTTTTTTATAACTATGTTCCCCTATTATACCCACCCTGTCTTTCCATAAACAGTTTTTGTATATTTCCTGGAAATAAATTATTTCTTGCTTTATACATGATTTGTGCAGTCTTAAATATAACCAGATCGGTGAACTTCAGTGTTTGTGACTTTAAGAATAATAGATTGGTATGTTCAAGATATCCAACGTTATTGATAATTCTTATCGCCCTTTTTTGTAATGTGCATAACGGCTGTAGGATGGTTTTGTAGGTTTTACCCCATATCTCCACACTGTAACTCAGGTATGGCAATATGAGTGTATTATACAGAGTACGTAATGATTTGTGGTTCAGAATGTGTCTTGATTTTCCCAATATTGCTATAGACTTTGCCAGTTTTTGCTTTGACGTTTATATGTGGTTTCCAGCAGATTTTGTGGTCTAAGATCACACCAAGAAATGTATTTTCATATACTCTTTCTATACTTGTGTTATCTATTTTCAATTGTACTTGAGGGTTTGTTTTATGTTTCCAAATAGCATAACCTTTGTTTTGCTTAAATTTAGAGACTATTTGTTGACATCAAACCACTGTTTTAATTTATTCATTTCTGATGTGATGACCACCAAAAGCTGCTTCAAATTGTCACAGGAACAAAAAATATTCGTATCATCGGCAAATATAATCAATTTCAGTATATTTGATACTCTGCATATGTCATTAATGTATATTATGAAAAGCTTTGGACCTAACACAGACCCTTGAGGTACTCCACAAGTTATGTTCATGTAAGTTGATTTATGTTCACCTATTTCTACAAATTGTTGCCTGTTTCTTAAATAGCTTCTCACCCAATCCAATCCAACCCTTCTGATGCCATACCTATCCAGTTTCATGAGTAAAATGTTGTGATTTACGGTATCAAATGCTTTCTTTAAGTCTATGAATATTCCCACTGCAAGTTTTTTATTATCTATGCAATTTGAGATTTCCTCGATTAGTTCCATTAGTGCCATAGATGTTGATCTGTCTGTCCGGAATCCATATTGACTGTCGACTAAAATCTTATGTTTTTCAATGAAATTGTCAAGTCTTTCTGTAAAAAGTTTTTCAAGGATCTTGGAGAATTGGGAGAGTAAAGAAACAGGCCTGTAATTTGTGAAATGGTGTCTATCCCGTTTTATATAACGGTATTACTTTTGCTATTTTCATTTTGTTCGGATATTTATCGGACTGAAAAGACAAGTTCCAGATATACAGTTAATGGTTCTGCAATTTATTCAATAACATTTCTTATTATAATCATATCAATATCATTCGAATCAGTAGAGGATTTGCTTTTACAGTTTCTTACAGTGTCTATGATTTATTTTCCTTCGACTGCTCTAAGGAAGATAGAATGAGTATTTCTATCCCAAAGATCAGTATCCGCCCCTTCTTTTGTTTCTGGGTCATTAATTTTTTCTGCCAAATCATTTATTCCTTCTTATTTGCTGATTTATTTTATCCACAGAGGAGACACAAGCAGATGCTGGAATCTGGTAATTCCTCCTTTATGCTGGTGAGACCAAGGGCAATCTAGGCTTTGCTGAGCACCTGCACATTGCCCACAATGGTTATCTGGTGCTTGTCATTGCAAACCATTTTAATTCCCCTTCCCAAACCAACCTGCCTACCCCTGGCCTCCTCCACTACCAGGGTGAGGCTAAATGTAAACTAGAAGAATAGCACCTCATAGAAACATAGAAAATAGGTGCAGTAGGAGGCCATTCGGCCCTTCGAGCCAGCACCGCCATTCATTGTGATCATGGCTGATCGTTCCCTATCAATAACCCATGCCTGCCTTCTCCCCATATCCCTTGACTCCACTAGCCCCTAGAGCTCTATCTAACTCTCTTAAATCCATCCAGTGACTTGGCCTCCACTGCCCTCTGTGGCAGAGAATTCCATAAATTCACAACTCTCTGGGTGAAAACGTTTTTTCTCACCTCAGTCTTAAATGACCTCCCTTTTATTCTAAGACTGTGGCACCTGGTTCTGGACTCGCCCAACATTGGGAACATTTTTCCTGCATTTAGCTTGTCCAGCCCTTTTATAATTGTATATGTTACTATAAGATACCCCCTCATCCTTCTAAACTCCAGTGAATACAAGCCTAGTCTTTTCATTCTTTCCTCATATGACAGTCCCGCCATCCCAGAGATCAATCTCGTGAAGCAACGCTGCACTGCCTCAATCACAAGGATGTACTTCCTCAAATTAGGAGACCAAAACTGTACACAATACTCCAGATGTTGTCTCATCAGAGCCCTGTACAACTGCAGAAGAACTTCTTTACTCCAATACTGATATCCTCTTGTTTTGAAGGCCAACATTCCATTAGCTTTCTTCACAGCCTGCTGTACCTGTAAGCCAACTTTCAGTGACCGATGTACAAGGACGCCCAGGTCTCGCTGCACCTCCCCCTTACCTAACCTAACCCCATTGAGATAATAATCTGCCCCCTTGTTTTTGCCGCCAAAGTGGATAACCTCACATTTATCTATATTATACTGCATCTGCCACGCATCTGCCCACTCACTCAACCTGTCCAGGTCACCCTGCAACCTCCTAACATCCTCTTCACAGCTCACACTGCCACCCAGTTTTGTGTCATCCGCAAACTTGCTAGAGTTGCTCCTAATTCCCTCTTCCAAATCATTAATATATATGGTAAACAGTTGCGGCCCCAACACCGAGCCTTGCGGCACTCCACTCACCACTGCCTGCCATTCTGAAAAGGACACGTTCACTCCTACTCTTTGCTTAGGTCTGCCAACCAATTTTCTATCCATGTCAACACCCTACCCCCAATATCATGTTCTCTAATTTTAGTCACCAGTCTCCCGTGCGGGACCTTATCAAAGGCTTTCTGAAAGTCTAGATACACTACATCCACTGGCACCCCTTCATCCATTTTACTTGTCACATCCTCAAAAAATTCCAGAAGATTAGTCAAGCATGATTTCCCTTTCATAAATCCATGTTGACTTGGACTAATCCTTTTACTGCTATCCAAATGCCCCATTATTACCTCTTTAATAATTGATTCCAGCATCTTTCCCACCAACAAAGTCAGGTTAACTGGTCTGTAATTTCCCATTTTCTCTCTCTCGCTCCTTTCTTGAAAAGTGGGATAACGTTAGCTATCCTCCAATCCACAGGAACTGATCCTGAATCTTTTGAACATTGGAAAATGATCACCAATGTGTCCACTATTTCTAGAGCCACCTCCCTGAGGACCCTGGGATGCAGACCATCAGGTCCAGCGGATTTATCATCCTTCAGTCCCATTAGCCTACCCAATACTATTTCTCGCCTAATGAATATTTCTTTCAGTTCCTCTACCCCCTTAGATCCTCTGTCCTCCAGTACATCTGGGAGATTTGTTGTGTCTTCCTTAGTGAAGACAGATCCGAAGTACCTATTCAACTCTTCTGCCATTTCCTTGTTGCCCATAATAATTTCACCTGTGTCTGCCTTCAAGGGACCCACATTTGACTTTGCTCCTCTTTTTCCCTTAACATATCTAAAGAAGCTTTTACTGTCCTTCTTTATATTCCTGGCCAGCTTCCCTTCGTACTTCATCTTTTCAGCCCGTATTGCCCATTTTGTTTCCTTATGTTGTCCTATGAAAGTTTCCCAATCCTCTGGCTTCCGGCTACTCTTTGCTGTGTTATACATCTTTTCTTTTAGTTTTATTCTATCCCTAACTTCTCTTGTCAGCCACGGTTGCCTCCTACTCCCCTTAGAATCTTTCTTCCTTTTTGGAATGAAATGATCCTGCGTCTTCCGGATTATGCCCAGAAATTCCTGCCATTGCTGTTCCACCATCATTCCTGCTAGGATCCCTTTCCAGTCTACTTTGGCCAGCTCCCCTCTCATGCCTTCATAGTCTCCTTTATTCAACTGCATCACTGACACTTCTGATTTAACGCTCTCCTTCTCAAATTGCAGATTAAAACTAATCATATTATGATCACTACCTCCAAGCGGTTCCTTTCCCTCGAGTTCTCTTATCATATCTGGTTCATTGGACAACACTAAATCCAGAATTGCCTTTTCTCTGGTCGGCTCCATTACAAGCTGCTCCAAGAATCCAGCTCGGAGGCATTCTACAAACTCTCTTTCTTGGGGTCCTGAACCAACCTGATTTTCCCAGTCTACCTGCATATTGAAAACCCCCATCACCACAGTGGCATTACCTTTGTTACATGCCAGTTTTAACTCCTGCTGCAACCTACACCCTACATCCGGGCTACTTTTTTGGGGGTTATAGATAACACCAATTAGTGTCTTCTTGCCTTTGCAATTCCTCAACTCAATCCACAGTGACTCTACCTCGTCAGTCCCTATGTCTTCCCTCGCAAGGGACTGAATTCCCTCTCTCACCAGCAGAGCTACCCCCCCCCTCCCCCCTCTGCCCACCTGCCTGTCCTTTCTATAGGATGTATAACCCTGAACATTAAGTTCCCAGGCCCGATCCTCCTACAGCCACGTCTCAGTAATCCCCACAATGTCATATCTACCAACCTCTAACTGAGCCTCAAGCTCATCCACTTTACTTCTTATACTTCGCGCAATCATATACAATACTTTAAATTCCTTACGCATCTCCCCTTTAACATCGATCTCTATTACACTTGGCAAAACGCTCCTATCCCTTTGTGTGCTTCCTTTCCCGTTAATTCTGGGGTCATATTCCACCTGGACAGTCTACATTATTTTGGCATGAACATTGAAGTCTCCAATTCCACGTAACCCTCCTCTCACCCTTTCTATCTCCTTCTAATCCATCCAGGTCTTCTTGCACATTTCCTTCTTTCCAAATCCACTAAGTGCTCTACCATCAGGTTTCTTATCCCCTCCCCCACCTACTGCATCTGGCCATCTCCTCCCACACACTCCTCCCATTAGTTCCCACATCCCCTCTCCCCAATGTTCCCATCTGCCTGCCATCCCTCCCTTATTTGCTTCCATTATTTATCTTTGTTCTTTCTCGGAATCCATCATCTGCAGATCTTTGTTGTCTCCACGTATCATCGCCCAGCTTCTGTAACCATCTCCACCCTTCCCTCCCCAATATGAATGACTCCATCTGCAAACAAGCCCCTCTTCACCTGGATTGTAATCGGGTGGCGCCGAGATGGCAGCCTCGCCAGCAGCCTGTGTTATTTTGACTTTTTTGTTATTTTTAGTGTGCCTAAAATGTATGTTTTAATGTTTCTCGATATGTTTTTATGTGGTGGTGAGGGGGGGGAAATAGAGGGAAATCGTTTTCAGTCACTTACATCGACGAAGATACGATCTTTCTCCGTGTCACATCTCTGTCCCCTCCCCTCGGCCTAACAACTGGATTGGTGCGGCCTTTCCTGGAGACCAGCCTGGAGCTTCAAGCCACAAGCGCGGCGCTGACTTACCATCGCAGAGCAGGGCGATCCTTTGCCGAGGATCGCCGTGGAAGTGCTCCAACTGCACGTACTTGTGGACTTTAACACCATGAAGCCGCGGTCTCCGGTAAGAAAAGGCCGACGCGGGAGCTCCATGCCACGAAGTGTTTCCGTACTGTGCCGATGCCGGAGTCTCCATCATCCTGACGAGAGGGCATTAACATCCGGCCGTCGGCAGAGGCAGTGCTGAGGGTTCAAGGCCCCGGCCACCACAGGTGAACAAAGGAGGAAGATGACTGAACTTTATTGTCTTCCATTCACAGTGAGGAATGTTGACTCCACTGTGGTGGATGTTTATGTTAAAATTATTGTGTATTGTGTTATTTTTTTTACTTGTATGGCTGTATGGTTACTCAAATATCACTGTACCTTAATTGGTGCAATGTGACAATAAATGCAAACTTGAACTTGATCCACCTATCGTTTGCCCAGCTCTTGCCCCATCTCTTCCTATCACTCTTTCTACTGCCTACCTCCCCTCTACATTTTCAGGCCAGATGAAAGGGTTAGACACAAAATGTTGATTGTCCCCTCACAGATGTTGCCTAACCCATTGAGTTCCTCCAGCAGCTCTCCATTTTTGCTACTCATCGATATTTTTACTGGCAAACCTATTTACAGGCCTTCCCCAGGTAATGAACCAATTCCATTTTTACCAACATTCAGAAATCAATTTTGCTCGTAAGTTAAAAATCACTCCATAAGGTAACCATACATGCACGGTATAATAGTGAAACGCATCACAAGTACATAAGACTACTAAGAAGGAACAATTACTAAAAGTCGAGAGAAAGAGAAGAATCTAGTTCTGTTGTCCATTGGAACTTTTAACTGTTTGCATATGAATGTAATAATATCATGTGCTCTTTTAGGATATGGATGGTCATAAATTAATACTTCTCATAAATTAATATTCACCAAGGAGGAGGGCATGGAAGATGTGAGTTCAGATCTTCATGGGACACATGTGTGTTCATAGAATCCTCAAGGGGATGGGATAAGATCCATTGATGGTTGCTCTAGGGAGCAAGAGAGGAGATAGTTGGGGACCCGTCAGTGATTTCTACATCTTTGTTAACCATAAGTGGGGTACCAGAAGCAAATACAGATCTAATGTTACCCTTTATCCATGGAGGGCAGCAAGGATAAGCCAGGTAAGTGGACCTTATGTCAGTGGTAGGGGAAAAATTAGAGAACATTCTTTGGGATAGAATTTATGTGCATTTGGAAAGACAAGGGTTGATAAGGGATAGTCAGCATGTTGTACATTGTGGGCGTCTTGATTGTAATCATGTGTAGTCTTTCCACTGAACGGAAAGCACGCAACAAAACGTTTTCACT
This sequence comes from Leucoraja erinaceus, assembly GCF_028641065.1. Classification (NCBI taxonomy): domain Eukaryota; kingdom Metazoa; phylum Chordata; class Chondrichthyes; order Rajiformes; family Rajidae; genus Leucoraja; species Leucoraja erinaceus. The sequence continues at coordinate 18,043,045 of NC_073391.1, read as the reverse complement.
GTACCTCGGTACACGTAACAATAAGCTAAACTAAGCTAAACTAAATCCCACCTCACTAATTTTTTAAGGCGGTAACTAAGAAGTTTGATGAAAACAGGGCAAATGTCTATATGGACTTGGGCATTTAACATCATCCTACATGGTAGATTGGTCCAGAACGAGATAGCCCAGCTGTTGGCGGTTGTGCAGTAACAAGCAGCAGAAGAAGAAGATTAAGGCACTTGGGTTTTGAGGCAAGCTTTCTAATTAAATCCAAAAATTGGCTTGATGATAGGAGGTAGACGGTGGTGGTGGAAGAATGTTTATCTGATTCAAATTTGTGGCCAGTGGTATACCATAGGGATTAGTGCTGGGAACTTTGTGATTTGTGAGATATATTAACGATTTGGATATGAATGTAGGAGGTATGATCAGTAAGCCTGCAGATGGCACAAAGGTTAGTGGTGTTGTGGATAGTGTGGAAGACTATAACACGATTTTGATCATTGGAAACCTAGGAAGAGCAATGGCAAATGGAGTGAAATTACAACAAATGCAAACTGGTGCATTTTGGAAAGTCAAAAACACATGGAATCAATGGTAACTTTTCGTCTTTAGGATTTGGGTTCCAATGAGATCAGCAGCCATGTATAATAAAGGCTATTAATGTACAGAATTTCAAAATGTCCACATAAACTGAACTAATTTGCTTCATTTTGCAACAATAACTAGACCTCATTCAAAATTAAACAAATTCATTCCAAACATTGTTTTGGGATTTGCAATGAAATGTAATAATGGATCATCATTGTGTTACTGTAACATATTTCTCATTCAGTTTAACCTATTACAGCATCAATGCAAATAATTTAGAAATATGAAATACTGTTAAATTATTTATTTTCATTTTATTAATAAATTCAAGATTAAAATGAAATATTCTAACCAATTATTGGGTTCTTACATGAAATAATTTAGATACGTGATTCATTAAATGTAATATTGCAAATGTTCAATTTCAAGATCATAAAATCAAAGTTCTATGAACTGTAAAACTGCACGTGGTCTTTTTCATAAAGGACGCTAGTGATCAGTTTTCTGGGAGTGATGTCTTGCAGTAATAAGAATTTATTTTATGTTGATTCTTGCTCAAGGTTTTGATAACCATGTAAAGATGATCAAAGAGAGGACAGGCAGCTACTCGGATTTAATCCGTTTTTTCAGGACCTGAAAGATATTCAAATTGGTTATCCATTTAGTATATGTTACAAATTTTCAAAAAGCTATATTTATTCGTACACAAAGTAAGAGTCTTGAAGATAATTTACAAGGATGAACCATGCAGGATAAGTACTTCAACATTTAGCAATTGTAAAAACAGTGCAATAAAACACAAATGTTTTGTGTTTTCTCCAAGCTCCATTTCTCAGTTTGCAATGCTTTTTGATGGCACATACTACCAAGAAACTGAAAAGTGACATGTCTGAAAAGCAATTTGTTAACCATGACACTTATTGACAAACATCAAAGGAGTGCAATGATGGAACAGGACGTTGATGAGTAATATCAGGAGTTAATTCAACCCTCCAGATCTGATGGCAACGGGGAGTGTAGTAGATGTAGTGTCACCTGCTCTAAAGATAGACACAAAATGCTGGAGTAACTCAGCAGAGCAGGCAGCATCTCTGCAGAGAAGGAATGGGTGACGTTTTGGGTCGAGACCCTTCTTCAGATTGATGGAGCATTCCTGGTGATTTCAAGGTTCAATTGACATATTTTAAGCAGAGCTTTTCCCTAATGCACTGCAAAATTAGTAATCTGCTTGATTTCAATATATAATGGCATGGCAGTGGGCAGGATTTGGCTCATCTGCAGGCCAAGAGAATAAGATTTATTTTATTAAATTTTTATGGGTGGTATGCGAGCCAGGGGAAGCAAATGTGCTTCACGTATGCCCAATTTTACATATAGTCCTCCTGTAATCATTCCCCCTCCACTACATCCCCCTCCCCCATCCTAGAATAACCAATCCACCACTGGCCATAAAGGTGGGTTCATGGCAGAGACCACCTGCAAAGTCGGATTGGGGGATACTCACCCAATCAGGTAATAATTCTCACCTGGTTAGGGGGACACACCTGGAAAATGAGATTTGACCAGGAAATATTGCCTGGCTGCTGATTACTTCCAGCACTTTGGGATTTAATGGGATGCCATGTGATGTTTACAGTGCACAGAAATAAAGTCTACAGTAATCCATCTTCAATTAAAGATCACAGGATACAGGTTTCAGTATCTGCAACCCAAATTACACGTAAAAATTATAACATGGTGTTCGACTATAAGATCATTTCATGGTTTTAGCTTTGTAACACTCAGAACGGCCTTCTACTTTGCAAATTGTTGGGGCTAATCAGCGATAGGATTTTTACTAACTACAATTTCCAGGCTTTATCCAAAATACATGGCGGTATTACCTGCACTCGTGTAGTAATTTAGATCCTTTTTCAGTAGAATAGGCCCGATTAAAACTTCAGTACTTCCTTCTGAAGGATACACGTCCCTCTTTTGCCGAGTAATACATCCACGGAAACACCGAGAATCGATATCAATCGATTTACACACCAGAATTTTACATTGCAGATAGACAGAGGGATGATGATTCAGAAATCTATAGGCACTGAACTTAAATTGGGCGATACTGTTATACAACATAGGATAGTTGAAGTATGTCTCATCCTTTATGCACCTATAAATCAAACATTCCAGTGTTAAGTTCAGAATGCAAAACCAAAGTTACAGTCAAATTCAAACTTGTCATCATCCTGAAATGTATCTTTTGGCCTGACAGGGAGAACAAAACACTTTCCTTTGTTCATTTTCTGAGACCTGAGCAGATCAGAGCTGGAAGCAAAGTCTGTGGCCCAGTTTACTGGATGCTCCACACGATGGATCCATCAAAGGAGGAGATTAAGTCAAATCCCTCCTACTTTACTCGTAAGTCCAATTCCTTATTTTTAATTACTTCAGGTTAATTTAAAGAGGGTGACACCCAATGTTGCAGATCTCTGTAGAAACAGGGAACTGCAGATGCTGGTTTACACAAAAGGACACAAAGTGCTGAGTAACACAGTGGGCAAGCAGCATCTCTGGAGAACATGGATAGGTGAAGTTTCAGGTTGGGACCCTTCTTCAGACTGATACAGATCTTTGCTATCTTTACTTTGGTTTCCTACTCCTGGTATATCCAATTTTCTAAAATTGTCAGGTAATTCACCAAATAATTACAGATTATCAAAACTTAGCTTTAATTTAATAGTTTTAGTTTAGTTTAGTTTAGAGATACATGGCGGAAACAGGCCCACCGTGTCGCCGTGTCACTGACCAGCAATCCCAATTCTCCACACTAGGAATAATTTACAATTTTTACCAAAGCCAATTAACCTACAAACCTGTACGTCTTTGGAGTGTGGAAGGGAACAGGAGCACCCAGGGGAAATCCAGGTGGTCACGGGGTGAAAGTACAAACTCCATACAGACAGCACCTGCATTCAGGATCAAACCCGGGTCTCTGGCACTGTAAGGCATTAACTGTACCACTGTGCCAGCATGTCACCCTAATACTTGTTCTCAATTGCCTATAACGAATTTTAAAAACACATGATTGTCGCTGTTCTTTTCGCCATGCAAAGACATCAATTTAAGAAGATGATTCAATTTTCTATCCTGAGATTTTGCAGTACTTACCCATCCTTAATCAAATCATAGGATTTTGCTGCCCACTTGAATTTATGAGGTGATGCAGTGCAGGTATCCACAAATAGTACAAGGTCAGTGTCAGAACTGTGCAGGTTAACTTGCAGATATAGGTTCTGCCTGAGTTCCACGTAGTAAGGTGAATCTAGCACTGGTTTAATGAATGATGGAGAGTCGTAGAATGACATGGTGATATTAAACTTCCCACATCCTGTCTTATTCATGGTAATGTCATGGATTACATCATTGTTAGCCACGTACATTATTTTAGCCAATATCTTCTCTCGCATGCTACAAGCAACATTGATCTGCAGGTTTGTTCCACGAGTTATAATTGGACCAGTAGGAAAAGTTTGGATGGTGTTGGAATAAATGATATTGCCATTGATTTCCTGTGCGTGTAGAACATGGCTTAGTTTCAATATACATTATCAAACACGTCATATTGCAACAAATTCCCTTGGCCAATGTATCTAACAAAACACACTCCTTTAAATGACACACATCTAATTTGTTTTTACAATTTCAGAGATAACATTATTGAAGGAGCTTATTAAGGACCTAAGAATGTTTGTAGAACGTAAGAACATAAATAAAATCAGAGAAAATTCTTAAACTAATTCAATGTGGGGTGAGAGATTGGGGAGCTTCAGTGGTACAAACCTAATTAACTGGAAGAGTTCCTTTTTTTGTGAGGTGAGGAGAAACACTATACATTAGGTATGCTCCCTCTAAACCCCAGGGGGTAAATTTGTTGATTCTGGATTTGTACATATTTTTTCTCATTGACTGACTGTGTTTGGTTCTGGTATACCGGTATGTGTTCATCACTAGTTGATCATAAATAAGTGAAATAACATTGTTATGTGCTATTAAAGTTGCCACTGGTAAATGGGACATAAAAGGTTGGGAACCCCTGATCAAAACCTTTCCTATCCACGTACTGACCAAATATCATTGTACCTGTCTTCGAGAACACTCCTGTGAATGAATCACGAGAGTTTTATTGCATAAAGGACCAACATCAATAAACATTATGGCTGTTGTGGAACCAAATCAGAAAATTACTCCAATTGAATTTCTTCAGAAATAAACATCAGAAAACCAAATGTTGCAAATGGCTATATTTTATACATTTTTCTTGGTTAATAGTGCAATTTCCCCAGCTCTTTTAAACTCCTAATATGCACTGGAGTAACATGTGCTTTTGACATGGACTTCAGAATTCAATAACTATGCTTAAAATATACATGCATTACTACTAATGGTAGCTTTAGTGCAAACAACAGTGTATACATTGGTTGAGAGGCCAGGCGAAAAGGTTATTTTAACCTGATTCTTCTGTATCCTTATTGAAATACATATAAGAGGATTGAAAGAATGTCCCTTACCTTTCGTAGTGTGCCACATCCAACAAGTGGTATTTCAAACACCACAACACCATTCATTATTTTTGGTCTGCAGTTGTGATCATTCAGGTAAAGATCATAGGCGTTAATATTTAATGAAGAGAGATAAGATTTACTAATTGTAGCTTTCATGTTATTTGAAGAGCAGGTTAGTAAATCTTTAAAAAAAAATGTGAAACATGTTCTCATGAGATGGAATAATTGAACTAAAATTCCTAAAAATTAGTTATAAAATTAGAAAAAATTCAACTTTCAAGCCCACTGTGTGTGAATGATAGTAAGTTATATTCTCTGTGATATTTATACTGAAAATACTAGACTAAGTGGGACCCGTTGGGTCCCATGTTAACATGGGAGGGCTGGTCCCCGACGCAATATTCCACCTCTCCACCCAATATTGGTGGCCAGTGGGGGGGCTTTCTGGAGCACTGGTATGGGTTCTTGGGGTGGCAGCTCAGTCCCTCAAGCCTGATCTGCTGGCAGCTCACTCACGGCTGGTGGGCTGGCAGTTGACTCATGGCTATTCCTTGAAATTCCATTTCTAGCAGGGTGCAAGGCCACCAAATGCAAATCAATTTTCCTACCACTTCAAGCAGGGTGCAAGGCCACTGAATTCAAGTGCAGTTTCCAACCACTTCCAGCAGGGTGCAAGGCCACCAAATTCAAGTGCAGTTTCATACCATTTCAAGCAGGATGCAAGGCCACCAAATTCAAGTGCAGTTTCATTCCATTTCAAGCAGGGTGCAAGGCCACCAAATTCAAATGCAGCTTCATACCATTTCATGCAGGGTGAAACCACCATAAAACCACACAAAACACCAAACTCACAGTTCAGTAGACATTCAGTGTGTTCAGTTGATTCACAGCTCAGACAGAATCGTGACCTCTCCCTCCCCCATCATGCAGAGACTGAGCCACACCCACATTTCCGGGTTTTATAGCCCCTCCCCCTCACACCAGAAAAGGTGTGGCCTTCATGGCGTGATTGACAGGAGAGAGATTCTCAATATTTTTTAAACACTAATAACACTTTTATTTTTCATTGATGGGAAGAATTATCTGTACCTGCTGAGCAGAGGGGGACTGAGTAAGATGGCCAAAAATCACAGCCGTAAGTGGTAGCGTTTTATCTAAAATCAATATACAGTGCAAACATGAAGAAAGTGCATTTGCAGTAGTGCCTTTCAACTTCAAGCCAAAGCACCCAAGCCACCATGTGCAGTAAGTAGTGCCTTTCAACTTCAAGCCAAAGCACCCAAACCACCATTTGCAGTAAGTAGTGCCTTTCAACTACAAGCCAAAGCACCTAAGCCACCATTTGCAGTAAGTGGTGCCTTTCAACTTCAAGCCAGAGCACCCGCCACCATTTGCAGTAAGTAGTGCCTTTTAACTTCAAGCCAAAGCACCCAAGCCACCATTTGCAGTAAGTAGTGCCTTTCAACTACAAGCCAAAGCACCCAAACCACCAAAGTTGAATCTGAATTTGCAGCAAGTAATGCCTTTCAACGTCAAGCCAAAGCACCCAAGACACCATTTGCAGTAAGTAGTGCCTTTTAACTTCAAGCCAAACCACCCAAGCCACCATTTGCAGGCAGTGCCTTTTTACTTCAAACAAACCATATTTTCATTTTCAAACCACATTAAGGGGACTAACAGTTGAGTAGACATGTGTTCAGTGTTATTCAGAGCTCAGAGAGACGTGACCCTTTGGCTTTGTCCTTCTTGCAGAGACTGAGTGAGGCACAGCACTTCCTGGTTGTATAGTCCCTCCCCCTCCCCCTCCCTCCTGCAGGGGCAGCAGAGAGAATAGTGATTTTTTTTAAAAACATTAATATCGCTCTGATTTGTCAACGATGGGAAAAAATCCTCCAGTCCAGGAAGGCGGAGGAGGACTCTGAGTGAGGTGGCCAAAAATGACAGCCATAGGTGGTGGCGTTCTCTCGGAAATCGCAGCACAGTGGGACAAAAGCGATCAAGATCAGACTTTTAGTAATATAGATATTGCCCTAAATCCCAAAATATATCTGGTCCAAAACCATCAAATTTTACTTAGTACTTAGGGATAGTACTAAGTTTCTGGAGTTTAGAAGGATGAGAGGGTATCTTATTGAGACATATAAGATTATTAAGGGTTTGGACAAGCTAGAGGCAGGAAACATGTTCCCGCTGTTGGGGGGTGGGGGGGGGGGGGGGGGGGGGGGGGGGACCAGAACAAGGGGCCACAGTTTAAGAATAAGGGGTAAGCCATTTAGAACGGAGATGAGGAAAAACTTTTTCACACAGAGGGTCGTGAATCTGTGGAGCGTTTGACAGCACTGGGCCTCTACTCGCTGAAGTTTAGAAGGTTGAGGGGGGACTTTGAAACTTACAGAATAATGAAAGGCATAGATAGAGTGTATGTGGAGAGGAATTCCACTGATGGGAGAGTCTAGGAGCAGAGGTCAGCCTCAGAATTAAAGGGTGCCGCAGTGAGGAGGTGAGGAGGCGCTTCTTTACATAGAAACATAGAAAATAGGTGCAGGAGGAGGCCATTCGGCCCTTCAAGCCTGCACGGCCATTCAATATGATCATGGCTGATCATCCAACTCAGCATCCTGTACCTGCCTTCTCTCCATACCCCCTGATCCCTTTAGCCACAAGGGCCACATCTAACTCCCTCTTAAATATAACCAATGAACTGACCTCAACTACCTTCTGTGGCAGAGAATTCCACAGATTCACCATTCTCTGTGTGAAAAATGTTTTTCTCATCTCGGTCCTAAAAGATTTCCCCCTTATCCTTAAACTATGACCCTTTGTTCTGGACTTCCCCAACATCGGGAACAATCCTCCTGCATCTAGCCTGTTCAACCCCTTAAGAATTTTGTAAGTTTCTATAAGATCCCCCCTCAATCTTCTAAATTCTAGCGAATACAAGCCGAGTCTATCCAGTCTTTCTTCATATGAACATCCTGACATCCCAGGAATCAGTCTGGTGAACCTTCTCTGTACTCCCTCTAAGGCCAAGTCAGTGGATATTTTTAAAGCCGAGATGGACAAATTCTTGATTAGAATGGGTATCAAGGTTTATGGGGAGAAGGCAGCAAAATGGGATTAGGAGGCAGAGATCAACCATGATTTAATGGTGGAGTGGACTTCATGGGCTGAATGGCCTAATTCTACCCCTATAACTTATGGCATTGCTTCTCCCCTAAACTCCATTGTCTATTCGAAACGTGAGACGTTACATCCTTACCATGTTCTGCTGGGAGGAAATAAGAGTCTGCAGAGAACCCATGGCCAGATATACTGGAGTCTGAAGCAAAATGTACAGTCATAGTATTGGACGATGATGTAAATACTTTATGTGAGCCATTACAAATTTTTGCAAGCAAAATGGAGTTTGTGGAAGGCCCATCATATATTTCCACATAATCTTTTGAGCAACGTGATGAAAGTTGTAGTCTGTGGGGAGAATAAGTTAATATTATTATTCTGGCAATTCCCAGCCAATAATTATTACTTCATTATCACGGGCTATAGTAAGAGCACAGTTAACTTTATTCATTTTCATCGAGAGATTTAACACTTCCTTGGTTCTAATGTCAGGCTCATTGTCACAACTTTGTCGATGGTTTTGAGAGTGACTCATTGATAGCACTCTTGCCCCCTAAAATTGTGGATTAAGGTCCTGCTCGCCACACTGGGCACAAAAATCTGGACTGACATTAAGGATGCAGAAAACACCACCTTCCAAGTGAAATTTCAAACCAAGCTCTCATCCACCATTTTGTATAGATCTAAAACAAGCATTTATCTTTCCTGAAGTAAATCATGGTTGTTATCTCTCATGCCCTGGAATGACCATATCTGGTCATTGGCACATTATTCTTTGTGGGAGCTTACTGTATTCAAATTATTTCTGATTTTTCTAATTTCATAAGTGAAAAAGTTTTTAAAGTACTTTTTTGGTTGTAACATAACAGTATTAAAGAAGCTATTTAATTGCTCCATCTTTGTCATGTTGCAACATGGAATTATATAATCTCCATCAAAACCATTTAGCATAGGTTGTATGATTTTACTGTGTGATTCAATGCCGAATTGCAATACTAAGTAGGATTGTAGTAGTCTCCTGTAGGACCAAGATGACGTAATGCAAGGTCCTCTTTGAGATGGGTTGGGAGTTTCAATAGCATTGGGAATTGGGGTGCATGCACACTATGCATGGGAGGAGGCAGTGGACAAGCAATGAGGAATTTCAAACTAAAACAAGGAATCTACGTTAAACCAGTACAAATCATGACTCAGGCTTCAACTGGGGCATTGCAGACTAGATGTCATGTTTCATGAAGGTTGTGGAGGTAAAAGTGGAGTTTTACCAGCATGGCACCAGAGTAGAGGAATATTAGTTGTTTGGAGAAGCTTGGATTATTTTGATAGAGCGGAAAGATTTGGAAGAAGACTTAATGTGTTAAAAATGTTTGGAGGTTTACCAAATAATAGAGTGTAGCCCAATGGCCAACAGATAAATCTCCATGAAGCCTCATAGGAAAAAAAGCAAAATTTATCATGAATCACAAGCCTATTGATAAAAGGATATGAAACCAGGAGGTAAATCCAACCACCACTATTGTTGGTGGCAAGGTGGACCCAGCGAGAGTGGACTACCATGAGAGAGACGGGGGAGAACAAAGGAGGACCTGGTGCGGGATACTTTGTAACTGTTGCCGCCCTTCATGTGGCGACTCTTTGCATACCTACCTTGAGGGTGCAAAACAAAAAATATCACTATGACTAGTCATATGTGGCAATAAAGTATAATTGATTGATTGATTGATTGATTGATTGATTGATTGATTGATTGATTGATTGATTGATTGATTGATTGATTGATTGGTTGATTGATTGCTTGATTGATTGATTGATTGTGGATCTACCTAAATCTTTATGATTGTAAGGTTTGTAAATCAGGTTAACAATTGAGCAGATGTGCTGTGTTGCACAACACATGGATGGATAATCTCAGTATCACATGCCTCCAGGAAGGGACATGCAGAAAACATTCTGGAGTATTGGAAGAAACATATTAAAGCAGAGACATCAGTGACATAAGCTGTAATAACTCGAGACCAATTATCACCAGAGAGAGAATGCTGGGCCAGATCTCAGAGAAGATCAGTCATCTTCAGTTCCTCTAGACTGGGTAATATGTGAGTGAGAATTAGTGAGATAGTTGCTAAAGCGTAATGAGATGTGGAGGTGTGGAGGTGTAAACTTGGTAATGAGTAGTAGTAAAAGGTCTTAGAGTATAATTGAATTGATTGGCCACATCGAGACATTAGTTGAGGGTCTACAATAGATTTAAATGACAGAAGAATGGAAGGAAAATGAAATCAAATACTTCAGCTTCATATCTGGGTTACTCTATATGAACGAAACAGTCTAAAGTTAACAAAAGAGGACCAATTGTTAGTTTTTTGAGAAAAATTGTGGGTTACCAAAAATAAGCTTTTCAAGTAATCACAAGCCTGACAGGCCATATCCTTCTATGCTGTGAGGCCCCTGAGATTTTACAATTCTTTACTACAATTTAACTTCATTATCAAATCATCCAGCAGGAGTAATAATGTTCTTTAATAACATCTGAACAATGAATACCTTGCAAAAATTATCCAGTTGCAATGTGTAAGTAAAAATGCCACTACTTACTGAAGTTCAGTGATATTCAGCCTTATTTTTTGGTTGATTTTGGTACGGATGTACCAAGTGCAATGTGCATTATTTGGATATTCATGTGGATAATTGGGGCTGGTAAAAGATCCACTGTCATTGATAAGATTCCCTCCGCATCCTTTGTCATCTGGGGACAATATTACATTGCAAAGGAAATATTACAGGAAAGCAAAATTGTGTTTGCCAGTAGTTACAGGATATAGTTAATTGACAAGGGTATTGAGCACAGGAGTTGGGGCATCTTGCTACATCTTTGCAAGACATTAAGGAGACTACACTTGGAGTATTGCATGCAGCTCTGGTCGCCCTGCTATTTGAAGGATGCCATTATGCTGGAAAGGGTGCAGAAAAGATTCATCTGGATACCGCACCAGGTCCTCCTTTGGTCTTCCCGTCTCCCTCATTTTGCCAGGGCTCAGGTGCTTGAGTTATAAGGAGAGGCGGGATGGGCTTGGACTATTTTCACCGGAGCACGGAAAGCTGAGGGTGACTTTATAGAGGTATACCACATCATGAGAGGCAAAGATAAGGTGTTAGCCACTGCCTTTTTTCCCAGTGTAGAGGATTCCAGAACTGGAGTGCATTGGTTCAAAGCGCGAGGGGACAGATTGAAAAGGGGCATGAGGGTCAGTTTCTTCACATAAAGGATGGTGGGTATATGGAACAAGCTGCCAGAGGAGGCCATAGCGGAGGGTTTGTTTAAAAGATATCCAAACAGATACATAGATAGGAAAGATTTTGTTGCAACGGGACAAAACACATGCAAATGGGATTATCACAGTTATAAAACCCAGTCAACATGGACAAATTGGGCTGTAGGACATGTTTCTGAGCTATATGATTGAATGACTCTAGTTTTAACTTATTTCACAGCCATTCACCAGTCTGCACATGACAAACAATGAGAAATAAATTTTTAAAATGACCAAATGCTGATGTTAAAATGCCTGCATAAAATATATGTTTTAAATATTCCTGATGGACTTGTTTTCCGGCATTGTTAACAAGATTAGGAATGTTTACCGATTTACCTGCTGTCACTGAGTTAAAACGAGCTGTTGAGAAAATTAATAAAGTTCACATTAAAATTAGAGCATTCAGGAGTATAAATGAATAAATAATAGTAAGCTATTATTGGTAAATCAATAGGGCAACATTACATTATGCAATATACATTCTGTTTTCAGTCAAATAATGTGATGAACCATATTCCATAATTTATTCACCCACACTGACATGAAAGCCACTGCAAAATTGTGTGACACACACCTGTCGCAAGCGGGCAGAGTATACTACTGTTCAGCTGGTGTGGGACAATGGTAGTGACACACATCAACCATAAATAGTATACATTGAATGAACTGACACTTTCGCTTACACATCAAATTCCCACTTTGACCAAATTCCTAACTGTTTAAGAAGCATTTTGTCCGTGCAGGTTTAGTTGTTTTTATGTTACTTCTCCCATTATATTGCCTTACCCCATCATCCAATTTATCCCCAAACTGGTCCTGCCTTCCCACCTACCATAAACCTTCCCTTTACCTTCTATCTTTCCTCTCCTCCACTGCACCTTTTGTCGATTAAAAAATACCAAATACTTATAATTCTGATGAAACTGTGGTGTCCACCCTCTTAGATACTCTATGCACTTTTTGTTGCAATTCCTGCATTTTCCATTTTTGTGTCATATTTCCAGCTATTTCAATGTTTTGTATTTGATAAAAGTGGATTTACTTAATTCTGTTGGTGATACTGATGTTGTATAAGTTTCTGTAAAAAATAACGAGATACAAATTAAAATTGTGAAAAATCAAATATAAGAATGTCATTATACATTTTAGATATGCTGTATCTCAGGAGCAATATTTGCTTTTTTATTTTTTATTATATTTATTAGAAGTAAGTACAATACAGTGGTACCTTTTTTCAGGTGACAAATATATGTTGACAAGATACATTCTATGTACAACTACTTTTTTTTTAATGAGAGAGAAAAATATAATAGTCGAAGAACGTGTAGTGTGTGTAAAAAGAGAAAGAGATAGTGAGAAAGAAAAGTAAGAAAGAAAAAAGAGCAAGAGAGATTAGCAAATAGGAGATAGGAGATGAGTTTTTATATTGTTGATCATCTTTCACCCAGACCTGAAACAGTTGGTTTTTACGATTCTGTTGCAACATGAATCCAAGAAGTCAATAAATGGAGACCAACTCGTTAAGAATTGGTCTGGTTTATCTATTAGGAGGAGTCGCATTTCTTCAAGATGTGCTGTGTCCAACATATTTATAATCCACATTTTGAGCGTTGGTATGGTTGTATTTTTCCAAAATTTAAGTATAAGTTTTTTTGCTATTATTAACCCATAATTAAAAAATGAATTTTGACATGTGTTTAATTTGTTCCCGTCTCCCGTTACTCCAAGTATAATCATTTCAGTGTTAGGTTCCATTTTTGTCTTGAATAGTTTTGTGAATATATTAAAAAATATCACACCAAAATTTATGAAGTTTTAAGCAGGAAACAAAGAGTGTGTAATATTGGCATTTTGAGATAGACATTTGTCACAAATGGAAGAAATATTTGGATAAAATTTAATCAACCTAGTTTTTTGAATAATATAATCAATGTAGTATTTTGAATTGATTAAGTTGTGTCTTACATTAATCGAACATTTATGTATATATATAAAATATTTGCTTTCAACATCTGCATACCATTTTTTAGACAGACGGACGGATAGATAGATAGATTTTGCATGATTTCTACGTCCATGTCTAACAAATAAGCCTCAATTAAAGAAGATTAATTTACATAAGCATTTGCAAGGCTATAAATCCATCTGATGATTATGAATTTCCTCAGAGAAAATTTATGGCAGCATTGTCAAACAGAGGCGACTTGGAAGTTTTAGCATTAAACCTGCAGAAAATGTCCTGCATTTTCCATTTTAATGTCACATATCCAACTATTTAAATGTTTTGTTTTTGATAAAAGCATAGCATGGATTTACCGAATTCTGTTGGTGGTGCTGGTGTTCGATAAGTATCTATAAAAATCAATGAGATACAGATGAAAATTGGGAAAATAAAATGAAAGCATAAGTCTTTATACATTTTAGGAGATATATTTCAAGAGAAACATTTGCTTTCAACATCTGCATAACATTTTTTAGACAGACAGATTGACAGATGACAGTTAGACAGATAGACTGACCCACAAACAGACAGACAGACAAACAAACAGGCAGACAGACAAACAAACAGGCAGGCGGACAGGCAGACGGACAGACAGACAGACAGTCAGACAGACAGACAGAGATTTATCATGATTTCTACGTCCATGTCTAACAAATCTACTGCAATTAATGAAGATGAATTTACATAAGCATTTGCAAGGCTATAAATCCATCTGATGATTATTGATTTCCTCTGAGAAAATTTATGGCAGCATTGTCAAACAGAGGTGACTTGGAAGTTTTAGCATTAAACCAGTCCTGCATTTTCCATTTTTGTGTCACATTTCCAGCTATTTCAATATTTTGTTTTTGATTAAAGCATAGCATGGATTTACCTAATTCTTTTGGTGGTGCTGGTGGTGGGTAAGCATCTGTAAAAATCAATGAAATACAGATGAAAATTGGGAAAATAAAATATAAGCATAAGTGTTTATACAATTGAGAAGATATATTTCAAGAGAAATATTTGCTTTCAACATCTGCGTAACATTTTTTAGACGGACAGATGGACAGATGGACAGATGGACAGATGGACAGATGGACAGATGGACAGATGGACAGATGGACAGATAGATAGATAGATAGATAGATAGATAGATAGATAGATAGATAGATAGATAGATAGACAGACAGACAGACAGACAGACAGACAGACATTTCATGATTTCTACGTCCATCTCTAACAAATCTACCACAATTAATGAAGATAAAATTAGATTAACATTTATGTCTATAAATCCATCTGATGCTTAAGTATTTCCAAGGATAAACTTTATGGCAGCCTTTTTAAACAGAGACAAGTTGGAAGTTTTAGCATTAAACCTGCAGAAAATGTCCTGCATTTTCCATATCTGTGTCACATTTCCAGCTCTTTCAATGTTTTGTTTGTGATAAAAGCACAACATGGATTTACCTAATTCTGTTGGTGATACTGGCATTGGGTAAGTACCTGTAAAAATCAATGAGATACAGATGAAAATTGGGAAAATCAAATGTAAAAATAAGTCTTTATACATTTTAGAACTTATTGACAGGATAATTGATATTACTTAAAGGGCTTTCTCACGGTGCGACCTGATGCAAGACTTAACAAGAGTTTAACATCGTGGGAACCTCCTGCGATAACAGTACGGCATTCTTGGACCACCGAGGACCTCCGTGGCGCTAACGGCAGGTAGTCGTGTAACTTGTTAAGGTCGGGAGAAAATTCAAACATTTTTCCAGGTATCAGAGCATTGGAAGCAGGATGCCAGAGGCCACTCAGCCACTCTAGCCTACCCCACCCCCCACACACACACACCTACCGGGCGCAGGTGGGCATTGGGGAGTCTGAAGACGTCTGCCATGGTGCAAGCCATCTGGAACTTGGTCATCTGCTCATTGCCAGGCCAGGAGGAGTCCAGTAGGGAGGTATTCCGCATCAGCAGAGGGACCGCACAGTAAAGCAAAGCAAGATTCCAGCTGTGATAGTTTACAGTCAACTGTTCTCCTTCTACCCCCCCCCCCCCCCCCATCTCTCCCCCTCGCTCACTTCCCCACTCCCACCCACCCCCCCTCCCCCCTCTCCCGGGTGGGGGAGAGGGAGGGGATCGGGGGCTGGGGCTCTACACCCACAGGTGGTGCTCGGACAGCTGCTGACACATCAAGGCACGTGGGGGGGGGTGAGGGAGTGATGGGGGGGGGGGGTAGGGGAGGTGAGTGACGGGGGGGTGGGGGGGAGCGTTGGAGAGGGAGGGGACGGGGGGCACTGACCTGTAGCCATCGCTCGGACGAGGGGGAGAGATGGGGGGGTAGAGGGAGAACAGTTGACTGTAAACTATCACAGCTGGAATCTTGCTTTGTTTTACTGTGCGGTCCCTCTGCTGATGTGGAATACCTCCCTACTGGACTCCTCGGTCAGTGGGGTTTTCCACTGGTCTGGCAATGAGCAGATGACCAAGTTCCAGATGGCTTGCACCATGGCAGACGTCTTCAGACTCCCCAATGCCCACCTGCACCCGGTAAGTGTGTGTGTGGGGGAGGGGGTAGGGCAGGCTAGAGTGGCTGAGTGGCCTCTGGCATCCTGCTTCCAATGCTCTGATACCTGGAACTGAAAAGGATTTACACATAGAACTCAAGACACATAAAAACATAAATTACATAAAACATTTAAAAAAGCCAATGCCAAAATATTTTCAGGCGTACATCTGCTTCTCGATGGCCTCCTTTCAGCCGGTGTTGTGCTCAACCCATATTACCATTCGCAGGAGTACCCACGGTACCCGCAAGAGTCATTACGGATATCGCACGGATATTGCACGGATATCGCACTGGCATCTGCGTTCATACAATGTTGCAACGCTGCTCAAGTCACTCTTGGAGAAATTCAAAAATGTTTGAATTTTCTCTCGACCTTAACAAGTTACACGACTACCTGCCGTTAGCGCCACGGAGGTCTTCGGTGGTCCACGAATGCCGTACTCAGGAGGTTCCCACGATGTTAAACTCTTGTTAAGTCTTGCATCAGGTCGCACTGTGAGAAAGAGCCATAAGCAACATTCTTTTCTCATTTAAAGTGCCTTGAAACTTTAAAATAAGAAGTGATAAACACTTACCATACGTTTTTGGGAGAAGAGCAAAATTTGCACAGAACCCCCGGTCAGTTACAATTAAATCTGATGCAAAATGAACAGTCACTATATTGGACAATGAGGTGACAATGACGGCTGAGCCATTACAAATCTTTGAAAGCAGGGTAGAGTTTGTTGAAGGTCCGTCATATACGGCCACATAGTCACGTGAGCAGTGTGGTGACCATTGTAGGCTGTGGAGAGAATTAGCAAAAAGCTAATGGTACGTTTGCTGGTGATCCTTTCTCTTCATTATCAATTCACTTTGTAAGCCAGTTGATGTGCATCTGTAAATGCTATTTGTATGCATTTCAGAACGATGCAAAAAATACCAGAAGACTTGGGACTAAAACCATCAAACTGATCTGCCTACCATTACTCCCAAGGATCACTTGCTGCCTTCTGCCTTACGGCAGGCACAGATTAAAATTATATAAATAAATGGGAATGTTTCCCTCAAGATTCTCACTCACATTCACTAGGAGATGACAACTAAAACATTTTTCAACTGTAACATTTTGCATATTATTCTATGGGAAGAGCAATTTTATTTCAGATGAAGCCATTCAATCCATCAATCCGTTAAGACACTCCAAACCCTCTTCACTATTCTTTCATTGTCAAGGGCAGCACAGTAGCTCAGCTGGTAGAGCTGTGGCTTCACAGCACCAGAGTCACGGGTTTAAACCTGACTGGGTGCTGTCTGTGTGGAGTTCCCACATTCTCCTTGTGACAGGGTGGGTTTCCTCCAAGTGGTCCAGTTTTCGACTACCTCCCAAAGATGGGTGGGTCTGTAGATTAAATTGGCATCCATAAAAGTGACCCTAATGTCTTGGGAGAGGATGGGAAAGTACATACAACTAGTGTGAATGGATAATCAATGGTTGTTATGAACTCCATGTGCTGAAGGGCCTGTTTCCTTGCCCCATATCTCTAAACTGAAAACTCTAAACCAAACTAAGTCATAACTTGGATTAATATCATTTTTCACAAATACATTTAGTCATAATATGATTTTGGTGTTTGTGGATCACACAGAACTGCAAAATACGGTAGTGATGAGCGGAGAGGATCTAGAAAATAAAATCTAAATGGTTTTAAATTATTCTGCATTGAAAGGGAGAGGGTCCTATGATACAATTCTGCAATTATTTAAAGGTGGCAGGATGTAGACATGGAAGTTAAGAAACGCCATTGGATGCTTGATTTTCTAAAGCGGGTAAACTAATGTAACACTAGAAACTAATGTTAAACCAAAACAAATCAATGATCAGGTCGCAGCTGGGACATTGTATGCATTTTTCAACTTTACGTTTCATAAAAGATGTAAATTCTTAACAGCAAAAGGCCTTTTGGGTGGCACAGTGACACAGCTGGTAGAGCTGCTGCCTCACAATGCCAGAGACCCGGGTTCGACCTGACCTCGGATGCTGTTTGTGTGGGGTTTGCACGTTCCCATAGAACAAGTGGAAATGGGTAATCGATCATCAGCGTGGATTCAGTGGGTCAAAGGGCCTGTTTCCATGCTGTAAATTACATAAATCAAACTGAAGAATGCAGAGAGGTTTCTCCAGGGTGACTAAGACACAAAGGGCTGTAAGTGGAGAAATCTAGTTCATAAAGCAAATTGCTGGTGGAATTCAATAATGCAGGTAGAATCTGTGGAACCGTTTCTGATGCAGAGTATCAACCTAAATCTTGACCATCCCTCCTCCATAGATACTGCCTGATCTGCTGAGTTCCTCCAGAAGTGTGTTTCTCACCAGATAATATGAGAGCTGAGGGACATTTCTTGTAATTATTTCCCTCGTAGAGCAGGGACAGTGGGGTAGCTTTCACAAGTATATTCAAATTGAGGGCAGCTGATAGAGCAGTCTGGTAAGCAGATCAATGAACAGATATGATGGATTTAAATTACTTGGCAGAAGAGTTGAGAGAAACGTAAAGAGTCTTGCAAGAACCTCACCAAACTACTTGAAAGGATGATGAAGCAGATTTCATGGAAACCTGCAGCATGCAGTTGAGTGGGATTTGATAAAGACTTATTCCCCCGTCCCACTTAGGAAACCTGAACGGAAACCTCTGGGGGAATTTGCGCCCCACCCAAGGTTTCCGTGCGGTTCCCGGAGGTTGCAGGTGGTTGCCGAAGGTTGCAGGTAGTGGAAGCAGGTAGGGAGACAGACAAAAACCTCCGGGAACCGCACAGAAACCTTGGGTGGGTCGCAAAGTCTCCAGAGGTTTCCGTTCAGGTTTCCTAAGTGGGACAGGGGCATTCAAGACAAAGATGGACTGTGTGACTTAATATAATAACTGTTGCACAGATCTAGTACAAGTGCATCAGACCTTTCTTTTGTGCTGCCAAGTTCTATGATTCTTTGTTATGATATAAAGTTTGAATGGACTCATGTGAAATATAGACATCCCTAAAACGGATTGTTGAAGGATGGTCATTTAGCAATTTAATTTATTTCAAAATTCAACTTAAAAGTAATTATCTGGACAAGACAATAATAGTTTCAAAACAACTTACTGAAGCTCTGTGAAATTTAGCCTTATTCTTTGGTTATGTCCCCCATGGATATGCCAGGTGCATCGTGCATTTCCTGGATATATGTGAGGATAATTGGGACTGGTAAAAGATCCATAGTTGCCCATAAGTTTGCCTCCACATTCTTTTCCAGCTAAGAAAAATAAGGCAATGAGTAACGATAAATTAGTAAATTGGTTTTCTTCTGGAATTTTTGACATGGTATTCTTTCAACATTTTCCATTTGGGTGATTGAAGCTATCCCATTTTTTTTAATGACATCCAGTGCATATGCTTCCCAGCATACTCATTGACTCGTGCTCAGAAGAGAAAATGTATTTTGATTTAAAGAAACCCAGTAAAGATTATTCCTTTTGCCACCATTCTGGAAAAGATTGACTCATTTTGGGCCCATGGTACAGCAAGCTTATATTACATAAACTGTTCTATATCCTGAACTTAATAACTCTTTGGGATAAATCAGTTTCATAAAACAGACTTCCACCTTGCAGCAGGGAGGCTAATTCATTACAGTGGGTCATCAGATCAGAAAAGTACATCCAGATGTCGATTAATGCAATTATCTTACCTTCTAAAGAAAGAAAAGTTGACTCTAGGATAATCAGAAAAATATTAATTGACTCTGCTCCCATTACAGAAAAATAAAATTATGCAACAATATTACACAGCTATAATCTAATGCTCATCTATTCTGCAACTTGCAGAAAACTGATTATTTTACCAGACTAGTAAATTTAGTCATACTGAGGACTGGATTTGTAATTTGAAGAGCTCAGTTGAATTCTCACCACCACTGCTGGAATTGTTAAACTCATTTAATTTAATAAAATCCTAGTATCATTATAGGGACAGTAATTTGGTTAAATTGCTCCTATTTTTCTATATTTCTTCTGCTTTTACTTCAAAAGGTTGCTGACATTCCTACAATTACTTTGTGACAATGAGGAAAAAATATTTTTTACTAACTCTCCACTCTCAAAGTCAAAGGCTCTCCAAAATTTTTTCCCTCTATGGTCTTGGAGACACCGATTAGACTGGGCTGAACAAGTTTGTTCTTTCTCCGTAGTTTCTGTTTAAATTGGCGATGCAGGTAAAACCATATCCAACTGACTTGAAATGTAACATACCTTTGCCAGTCTTTCATAGGTTCATGTTCAATACAATACAATACAATACAATACAATACAATACAATACAATACAATACAATACGGTTTATTTGTCACATTGCACATAAAGTGCAAGTGAAATGAATATGTTCTAGGAGCAGAATTGGGTCCATCAAGTCTACTCCACCAGTCAATCATGGCCAATCTATCTTTCCCTCTCAACCCTATTCTCCTGCCTTCGCCCCATAACCACTGATACCCATGATTTCAAAATTCTGTGTAACTTCTGCGTAACTAATACATGTTAAACAATTTTCCTACTATTTTAAAAACTGAATTGATAAAGGTAGAAGGTTAAAAGACTTACTGTGGTGTGGTTTCAGAGAATAGTAATATGCAATAAAGCCAAGACCTGATCTGTAGTTATCAGAACTAAAGTAAACCATCATGTTGTTGGAAGATGATGTAAATGTATGGCTTGATCCAATACATAATATTGCAACTGGAGAAGAACCCATTGAAGGGCCGTCATATACTGCCACATAATCATGTGTGCAATCTGTTGAAACTTCCAACCTGGAGGGAAAATTATCCTTTTTATAATTATTAACTTCATTCATAAACACATATGCAGACAAACATAAAAAAGGAGAGCTCAAATCCCTATCATAAGCAGCAAAGTACAAGGAATCGGCAGCCAGCCATCCAGTCTAATATGATGTATAGTTAAAATTACATTGATTAAATAGTACCAAATTTATTTTGCCTCGTAAGAGACAATTGCTATAATATATCTCTCACATCTTTAAGAGTAACCAGGAAAATTATTAGATGAAAGCAACAAATTCCTTTTGTTCAAATGGTTCATATTTTCTCAAAATATATATTTTTACATTTTTTGTTGTGTGCATTAGTGGCAAAGTCAGCATTTATGGTCCAAGTCTGATTAGCCCTGAATTGAGTAGCTTTCTTGGCCAGTTCAAAGGTAAACAACTTTGTTGTCATATATGATCAAACCAGGTCAGGAAGGCAGCTATTGTCTGGCAATCTGATTGTTTTGAGTTCCTCATTACTAAGACTACTTGTATTAATTCCAAATTATTAACTACATTGATATGTGCAGCTGCGGTAATGGGAATTGTTCAGATCTCTGAATTTCTAGTCCGTCTCAAGTCCTGCAGTAGATTAATTTAATCATTGTGCTCTTTTTGTTTAGCTTAGAGATACAGCATGGAAACAGGCCCTTCGGTCCATCGAGTCCGCGCAAACCAGCGATCCCCACATATGAACACTATCCCACACACACTAGGGACAATTTGAAAAATTTACCAAGCCAAATAGCCTACAAATCTGTACGTCTTTGGAGTGTGGGAGGAAACTAGAACATCCAGAGAAAACCCACGAAGGTCAAGGGGAGAATGTACAAACTTCAAGTAGACAGCACCCGTATTTGGGATCGAACTCGAGTGTCTGGCACTGTAAGGCAGCAACTCTACTGCTGCGCCCTTTACAGCAGTGTCCCGAGTATCTATGCCCCAGAAAATTATTTCTGTCAGTTGCAATGTTCGAATTTCGAAATTGGTTCTGAATCAATATCCATCCGATTGTGAGGTAGGCGGTGATAGGAACTTTGAAAAATCTTGCAGGCCCAGTTTTCCCGGTCATGTATGAACGGGTTTGTAAAATTACCTGCTAATTAAATTCCCTCTAAAAAAGGTGGTGGGATTCAGTCAGGGCAGGAAGGTTGGTTTGGAGTGACATGGGTATAAAATTGAATGGTTGGTTTTATAGGATGAAACAGAGGCAATTAACTGCTTGTATTTCCTTCCACATCCAGCTGAGGCAAAATGATAATCTATCAATCTGTGTCATTCTTTAATCATTCAGGAATTTATTAATGATTAACTATTCCCATCCTGACTGACACTGAGACATGTAAAACAGAGAAGCATTATCACAGGCACAGGCCATACAGCTTCCAGAGCCTTTGAATAAAATCATAGGTGATTCATCTTCCTTTTCTACATATCCTTAAGATATTTGAACAACATATTTCAGTCTCATGTATAATATTGAGTTGTGTTTAGTTGGTAGGTCCAATTGACATATTGAATGAAAGCACAGAGTTGAATGGAGCTGAACATCAATCAAGTGAAAAATGTTTTCTTCCTGAAAATTTGACATAACCTAAATCACACAATGGTCATTCTTTTCACCAACAGTACAGTTAACTCCTCTCCAAAGGAAAGGACTCCATCTTAAAAGTACCAACATGATGGAAGTTAAATGACATTTAAATGAATTCGTCAGGAATAGTTACTTAACAATGGTTCAAATCTGCAAATATAAGTATTGGTAAGCACCCTAAAACGATGTGAACAATTTTGGAAGAGTGCAAATAGTTTGGAGAGACCAGAGGTAATGTCATCAGTATTGAAGGGTTTTGGTTACATGGAGAAATTGGAGAAGTTTAGATGGTTCTCCTTACTCATCGGAAGACTGAGGGCCAACTTAATATTGTATTCAAAATGGTGAAGGCTTTGTTGGACCCAGTAGCAACCAATGAGGAATTCTATGGTGTGGGAGATTGCAACATTCATGTGGTCCACCCTGTTTCGATGAAAGCAATCAAGCTGGTGGGCACAATCAAATAAGATTAAATCGAACAAGTTGTCCTACAACTTTAGGCTGTGCACGCTATACGCAAGAAGAAGAAGAGGAATTCCATGTGGATGTTGCCAATTATGGAAAATATAAGCGCTGTGGGAAGATTTGATGGGTTATGATTGTTTTCTGTGTATTACATCAGGTTGAGCAAAGACTTAACAGCAGTATCTACAATAAGTGAAGGATCTGGTTCTCTTAGCAGAGAGCTCAAAGATCAGGAGAAATGGACTTAAAGTTATTGGCAGAAGGATTGGAAAGAAAATGAGGAAAACCTTTTCACATAGAGTGGGCAAGTGTCTTGAGATCACAGCATGCAAGTTTGATCGAGTCAGAAGTTTTCACTATATTTTAACAGTACCCAAAAGTGTACTTTGAGAGTTGTGAACTGCAGGATGAAGGCTTGGTGCTGGAAAGCGGAATTAGGCTGGGTAGCTATTTTTCAGCCAGTATAAAAATGATCAGCCGAATAGTCTGTGTCTTAAATATTTGATGAACGCTATGAATTAAAAAAAACTTTTGGACAAGTACATGGATGGGAATTGTTTAGAGGGATAAGAGCCAGGCAATAGCAAATAGGACTAGCTTGGATGAGGTATCTTGATAGTATGAATAAATTGGGCTGAAGGGCCTGTTTCCATGTTCCATGTATGCTTATAAGTTAAGGGGAATTTTGTAGGCCATGACTTAAAGATTAGGGTCTGCACAGGCATTGATCTTTTCTCAGATCTCATCCTTCCATGATGCTATATTCGTGATTTAAAATTACATTATTATTCAATTTTACTCATTAATCTGAACCATTAATGAGTAAAGAAATAGATTTGAGAAAACAGGCATTGTACATGATTACAATATTCATGTGGAAACTCTTACTTACTGAATATTGGTGAAATTCAGCCTTATCTTATTGAAGTTTTTCACTTTAATGTACCAGGCGCATTGTAAGTTACTTGGATATGGATGTGGATAATTGGGACTGGAAAACGTTCCATTATCACTCACAAGATTGTTTCCACATTCTCCTCTGTCTAACAACAAGGAAGAAATAAGGAGCAATAAATCAGACATTTTTTTTCTCTATTCTAATAATTGTGCTCCCTCCATTCACCTGGTGGCTTCGGACCTTTTGCTGGTAATAGACCAATGGTCATTGCTCACACATTTTTACCACACTCAGTGAACTCATATTTCTGTTTCGTGATGTACGTTGAAACCCCTCATGACTGAACAGGAACAGCAACTTCACGTAACGGGAGGAGAGTTTCATTTAACCCCTCAGGTCGCTGCAAGACTTCTAAATATCTATGGGAATTCCTTCATTTATGGGAGCATTTTGTTGTGCGAATCAGAGAGCAATGTCAAGGGTGAGGAATGGATCTTGTTTCAGAACTGAACCTTCGCAAAGGTGCATTAAAATGATTGAGCCGGTTTATTGTTACTATTGTCCAAAATTACTCCAGAAACATTTTAAAAGTACTTAACTGTCCTTACCATATTTTGGGATATCCTCACAAGCAATTTGGAAGTTGTTCTATACATGTAATGTACTTAACGTTCATTCACAGTAGCACTAAACACACTTTCTCAGATGGCAGTGCTAAATGTGCTGTTTAATAGCAGCAGCTTGTCGCACTCTAACGTCAGTTTTCTGTATCATTCAAACTAAATTTTGGGAATATTGTAGAAATAAAATCAGAAAATGCTGGAAGTATTCAGCAAGTCAGGTAGTATCTGTGGAGAAAGAACTGTGAAAACGTAAAGATAAACAGAGGAGTAAAGAAAAGTGAAGATCTTTGAAGGTTAGATTGCAGGAGAGTTTGAATTGCAACTTTGGACATATACTAAAATAATATTTGGATTAATTGAGTATAACAACGATGAATCGGAGCAGTCTCAAAAATATAACATGCAAAACATGAAGGTCTAGTGATTGGAACCACCACAGAAAAGCAAATTTACCCAGGATACTACAGTGAGAAAAACCAGGTACAAAAGCTACTTTCAAATGTTCATGTATTGAATTAAATGCATACATAACAAATTTAATATACGGAAGATAGACAAAAAATGCTGGAGTAACTCAGCGGATCAGGCAGCATCTCTGGAGAAAAGGAATAGGTGACATTTCGGGATGAGACCCGTCATCAGAATATAAGCGTCTATCGGTCAGCAATGGGACTTTGAGATTAATTCATTAAATTGTTGGTATTTTTCTATTTTACAATGCATTGAACAAATCACAAAACTTCACAAACTTACAGTGCTGTGGAAGCAGGGAGTAGTAATTGGCACTAAACCCACGGCCAACTCCATTGTCGTCAGATCTAAAATGAACAGTCACGTTGCTCGAGTACGATCTGAAAGTTAGATTTGATTCATTGCATTTTTTTACATGCAAACTATACTTCGTTGAAGGACCATCAAAAATTGCCACATAGTCATATCTGCAGCTCCCTCTAGGTTCCAGCCTGCGGAGAGAAGAATCAAAGATTGACCATGTAGCTAGCAGGAATCTGTACTTTTTATTGGCATTTTACTTCACGAACCATGCAACATGTTTTCAAATACTTGTCAACACTATTATGGAACATTGGGCACCAAAGTTCACCAATCCAATGTATTAAGGAGCATAGGACTAGCATGCGCTGTGGAACAATTAGATACCTAGCACAATCTTTCCACAGATTAAATATAGTTCCTAAATGGACACTGTGTAACATATAGTATTGGTTTAACATTTCTGCCACTGTGCTGTAGAACGTCCAGCATTTACTGTGTAGGAAGGAACTGCAGATGTTTGATTAAATCGATAGACACAAATCGCTGGAGTAACTCAGTGGGATATGCAGCATCTCTGTCTCCAGACTGAAGAAGGGTCTCGACCCGAAGCATCGTCCATTTTTTCTCTCCAGAGATGCTGCCTGTCCCGCTGAGTTACTCCAGCATTTTGTGTCTATCTCCCAGCATTTGCTTTTGTGCTATCAGGAAGTTCAGGATCCCATGCAAGGAAGCACCACTGTGAAATTCCCCAACCATCTCACTGTAAGTTCACGGATATAATGCTGACTGGTGCCTGGTATAAGGCGGAGCACAGACTACCTGCTGATTCCCTGCAGGCACAGTGACAAATCTGCCCACTGAACATGCATTTGGTAAAATTCAATGCAGATTTAGTAACTCCACTCATTCCAATAGAGAGGAACACCAATGAACGAGGGAGTTAACTGTGAGGAGCCATGTTGTTATTACTATTCAATTTATATTTCCTTATGACTTAGAACGCTCATTCCAGGAATGAGTAGGTTAACATACCATACAAATTTATTTGTCATTTGAACCTCATTGAGGTCCAAAAGATTTGTTTCAATTTATCAAAGCCTGATTTAGAAGAATGAGAGGGATTATTAAATGAGATTGAAACCTGCCGAATAGCAAAAGGCTTGAATAGAGTGGATGTGGAGAGGATGTTTCTAGTGGGAGATTCCAGGGCTAGAGGTCATAGCCTCAGAATTAAAGGACTTTTTTTAGGAAGGAGATGAGCAGGAATTTCTTTAGTCAGAGGGTGGTGAATCTGTGGAATTCTTGGCCACAGAAGGCTGTGGAGGCAAAGTCAGTGGATATATTTAAGGCAGAAATAGAAAGATTCTTGATTAGTACGGGTGTCAGAGGTTACGGGGAGAAGGCAGGAGAATGGGGTTAGGAGAAATAGACTAGCCATGATTGAATGGCGGAATAGACGATGGGCCGAATGGCCTAATTCTACTCCTATAATTTATTATCTTATAATCTTATGAAGAAAGTCATTTCAGCCAATTGAGTAATTGCATAACATTGCAAACCCATATCCCTACTAATTTGGTCTACGATATATTCTCCCCAAACTTTTTCATCTCCCCTCAGATTCTACCACTCATGTACACATTAAGGAATTATACATGGGCCAATTAATCTACCAACCAATGCATCTTTGGGATTTGGGAGGAAACCGGTGCAGCTAAAGTAAACCCACATGATTACAGAGAGATTGTGCAAACTTTACTCCAAAGGTCTAGATTGAACCCGCGTCGTGGAACTGCAGGGTAGCAGCTCGATTCGCTGTGCTGTTGTGCTGCCCAATTGTTGAATTATTACTACTACCCCGAGTGAGAAGGTTGTAGATGAGAAGGTTTAACGCTGAAGCTTTATTCAATGAGAAAAGAGTTTGGAAAGAGTTTTGTTTTGGAAACATTTCCATTTAAAAATGTTAGGTTAATTTATTGTCAGATGTACCGAGGTACAGTGAAAAGCTTATGTTACATTCTAACCAGTCAGTATAAAGACAATACATGATTACAATCGAGCCATTCACAGTATACAGATACATGGTAAAGGAAATAACGTGAATAATGGTTAGTGCAAGATAAAGCCAGTAAAGTCCGCTCAAATATAGTCCGAGGGTCTCCAATGAGGTAGATAATAGTTCAGGACTGCTCTTCAGTTGTGGTAGGATGGTTCAGTTGCCTGATAACAGCTGGGAAGAAATTGTCCCTGAATCTGGAGAAGTGTGTTTTCATACTTGTATATCTTTTGCTCGATGGGAGAGGGGAGAATAGGAAGTGGCCAGGGTTATGCTCGTGGCCTTGCCGAGGCATAAATGGAGTCAATGTAGTCAAAGTAGGTTGGTTAGTGTGATGGTCTGGGCTGCGTCCGCAATTCTCTGCAATTTCTTGCGGTCTTAGATGGAGCTGTTCCCTTCCTAAACCATGCAGTGATGCATCCCAATAAAATGCTTACAATGGCGCATCTGTAGAAGATGGTGAGAGTTGTTGGGGACATGTCAAACTTCCTAATCCATCTAAGGAAGTAACGTTGTTGGTGTGCTGCTTACATCAACTATAGATGTGTCTTAATTAAATTCTTCACATTTACTTGGGAACAGCTATATAGAACATTACTTACAATTAAATTAGGTAAACAGAAATATTTGTACTCACTCAAGTACAGTGAAATTCAGCAGTATCCTTTGGTTACTTTCCACTACGATATACCAGATGCAATCTGCGTTGTTTGGATAATCATTCGGAAAATTGGGGCTGGTGAAGGATCCAATGTTATTCCGAAGAATCCCTCCACATGAGGCACCATTTTTATCTATGAAGAAATGAGTAAATCATTAACAACTAATCTGCCACTGCTAAGCTCCAGGGAGATCTCACCAGCTACTTTACTTTCATTTGTGAGTAGACAAAAATGCTGGAGAAACTCAGCGGGTGAGGCAGCATCTATGGAGCAAAGGAATAGGTGACGTTTCGGGTCGAGACCCTACTTCAGACTGATGTGTGGGTGGGGAGGGAAGAAGAAAGGAAGAGGCGGGGACAGTAGGCTGTGGGAGAGCTGGGAAGGGAAGGGGAAGGAGGGAGAAAGCAAGGACTACATGAAATTGGAGGTCAATGTTCATACCGCTGGGGTGTAAACAACCCAAGCAAAATACGAGGTGCTGCTCCTCCAATTTGCGGTGGGACTCACTCTGGCCATGGAGGAGGCCCAGGCCAGAAAGGTTGGATTTGGAATGGGAAGGGGAGTTTTGTGGGAATAGTTTTTCTGCTGATCCTGAACCACATCCTCTTTTAGGTTATTAATGACACCTCCACAATTTAATTTCTATAATTTTCCAGTATTTATTTTTGGCTAACACTTCAAAGTGTTTCAAAATCACACACATCTTTGATAGCGTGCAGCACCAGATGAGAATGATATTTTCCTTTCTCATCTAAACCTACAAAATAGTAATAGAAACAGAAAATGCTGGAAATACACAACAGCATCTGAGAAGAGAGAAAAAGAGTTAATGGCTCGGGTCGCTAAATTTTCATCAACATTGATGAAAAATCATCCTGAAGCAATAACTCTGTTTCTCCCTTCACAGATGCTCCCGGGTGCTAAAATCCTGTATTTTATCTTTTTATGTCAGAATTGCAACATCTGCATTTTGTTCCATTCAGATACAAATTATATTTTGCAAACTCTTCTGCTCTGGTTATGATGAATGAGCAGGTTGTTTCTTTGGAACAAAGACAGATAATGCTGGAAAACCTGAGCATGTTAGGTTCATCAGCTGAGTTACTCCAGCGCTTTGTGTCGTTTTTGTAAACCAGCATCCGCGGTTCCTTGTTTCTACCAGTTCATTAAGGGCCTGTCCCACAGGCTATTTTTAGGTGACTGCCGGCGACTGCCATAGTCGTAGCAGGTGGCCGAAAAAAAACAGCGACTGGACCCCCCTTCGACATAAAATTTAAAATAGAATCATTACTTTAACAACAACAAAAAACCGAAGTCAGCACAGGCGACAACCTACGTCACCTGGTGACAACCTACATCACCTGCCGGCAACCTACGTTAACCTGGCGACAACTACGGCAGCATTTATGTCAGGAGAAGTCAAGCTACGCTCATTGGCGTCAAACCCACTGTCGCCCACTGTCTCCGAAAATTTTTCAACATGTTGAAAATCCAGCGGCGACCAGAAAGACGCGACGACTCTTTGGGCGACTGACATGTGGCACCTGATCAAAGGCCGTCTGAAAATCCAAGTAAACAACATCCACTTTGTCTGACCTGCTACTTACTTCCTCAAAGAATTTCAACAGGTTCATCAGACAGGATCTCCCATTCAAGTCAAGTCAAGTCAAGTCAAGTTTATTTGTCACATACACGTACGAGATGTGCAGTGAAATGAAAAGTGGCAATGCTCGCGGACTTTGTGCAAAAGGACAAACAATCAAACAACCAAACAAACTACAATTCATATTAAATATTGTGGGCGGAAGAAAAAAGGGAAAAAAACAACAATTTTTAAAAAAAAAGCAGTAGAGTGGTACAGTAAAGTTAGTCCCTGGTGAGATAGGAGTTTACAGTCCTAATGGCCTCTGGGAAGAAACTCCTTCTCAACCTCTCCATTCTCACAGCATGGCAACAGAGGCATTTGCCTGATCGTAGCAGCTGGAACAGCTATGCTATAACACAAAACTATGCTATTCTATGCGTAACTCATCAATGAGTTCTTAGGTGGCAGTCACGTTGATAGCCACCTACCAGGTTATTTTCATGTAGCTTTCAACCAACTCCCATTCCATTCATAATTCCATTATTTTCTGGTTATTATTTTAAACCAATACACCTGTATTTAGTAAAGTTTGCTTCATTGCTTTTCATGAAAATAGACATCAGGTACCCATGGACTACTTTTCAACTAGGCATCCATTGAATTTATTGATTTGCTCACATTGGCTTTCAACACATCATTAATGTCATCCACTGGATTCTCAGCCACTGACTGGCATGATGTGCATTTACAACCTATCCTGCATTTAATTTAGTTATTGTATTTCGATATTTCAAAACTGTGCCATTGATGTCCTGACATCAATGTAGTATATTTCAATGAATGAGGTGTGTTGGTAATGATTTGCTAGCAAATTACTGTTCAGTTTGTTAAAATTAAACATCATCAGAGTATTAATGTCTTGGTAACTACCTACAAAGTCTTCACATGGACATGGTAATCATTTATTGATAGTGTTTATTATTAATAAAGCTGATATTTTAATTATTATCAGCTTTATCAACAATTTATTATTTTTTCATATTTAAAATGAAATACAGGATGGGCACTACTGACAAAGCAATATTTTTGTCCATTTCTAACTGTCAGGGAATTTCAGAGAGTGGTTAAGAGCTAATCAAATTTGTGGGCCTGGAATGACATAAGGGCGGGACCTTGTACAAGGACAGCAGATTTCCTACCCTGAGAGGTGATGTTGGGTCATTTTTTTCATTCTAATCTGATATTTGCTGAGGTGCATTATTAAGATATGTTTTTATATTTATTATCTAACTAGACCAAATGCAGACCCATTGGATCTGGTCCCCCAATGCACCCGTTCCCTATCTGAAGCCCCCATGGGAGGTATGGTCCTCCAACTCAAAATGTTCCCGAAGAATCCAGCACTCCCCTTGATCTTTAGTGATCTTTAAAAAAAATTCCAATTGCACTCTCCCTGCGTGTTGCAATAGCAATTCGCCCTCCCCCTGATAGTCGAGACATTGTGACGTCATCATTTAAAGCTGGTCGGTTTGAAATTCAAGGCATTTTGATTTTTTTAAACTTTAATTAGTAATAAGTCGAGAAATAAAGCATTAAATTTTCAGTGAAAGTTGCCTCCAGGGGAAAAATGTGAATCAGAATATGTAAAAATCTTGTGAACGTTGGCATTTTTAAAGCTTTAATCACAAATAACGTGTCAAATATAGGATGAAATCATCATTCAGGCTGGTCTCTGCTAGCTGAGCCATTGTGACGTCATCATTTGAAGCTGGTGGTTTTGATGTTTTGATGTTTTTAATTAGTAATAAGTCGAGAAATAAAGCATTAAAATGTTCACATACGGTGATCCCTGCCTCGACAGGGAAAATGTCAACCGGAATATGTAAAAATGTAATCGTTACCCGCATAGTGTTTTCGCGAAGATGTAAAGACAACAAGACATACGCACACATATACACACTAACATGATCAGAGTTTTAATAAGTATATGATTATCAATTAAAAAATTCCCCACCTAATACAGTAGGATTCAAACTTGTGTACTTAGTACTTAGAGATAAAGCATGAAAACAAGCCCGTCAGCCCATTGAGTCCATGTTGACCATTGATCACCTGTTCACACTAAACTCCATTTTATCCAACCTTCACGTCCACTCACCTACACACCGGGCTAATTTACAGCAGCCAATTAACCTATAAATTTGCACGGCTTTGCAAAGTGGGAGGAAACCTGAACACCTGGATGAAACCCACATGATCACAGGGAGAACCCATGCAGACAGCACCCGAGGTCTTGATCGCACCCGGGTCTCGAGCACTGTTGGGCAGCGGCTCTACAATTTACATCACTGTAACTCTACAAATTACATCACCAAATCAATCATCCAGACATCTGAGGATTAGACCAGTACCGTAACCATGATCACGTGAGAGACGACAGACTCTGAACTCCATGGCAAATGAAACAAGAACTGTTGGAGGATCTAAGCGGCTCAGGCAGAATCATGGAGGGAAATGGATAGTACGCATTGCGGGTCAAGACCCTTGTTCTAGACTATGAGGCAACCATATCCCACTAAAATACCAATTTTATCAAACTGAAATTACGTTAAACATTTGTTGAATCCTACATTGCATCTGGTTTACATTTCCTGCCCTTCCTTCAAAGACAGTCATTTATTAATAACTCTTTTTATACATGGAGTGTTTTAACAATTCATTTGTGATGAAAGTTTCTCTTACCTTGAGATGCACTGTGCTGTTTGACAAGGAGACCAAAAGTAATAAGGAAAGCATATAGAAAAATACTTCGTATTGTTGGCATTTCTGGCGTCAAATTTATGATGAGGTTCCAACATGTACATTCATTTATAGACAACTGGATTGTCATTTGACTAATCGGGCATTTTCTCCTTCGTGCACCAGAACAATTACATGGCCAAAATGTAATGAGCTATTATTTGTGTAAGATGTTATGACTGCTATTAAACTGTTAAACATTAATCTCCCTGGTGATTGGGTAGAATTGTCTACAGGACAAACATTAGGAGGTTGTATAATCTGAATACAGGTACTGGAACATAATAACTTTGCTTTGAAAGGAACTCAACATTGGTAATGAAAGCAGATTTTTTTAAAATATGGGTGAGAACATGAACCTTTTCACTTAAACAGAATAAATATTTGTATTATCTTGCACTAGCAAAGAATTTGCCAAATTCACAACAAGGGTACAATATTTATTCATGAATTACATTAAATCAAAACCCTAAATGATGTTTCCGACGACTCAATTTGGTATCTGTGAAGAGAAACATATTTTGTCCATTTCCATTGAATAAAACTTACATAGAAAACAGGGTATTGTGGGATGAGAAAAGAGGTGGTTTTTGAGCAGCAATGTGAGAACCACAGTCTCTTCCACTGCTGGTGTAGGAGGTGGCTTAAAAGATGGATGGACAGGAGGCTGGTGTTTATACAGTTTTTCAGTGTCCTCATGATGCATGTATTTGAGGATCTCAACACTATCCTGAATGCTTTCTATTGCTAAATAATTAGAGAGCAGAGATTCCCAAGAGTCAGTGAAGATGTTTCCACTTTTCAAGTGAGCCTTTGTACACATTCTACAATCTTTCCTTCCGTCTGCCTGCATATCTCTACCCATGGCAGGGCTCTATATGGAGTGCCTGTTCCTGCAATCGAGTGAGGCTGGACATGCAGATAATATATCCTGTGCATTGGAGCCAGGTGAGTGTAGCCAGGGCCTCAGTGCTGAAAATGTTGGCCTGGGAGAGGACAGTGGGGTTGGTTCACTTTTTCTTCCAAGGAGTTTGCAGGATTTTACTACATATGGCCTTAATTGCAAACTTTCCACCCAGCTGGGAAATTCTGGTCCAATCATCAGTGGTCATCTGCCCATCATAATTGTAATTAGAACAATGCAATGGAATGGAAAACAAAATATGAATGGGACAATCTCCTCAGACAGAAGAGAGCCATTCCCTTAACATGGCGAGAGCTATTCCAGCACATAAAGAAAAGTGGAAGGATTCACAATAATATCTAGTTGTTGAAGGAAAAGACTAATTAGGGATCTGTGGTGAAATGGACAAAGTTAGAGTTTAGCA
The DNA here is from genome assembly GCF_028641065.1 of Leucoraja erinaceus. Taxonomy (NCBI): domain Eukaryota; kingdom Metazoa; phylum Chordata; class Chondrichthyes; order Rajiformes; family Rajidae; genus Leucoraja; species Leucoraja erinaceus. Next base: position 18,009,308 of record NC_073391.1, on the reverse strand, counting down.
AAACAAAGTATCAGGAGCAAAGTTGCAGCATTATAGTTTGTTATCCTTGGAATACTAACTTTACTTGTGATGCAAGTTAACTTCCTCCTTTCTCAAAAACTCAGAGGTTTTTGCTCAATTGACCAAAACCTTTTTTTTTTAGCATGGTGCATTACAACTAAAACACAATCAAGAGGCAAATCGGATGAAATACATTGTTCACCAAATCGGCAATTTGGATTGAAGTTATTTTGGTAACCTAACCATATCTCTATACCTATAAAAGTCTCATCTTGTGTGTTGTGTGTGTGTTGTATGGTTTTTTTTTTTTTTCTTCCTCAAAACGCTACGCGCTAGCGCTTAAATTTTTACATATTCTGACTCACATTTTTCTCCTCCACATCTTAACCAGGTTCACTTAAGATTTCATCCTATATTTCACTAGTTATTCACGATAACAGTTAAAAAAAAATCAAAAAGACGCTTCTCACACACAGCCTTTTTCCAGCAGTTTCCAATGATGATGTTACAATGCCACTCACAGATGTCCAATCACAATGGATCTCATTTACAAATGACATCACAATGGGACGTTGCCAACGGTAACCGCAGGTTCTCAAAGACAGCCGTTTTTCCGGGAGCTTCCAATGATGATGTCACAATGTCACTCTCAGTGCGCCAATCACAATGGGCTCTCAAGCTGCCATGTGCCACACTCCCAGCCCCCTCCCCCCCCCCCCCCCCCCCAGGTTATTCACACGCTCCCGCCCCCCTCCCTCCTTAGGTTAATTCACACAAACGGTCGCCCCCGAGGATTGGCCCCGCATGCTTTCTCAAAAAGGCAGCCAAAGTAAACCCCCAATTATAGCCCACTTCAGTGGGGGCAAATATTCACAGCCCCCTCCCATCCCAAGGTCTATTCACCCCCCCCCCCCGGTGCCTTCACACCCATGTTTGCCTCCCCTTCTGAATGCCTTACAAAATGGCGAGCCAAAGCAGTCATGTTGTCAAAGACCCTTTGACAAGGTTCCTCATCGTGGCCATACACTCATTGCAGGACCATTGCCATCGGGAAGAAGGTACAGGAGCCTGAAAACTGTAATGTACAGGTTCAGGAACAGTGTTCTTCCCTACAGCCAGGCAAGCAAGAATTTAATTGTTCTATCTGGGGCATATGACAATAAAACACTCTATCTCGGACATATGACAATGGCAGATGGAGTAATCCCAGCCCCCCCCTCCCCCCCCCCAAACAACACCACCCCCCTTCGCCCCTCCCCAACCCCCCCCTCCCCACCGTGTGGATTTATTGATTGCCTCCATAATTTCCATAATTCTTTTGGTTGTGGGGGAGTGATGGTGTAATGTGATTGGCTCTGGGGTATGCTTGACGCCAAATTATAGGAAGGATGTCAACAAAAACGAAACCTCGCTGGTGCCTGGCACAGTGGTTGAATAGGTATCTAAGATAGATCGTTTTTAGAGATTAGTTGATCATAGCGGCTTTGGGATAGAACAGGAAAGTGGAACTGAGGTAAAAAAAATCAGCTAGGATTGTATTGAACTCTGGAGCAAGCAAGAGGGACATAATTCCTGCTTCTGTTTATCGTGTTCCATTCTCATTTCAACCTGCATAATAAGAAATCATATGGTATATTTTTTAATATTAACTATGCAAGATTCTGTCAAGACAATTCTTCAGACCTTTGTGTCACTTTTCATCGCCTACCTTGCTGAATCAAAATAATCTGTTCCACTTCATGCTTATTATTGGTCATTAGGTTTAACGCCTTGACAGGAGATTAAAAAATCAGGCACTCATGAAATACGATATTTTCATAATTTCTCTGTACCTTTTCATTGACTCGACCTGTTATTTATTGATGAGTGATTTTTGTAAAATACATTTGGACAGGAAATTCATGCTCCATGATCTTCTATTGAAAGCCTTGTGAAAATATTTCTCATTTATATACACAATATAATATAAAGTTTGTTCATGTTCCACGCAAAGAACAAAATGTTGGCACATACCAACCCGAACATTCAGCTATCTTGTGTGATTTCACATATTGCTTTTAGCCAAAATGCTGGAAGGTTAATCTCTGATCATCAGAACAGATTACATTACAAGAACATTTGAATTATTTAACTTTGCAATTAGCTGGTCTCAAAAAACTACAATGCAGAACACACTGCTTAGTTACATCAATAATATGTTGATGTAGTGTTGACATAACTAAGTATTAATCAACTTGAAGTATACATAAGTATACATATAAGTTATCAAATCAACAGGTCCCTGAAGTACAACCACCGACCTCAAATATTCATTTATAAAGGAACAGCAAATGTGTATTCCAAAAATCTTTTTTTTTAATTGTTTATAGTGATCCATAATAGAAATGCTGCAATACTTCACAAATTAACTCATTCAGTTTACTTACTTTCTTGTGCTTTTAAAGAATAATTTAGCATTCATAATTATAGATTTTTTCAATTATGCAGCAAAAATATTTCTCATGAAAGTAAGTTTCAATATTCTATTGAGTCCACAGATAGTTAAATGAAATGTTATTCAGCGTGTTATCATATGCTCGAGTCATATGCTATATTCATATGTTTTAGTTCCCTCTTCTATTACAAACATTACATTGATTCTGTTTCAATTTATAGAATGCTGTGCTAAAAACATCACACTTAGAATATGAAGGAGGACAAAATGCTGGAGAAACTCAGCGGGTGAGGCAGCATCTATGGAGTGAAGGAATAGGTGCTGTTTTGGGTCAAGACCATTTTTCCAGCATCTGCAGTTCTTTCTTAAACATTTAGAATATGTGTGGGTTGCCTAGATGCTCCCATCTCTACTCTCGATAAGATAGGCACATGACTGTGTGGCCAAGTAGAACACCAAGTTTATCTTTAAGTTCACAGATGATAACGCTGTTGACAACTGGATATACAACAATGATAAGATGAAGTTAAGGGCCTGTCACTGCTGGCAACTGTCATAGTCATAGCAGGTAGCCAAAAAACCAGTGGCTAGACCTCCCCTCGACATAACATTTGAAATAGAATTATTACTTTAACAACAACAAAAATTGAGTCAGCACCAGCGACAACCTACGTCACCTGGTGACAACCTATGTTAACCTGGTGACAACTATGACATCACCTATGTCAGGAGAAGTCAAGCTACGCTCATTGACCAGAAAGACGCTATGACTCTTTGGGCGATGGAGGTGACTACTCACGACCATGAAGGCGACACCCCGGTGGCCATGTGGCGACAGCCTAGTCGTCTGTAGTCGCCTAAAAAATACCCAAAGTGGGACAGGCCCTTTAGACCCAAAATGCTGTAGTAACTCAGCAGGAGAGGCAGCATCTCTGGAGAGAAGAAATGGGTGACATTTTGGCTCAAGACCCTTCTTAGACTGATGTCAGGGGAGAGGGGGATATATAGATAAGGAAGTGTAGGGTGTGAAAACAGGACAAAAGGGATGAAGATCAAGAAAAATGTAGAATAGATCATTATTAGTTGGGAGAATATAAAAACAAAGCAAACAGAGATAAAATGTAATCAGAGACAGTTAGACTGGTTGGGGAACTGGGAAGGGGAAGGGATGGGGAAAGAGGGAAAGCAAGGGTTACTTGAAGTTAGATAAGTCAATGTTCATACCACGGGGGTGTAAGCTGCCCAAGCAAAATATGCGGTATTGTTCCTCCAATTTGCGCTGGGCCTCACTCTGACAATGGAGGAGGCCCAGGACAGAAAGGTCAGATTGGGAATGGGAGGGGGTGTTGAAATGCCAACGGGAGATCAGCTTGGTTAAGACGGACTGAGCGGAGGTGTTCAGCGAACTGATCGCCGAGCCTGCGCTTGGTCTCGCCGATGTAGAAAAGTTGACGCCTGGAACAGCGGATGCAGTAGATAAGGTTGGAGGAGGTGCAAGTGAACATCTGCCTCAACTGGAAATACTGTTTGGGTCCTTAGATGGTGTCGAGAGGGGAGGCAAAGGGACAGGCGTTGCATCTCCTGCGGGTGCAGGGGAAAGTACCTGGGGAGGGGGTGGTTTGGGTAGGAAGGGACGAGTTGACCAGGGTGTTACGAAGGGAACGGTCTCTGCAGAAAGCAGAAAGGGGTGGAGCTGGGAAGTTATGGCCAGTAGTGAGATCCCTTTGGAGGTGGCGAAAATGTTGAGCTATCTGAAGTTAGAGAAGTCAATATTAATTCTAACTTCTCTAACTTCAGATAGCCTTTGCTTTCTCTCTCCATCCCCTTCCCCTTCCCAGTTCTCCCACTAGTCTTATTGTCTCTGCCTAGTTACTATCTTTGTCCCACCACCTCCCCTGACATCAGTCTGAAGAAGGGTCTCGACCAGAAATGTTGCCCATTCCATCTCCCCAGAAAAGCTGCCTGTTCCGCTGAGTTACTCCAGCATCCTCTTCTCTCCTTATCTGATGGCCTTCAATCCCCAGAATGAAAATGAGGGGCAAATTCGTTAGCCGGAGACGGGTGTATCTGTGGAATTAATTGCCACAGACAGCTGTGGAGGCCAAGACATTCGGTATTTTTATAGCAGAGATACATAGTTTGTTGATTAGTAATGGTGTCAAAGGTTACAGGGGGAAGGCAGGAGAATGGTGTTGAGATGGAAAAACAGATCAGCCATAATTAAGGTGGAGTAGATTTGATGGGCTGAATAGCCCAAATCTGCTCCTATATCTTATAGGCTTCATCTTAGCCTTGTTCTCTCAGCTCTGAACCCATCTGTTTCAATTGGCTTCCCAATATTTATCTCCCTCAGGACCTGGCACTATTTCATGAGTACTCAACACCATGTCCTTCTCTTTGCAAATAGTAATTGACATATCTTCTATAAACGTCTTGCCCCAAAATCAACCACCTTTCAGATCAATCAATGAGTATGATGATCTGTCTTCAATTGATGAAGAAGATGATAATATATTGTTGATAACTTCCTCTGCAGGACCACAGGAGATTCCAGATAATACATTCAATAATATCTTCTTGTTCCCCAATTGCAGCATGTGGAATCTCCTGTAGTTTCTGAAAGGAAGGGTATCAATGGATGGCTTTGTCACAGCCTGACAAAGACTGGCACCATTTCTACCCACATACTTTACTATCTCACCTGAGACACTCACATAGTCTATTGCATTTCCTCCAACCAATGGAATAGCTGGCCTGAAGCATGATTCAGGTGATGCATGATGACAAATCGTTCAAAGATGCTCCTTTTCCCTTGCAACTGATTTGTAACCTTTTTAGGAATTCCCCATTCAGTTGTTTATTGACATATCGGTTAGAGTGATGCTGTTTTATTTGGTTGAAGCAAAATGTCATATATTGCACAATTTGGAAATGGTAGTACTCAATGTTGTCCTATTGCGTAGTACAGTTTTGTATAAGCTTGTGTAGTATAGATTTGTATAAGCTTGTGTAGTATAGATTTGTATATGCTTGTGTGGTATATGTTTGTATATGCTTGTGTAGTATAGATTTGTGTAAGCTTGTGTAGTATAGGTTTGTATATGCTTGTGTAGTATAGATTTGTATAAGCTAGTGCGATGTAAGTTTGTGTAAACTTGTGTAAGCTGCTGCAGCACCTCTACAGCTTCCCCGCATGAAAAAGAGTGCCAACCCCGGCACACTATTTAAAGTGGAACCGTGGCACGCCGACTCTAATTGCCGTTCCAGTACATCCGGCTCCGTGCACAGGAATTGGTCACCTTTTATTCTCCCCTTGCCCTTGCACAAGCCCTTGTTTATTCTTATGGTTGAAAATGCAAGGTAGCAACATTACAACCATAAATAAAAGGTGGGCCAGCATTACTTTATTTTCTTCATTTCAAACAGATTAGAAGCTAAACCAAATTTATAAAGTATAAACTAAGAATCAATATAAACTGTGATCTCGTAAAGCTGGCAGTGAATATTAGCATCAAGTGATTGTAGATGACTATATTTCAACAAACAAGTATATGCAGAGTCTTAGAGGAGAGATGAATTCAATGAATATAGCCTCGGGTAACAAACCTTTCTTCCCGCCCTTTCAGTAATATTGATTAATTTGCAATAACAAGGATCCTTGTGTTCATTAATCATGTTGCACTTGAGTTAAAGGTCAGTGTGACAATCTAAAACCAGTGTATGTAACAAATCAGCCATAAATGCTATAGAGCAGGGTGATATAACTCTTTTGAGCCGAGTCCTTCCATACACCCTCTGTAAGCCTATGTTGTCACAGTCACCACAATATGATTGGCACTTTGAGAAATAAATCCAACCTTACTGCATCATACCTATTCTGCCACAAGATGACATTACTTCTAAGCAGCATTATGATGGTTAGGCTTTTTGACCCATTTTTCAACCAATCCATCATAATGAACAAAGATGAAAATGCAGAAAATTACCATTGAGAAATCAACATTTATTGTTTCTCTTTTACCAGTAAACATTTGCTTGGAAACTTTATCATGTATTTTTCTCTTCTTGACATTCAATTATCCCAAACAAAATTCCGTGTTCCTCTCCAATGTTAATATCTTTTTTAGATTAGTTCAGTTTGGAGATAATAGCGTGGAAAATGGCCATTTGGCTCACTGCGTCCGCGCCGACCATCGATACCCGCACACTAACGCTATCCTACACACTAGGAATAATTTACAATTTTACCGGCCAATTAACCTACAAACCTGTACATCTTTGGTATGTGGGGGAAACCAGAGATCCCAGAGAAAACCCACGCAGGTCACTGGGCAGATGTGCAGATAGCTATTAATGACTATGATATAGTTGGGATCACGGAGACATGGCTCCAGGGTGACCAAGGCTGGGAGCTGAACATCCAGGGATATTCAATATTCAGGAGGGATAGACAGAAAGGAAAAGGAGGTGGGGTAGCGTTACTGATTAGAGAGGGGATTAATGCAATGGAAAGGAAGGACATTAGTTTGGAGGATGTGGAATCGGTATGGGTAGAGCTGCAGAACACTAAGGAGCAGAAAACGCTGGTGGGTGTTGTGTACAGGCCACCTAACAGTAGTAGTGAAGTTGCAGATGGTATCAAACAGGAAATTAGAAATGCGTGCGACAAAGGCAAAACAGTTATAATGGGTGACTTCAATCTACATATAGATTGGGTGAATCAAATTGGCAGGGGTGCTGAGGAAGAGGATTTCTTGGAATGTATGCGGGATAGTTATCTAAATCAACATGTAGAGGAACAAACGAGAGAGCAGGCTATTTTAGACTGGGTATTGAGTAATGAGGAAGGGTTAGTTAGCAATCTTGTTGTACGTGCCCCCTTGGGCAAGAGTGACCATAATATGGTTGAGTTCTCCATTAGGATGGAGAGTGACATTGTTAATTCAGAAACAATGGTTCTGAACTTAAAGAAAGGTAACTTTGAGGGTATGAGACGTGAATTGGCCAAGATTGACTGGCAATTAATTCTAAAAGGGTTGACGGTGGATATGCAATGGAAGACATTTAAAGACTGCATGGATGAACTACAAAAATTGTTCATCCCAGTTTGGCAAAAGAATAAATCAGGGAAGGTAGTACACCCGTGGATAACAAGGGAAATCAGGGATAGTATCAAAGCGAAGGATGATGCGTACAAATTAGCCAGGAAAAGCAGCATACCGGAGGACTGGGAGAAATTCAGAGACCAGCAGAGGAGGACAAAGGGCTTAATTAGGAAAGGAAAAATAGATTATGAAAGAAAACTGGCAGGGAACATAAAAACTGACTGCAAAAGTTTTTATAGATATGTGAAAAGAAAGAGATTAGTTAAAACAAATGTAGGTCCCTTGCAGTCAGAAACAGGTGAGTTGATCATGGGGAACAAGGATATGGCGGACCAATTGAATAACTACTTTGGTTCCGTCTTCACTAAGGAAGACATAAATAATTTGCCGGAAATAGCAGGGGACCGCGGGTCAAAGGAGTTGGAGGAATTGAGTGAAATCCAGGTTAGCCGGGAAGTGGTGTTGGGTAAATTGAATGGATTAAAGGCCGATAAATCCCCAGGGCCAGATAGGCTGCATCCCAGAGTACTTAAGGAAGTAGCTCCAGAAATAGTGGATGCATTGTAATAATCTTTCAAAACTCTTTAGATTCTGGAGTAGTTCCTGAAGATTGGCGGGTAGCAAACGTAACCCCACTTTTTAAGAAGGGAGGGAGAGAGAAAATGGGGAATTACAGACCAGTTAGTCTAACATCGGTAGTGGGGAAACTGCTAGAGTCAGTTATTAAAGATGGGATAGCAGCACATTTGGAAAGTGGTGAAATCATTGGACAAAGTCAGCATGGATTTACGAAAGGTAAATCATGTCTGACGAATCTTATAGAATTTTTCGAGGATGAAACTAGTAGCGTGGATAGGGGAGAACCAGTGGATGTGGTGTATCTGGACTTCCAGAAGGCTTTCGACAAGGTCCCACATAAGAGATTAGTATACAAACTTAAAGCACAAGGCATTGGGGGTTCAGTATTGATGTGGATAGAGAACTGGCTGGCAAACAGGAAGCAAAGAGTAGGAGTAAACGGGTCCTTTTCACAATGGCAGGCAGTGACTAGTGGGGTACCGCAAGGCTCAGTGCTGGGACCCCAGCTATTTACAATATATATATTAATGATCTGGATGAGGGAATTGAAGGCAATATCTCCAAGTTTGCGGATGACACTAAGCTGGGGGGCAGTGTTAGCTGTGAGGAGGATGCTAGGAGACTGCAAGGTGACTTGGATAGGCTGGGTGAGTGGGCAAATGTTTGGCAGATGCAGTATAATGTGGATAAATGTGAGGTTATCCATTTTGGTGGCAAAAACGGGAAAGCAGACTATTATCTAAATGGTGGCCGATTGGGAAAGGGGGAGATGCAGCGAGACCTGGGTGTCATGGTACACCAGTCATTGAAGGTAGGGCATGCAGGTGCAGCAGGCAGTAAAGAAAGCGAATGGTATGTTAGCTTTCATTGCAAAAGGATTTGAGTATAGGAGCAGGGAGGTTCTACTGCAGTTGTACAGGGTCTTGGTGAGACCACACCTGGAGTATTGTGTACAGTTTTGGTCTCCAAATCTGAGGAAGGACATTATTGCCATAGAGGGAGTGCAGAGACGGTTCACCAGACTGATTCCTGGGATGTCAGGACTGTCTTATGAAGAAAGACTGGATAGACTTGGTTTATACTCTCTAGAATTTAGGAGATTGAGAGGGGATCTTATAGAAACTTACAAAATTCTTAAGGGGTTGGACAGGCTAGATGCAGGAAGATTGTTCCCGATGTTAGGGAAGTCCAGGACAAGGGGTCACAGCTTAAGGATAAGGGGGAAATCCTTTAAAACCGAGATGAGAAGAACTTTTTTCACACAGAGAGTGGTGAATCTCTGGAACTCTCTGCCACAGAGGGTAGTTGAGGCCAGTTCATTGGCTATATTTAAGAGGGAGTTAGATGTGGCCCTTGTGGCTAAGGGGATCAGGGGGTATGGAGAGAAGGCAGGTACGGGATACTGAGTTGGATGATCAGCCATGATCATATTGAATGGCGGTGCAGGCTCGAAGGGCCGAATGGCCTACTCCTGCACCTAATTTCTATGTTTCTATGTTTCTATACAAACTCCGCACAGACAGCACCTGTAGTCAGGGTCAAATCCGGAACTCTGGTGCTTTAAGGCAGCAACTCTACCACTGCGCCACCATGCCGCACTATTTGAGCCTCAATTTCTAACTGAACAGAGTTTGAGGTTTTACTTTAACTCTGTTGCATATTCTGGAATACCTCCAAGAGAAAGCAATAGATGTATTATTTTCATCTGTACTTTCTAATGTTAAGATAAAGTAACTGGTGGTTTAATGACACTTCTATCTTACTCTTCTATCCACTGTTATTTATTTTCATTCCATTAAAAAAAAAAAATGTAATTCTCTTTCTCAATTTTTCATTAATTTCGGTGGAACTGTTATGGTTCGTTTCACTTCAAACAGACAAAAACACAATAAAATTAGTAATCAAGTAGTAAAACCTTTATATTGCCAGGCGAGTGTGGCTGTCACTCATACAGTGTGTCGATACAGACTATACAGAGTCACTCTATCCCCACACAAAGTGGTAATGTTCAATCAGATATATGTATACCCCAATAATCAGCGAATCAGCAATACTTTATCTCACAGAGCATTGCACAGCCTCTTGCTTGTTAAGATTGACAGGTTCATCTGAGAGAGGAAAAGTTAGCCCATATATGGTTATGCTACAGAAGCTATTTTTCTGCAGATAAAGCATTTGGTTTTTTTGACCTTGGTGATCTATTGCTTGTACATTGCAATCAGTAGAGCAGAGGGAAAGAACCATTGTCTGAACATTCTTTCGATGTTTATATCATAAAGGAAAATCATTCATGAGGTTGTGCTGTTATCTCGCTAGTTTTATGGAAGAATGGCGAAAACATCTTTGTTAGCTTTGCTAGTGTATTAGGAGAAAGGTGAAGGTATTTCTTTATTGCTACTAATTCTACAGCTGAATCAATTTTGTAACTTTTAAAACTTTAAACTTTCTCATTCCTTCCTCTTTATCAGTTATGATAACATTCACAATCCTCGTTAGGTACATAATGGTCGCAAGCAGTTAACAATAAAATCAGAGCGATGATTAATAAAAAGATAGAGCCATACAGTATTCCAGAGTCCATCAAACCAACTGAATGGCCAGCAGCTCCCATTTCCTTCATTGTACCCATGCATGTCACTGCCAACCTTATGGATTTACTCAATTTCTTGGGAAATGTGGGTAGCAAGGTCAGTGGTATTAGAGGATTCATCAGGGATCTAGGCACAACACTGGCATTATTATACTACAGGTGCCTCGTTGTTGGTCTTTATGACCAATACTTATTTAACCTGGTTGAAGACTTTTGTCAAATTCATGTTGTGAGATTAAAAACGTAAATGGCATACTTTATGACAAAATGTTAGGGGTAAAATGAGAATGGAGCTGTCAACTATCTTTATGCAGAGCTTATAAAAAATAAAGAGTAATATTTATAATTCATATGTTTCAGGCTCTTAGCATTAACTCTTATACAAATTCCCCCATTGAATTGCTGCATGCCATTTATCCATGACTGTGAGACCTGTAGATTAGTTTTTAGCTTCTTTAAGAGATTAACATCCATAAGTTCAAATGTTACAAGATACCATGAACTAGAAGCATACATGTGTCTGATTGTAATTTGGTTTGAATCTGTCCTTGAGCTCGTAAGGGGTTATGGCACAAACCCAACATCCTAATCAGATAAGGAAGCTTGTTTACCTTACAGCAGCGAGTTCACTGCTAACACTTCTATCATTGTAGCCTTCGCCGTTACAGTGCATAAACAGGATGGTGCTATTTTATTACTGTTGGCTTCTGGTGTCGGCTTCTGCCGGTATAGATGACAGAATAATATTGGTATCAGGTACGAAAGGGTATTTTTAATAGCTCTCAGGTCTTAGACAAAAACACCATTCATTACGTCTTCCCACATTCGGGATTGGCAGAATAGGAGTATTACACAGACTTTGCATTTTCACTAATATTGCTCGTTGCAATAAAGACAATCATGTCAATCATAAAGACCACAGTTATCCCTTCTTCAGCCTCCGGGGCCAGTCAATATTGTTTTAAACATGGCAAGGCAATACCCTTTTTATAGTCAGTTTATGTTCAGGGACTGAATACACCCATCCCACATGATTCGCATGCTTTGCCCATAGTTCGTAGGGTACTTGGACCAGAGCCACTGTAGGCAGCTGTTGCTTTTCATAGTGTCCCATTCCTTTCTGACCCATGTGATCTTTCCTTCTGTGTCATTGGCAATTTTAAAACATGAATTGGCTGTTTGTCCTTCAGCCATTGTATCTTTTTTTCCCCCTATTTCGTTTGCTGATGCTGGAGGTCTAGTAGTCAAGTCAAGTCAAGTCAACTTTATTTGTCACATATACATACAAGGTGCAGTGAAATGAAAGTGGTAATGCCTGCGGATTGTGCAAAAACAACAGAACAGAATAGAACAGAATCAGTATTTACATGTTAGAAATTTTTCTTTTTAAAAAGACACAACACAACAGTAAATTAGTACAGTAAATTAGTCCCTAGTGAGATAAGTGTCTACAGTCCTGACGGCCTGTGGGAAGAAATTCCGTCTCATCCTCTCTGTTTTCACATAGCAGCTGGAACAGTCCGTTGCTGGGGTGGTAGGGGTCCCCCATAATGTTGCTGGCTCTGGATCTGCACCTCCTGGTGTATAGGTCTTGCAGGGGGGCGAGTGTAGTTCCCATAGTGTGTTCTGCCGAACACATTACTCTCTGCAGAGCCTTCCTGTCCTAGGCAGAGCAGTTCCCAAACCAGATTGTGATGTTGCCGGACAAGATGCTTTCTACAGCCCCAGAGTAGAAGCACTGTAGGATCCTCAGAGAGACTCTGAATTTCCCCAGCTGCCTGAGGTGGTAAAAGTGCTGCCTTGCCTTACTCACCAGTGCTGCAATGTGTGTAGTCGATTCAATGTGACTTAGAGGTGTCTCCCATCTCAAACCGATCCCTTTGGTTTTATTCCTAATCGCGGGTCCCCAAAGAATAAATAAGTAGTCACTGTTAATTGTTCAAGTTTATTCAACCAGGGGGAGACTTATTCCTAGTATCCGGGATTAGGGAGACACATATATAATTCAGTGCAATGAGTTTGCTTATGTTCATGGCTGGTTTTAACAAGATACTGTAAATACTGGCCTTTTTTTTAATTTTGTATGGCTTCCTATTACCTCCAGTCTTGCAGGAGGACATCCAAGTTCATACTTCCTTTTTCCAGTTTCCAATTCTTTTGCAATAAGTTAAATGTATCCAACTAGGAGTATTTTCGACCTTCGCGTGTAGTCAATAGTACTGGGAAGGGCTCCTTCCACCGTTCTCCCAATTTCCTCCGATACCAATTTCTTATCAGTTCATGATCTCCTGGTTGTAAGGATTTGCCGTTATGGTCAGCTGATAGTGGTTTCTGCGTTACCCTGGTTCAGTGGTTTCTGTAAGACTGACAAGGTTCGGGTCAATTGCTGTGCATATGTAATTAATTCATCACTGAGGTCCTGTCCAGTCTCAGTCAAGGCTTTACTTAAACTCTTTAACTACTTACAAGGCAGGCACTTTAAAAATAGGTCATTATAAAGAGAAAACAATTTACAAATTATTCCCAATTCTATCTCCCCAAATTCACAATTTCAAATTAACAGATTTTTTCTGAGATAAAGGCATTTCCAATTCGCATCCCACACCTCAATCTGAATCCACATGGCCAGTGCGCAATTCAGATCCCTCGAATTCAATTAAAAAGGTAAGAAATAGGACGAAATCAAACTTAAAATAATGACAAGGTCACCAATCCTAATGCCAGGTTATGCAGTGAAGAAAATTAACACTCTTTGCTGAGCCACATGAAAAGTTGAGAAGACAGAGAATAAACAGTTAATTTCCACATAGATAGCCAATGCATTTCCAAAGAGCAAAGGAAAAGAAAATAACTGAGTGCGGCTCAACGCCCACACAGCTGCAACTTCTTAAAGAGACACTACCTTTTAAAAACACATGAGACTCTACAAAGATTTATCACATAAATTAGCAAGCTCATTCAATGACATCCTATTTCATCTTAATTATATGATTCATTCAACATTCACCCAGAACTGGTTCCTCAAACAAGTAACAGTCTTTAAACTCACTCACTCACTCTACGCCCTATTTCTGTGACATTTACTCACAAAATTTCCACACCTCATGCAATATGCTAAATCTCAGATATTCACACACGTTAAAGCAATAAAATTCTCATTCAAAAGTAAAACACAATTATACACTCCTCAAGGAAATCATGCAAAACTCTTAAAACTTTGATACACCCAAAAATGTTCATACTTTGTTCATAAATACAACACATACTGAAGAACGGTCTCAACCCAAAACACACATTTCTGTTATCTCACTCGGCTCTCTCGCTCTCTGTTGCTGCTCCTCCCTCTTAAACACAGGTAATTTCATTAAAGTTTCAAATTCTAATCTACACTAAACATCAGGTACACAAACTTGTCTGAGAGGGGTCAGCCAGAGGCCCATTAAAGGATCAACGGTGCAGCCCCCTCTTTTCCAAAGATCTTTTTACATGGCAGAACTTTACATTAATTAACTTTACATTCAGCCTTGTCTGACAGAGCCATTCTGTCTACTAGAATCTTTGGTTCTGTGGGGACCGATGTGCAGAATTCGTAAATCTGCTGTGTGGTCAGTAATGTCAGCCACTAGTAGGGGCATTGCACTTAATAATGGCCAGTTGGACTGGGAGGGCTAAGGCATGCAGTAGCTGGTGCAGTAGCAAGCGCTGTTTTTAAGTTGCGAACGCCTTCTTCTTGTTGGAGTGAGAGAGTTAGAGAGAGAATTGCTGCAGTGCCTTGGCAGATACACCAGCAATGAGTAGTTCAATGTATCCACTGCCAGTAGAAATTAACCTAGAAATGAGATTGGTCCGATTCCCTGTCATTCAGGGTTCTGCCACACCTCACACTTTTAAACTGTATGAGAGTTTTAGACTGTACTGACTGTTGGCTTCAAAATGTTATAGTTCTTGGGGAAAAAGTGAGCAGCCTCGATTCTTGCGGGGTAGTTAAGGTACAGTGCCTTGAAAGCCACCAGCTCAACATCCTGCTTTTTCCCTTTCAGTCTTTGATTTATCTGCTGTTTCTCTTTCTGTGGTGCGCTGTGTTGTTTAACTCTCTCACTACTGGATTAATTACTGCTCTTCCTCTTCTGCCTTACGCCCTCTCACATCTTCATCCTCATCTTCCTTATCAGTTCTTCCTTCTTCTGGGGGTACCCTTCCCTGTAGGAGTACCAGAGCCCCTCCTCTTCACGGGATCTTAGTGTCGTAGCTCCTGCTGTTAGTGACTGGTGGCCAGGCATGGGGAAGGTATTCTACACTATTTCAAATTTTGTTTCTCTCCCCAAATTTGTTCCTCATCTCCCCTCTCTCTGTAAACAGGGTCACCATGCCAGACAAGGGGTCCCTGGGGATATTTTGCTTAGGTTTCAATTTTTACACACCAATTGTTTAACATCATGTTGGCCAACCATATTTTCTTTTATTTTAAATCTATTCATTATGTAATCTATACATTTTCCTGGATCCAAATAACACATATGCTGTACCAAAACTCCCACATGTACCGCAGCTCCCACATGTACGGAAGCTCCCACATTACTCTTATCCAGAGCCTATCCCATTACTGGCTCAGACAGGCTCTTAATACCTCAGACAGCCAATTTAGTCTGTCAACAATCCCAAAAATGGTCTTACCTTGCATTGCCCATTCTGAAAAATCACTTTGGACAAAGGACCACAGTGTTCCCGGGCACTCTCAGGAGTTCAGACTCAAGGGGTCCGATAGTGCACTTTCTACTCCCTTTATGATCCTGGCCAAACTGTAGCCTCTTCATAGATAGTTTCCAGCAAGATCCTCCCGACTAGGCCAATGTTAAGGTTCATTTCACTTCAAACAGACAAAAACGCACAAAATTAGTAATCAAGCAGTAAAATCTTTATATCACCTGGTGGGTGTGGCTGTCACGCGTAAAGTATGTAGAAACAGACTATAGTGTCATTCTATCCCCACACAAATGGGTAATGTTCAATCAGATATATTTATACCCCAATAATCAGCGATCAGCAATACTTTCTCTCACAGAGCATTGTACAGCCTCTTGCTTGTTAAGATTGACAGATTCTTCCAAGAGAGGAAAGGTTAGTGTGTATATGGTTATGCTACAGAAGCTATTTTTCTGCAGATCAAGCATTTGTTTTTTTTTACCTTGTTGATCTATTGTTTGTACATTGCAATCAGTAGAGCCGAGGGAAAGAATTGTTGTCTGAACATTCTTCTGATGTTTATATCATAAAGGAAAAACATTCATGAAGTTGCGCTGTTATCTCGCTAGTGTTATGGACGAATGGCAAAAACATCTTTGTTAGTCTTGCTGGTGTGAAAGCATTTTTGCTAGCTTTGTTAGTATAATAGGAAAAAGGTGAAAGCATTTCTTGATTGCTTTTAATTCTACAGCTGAATCCATTTTGTAACTTTTAACACTTTAAACTTTCTCCGAACCAAGGTTGAAGAAGGGGTTCAATGAGAGGCTGACACTATAGATCATTTAGCACAAGGAACCCAGGGTGAATTCATTCTGCAAAGTATCATTAAAGATATAAAACATAGAATATACATTCACACATGACCTGCATACAGCATGCATTACTTATTTATGTTATTTTATTTCCCCCAAAAATGCATTATATTTTCCACAAGTTTTTCCCATCGCTTAAATATTGTCATCTGATTGTGGTTTCTGATCATAAGCATGCAAAACAGATGGGAGAAAAATAAATTTGACTGCTATTAAATGCCTGGGCAACAATTGTAACTGCATTGACAAACACTTAGCAGATACAATGTGAAATAAGTATTTATTCTGATCAGCTTATATTACATTATTCTGATCATGCTTTGCAATAATAGGATCTACCTCCTTTTGCCAACATTAAATTCATTTCAAAGCAACATCACTACTTAGTTCCTTAACCAATTGCCCTTATAACGCTTGCCCTGTCGACCGGAGAAATTAATTTTTAACAACATAATACGATGCTAATTCCCACATTTATCATTTTGAAGCTAAAATTGCATCATAGGCATTGGCTCAATAATGTTTTATATACATCTATTCTGATGAATGCAAGCAACACATTTCTTGTTTAAAAGTAAAATACAAATGTTCCCAAAAGGTGCAGATCAGAACCAGATTCTAAAATTGAATTGAGAAAATGTCAACCATAGGAAGAATTCTTTTGAGTATTTATCTCATAACTTTGGCTTATCGTGACAAGGACTTTGGTGCAGCACAAGGTAAGAGAAATATTTTTTTTTTACTAAAGTGCTTTAAAAAAAAAAAAGTCTTCTGTGACGGCAAAATCTAGTGGGTATATAAATTCCTGATTTTGCCTCTAGTTCAGATTAACTTGCATCACGGTTTCTCCAGGCTTTCAGCAAAAATCACAAAGGGAAAGCTACAGTATTTTTTTTTGTTTTTTTTTTGTTTGTTTTTTTTGTTTATTTTATTAGAAGTTAATACAGCACAAAACAGTACAGTGGCACCTAATTTTAGGTGCCAACTATGTAATAAAGCTACAGTATTTTAAACTAAAAGAGAGAGATTTATTCTCCCAGGGACTGGTGAATCATTGGAATTCTCTTCCCAGAAGGATCTTAAGGCTCTGTCAGTGTTTGCTTTCAACCTAGAAGTAGATAGATTTCTAGATGTAAATAGATTCTGAGGACAGGGTGAAAGAGCAAGGAAGGTTTTTTTGTTGAGACAGAAGATATATTGTTTATATTGAGTGGCTCAAGGGGCCGAATGGCATATTCTTGTTCACATTTCTCATATATTTGTGTACGTGATGGTTGGAGGCCAGACGCACTCAGTGTCCCTACTTTGCACCAGCAAATCTACCCACATCCTCCAGAAATCACAGGGAATTTACTTAAAAACAAATGCTCCACATCAGCAGCAGATATGATACAGGACTCTGAAATAACTATTATGATATCTTCTCCTCTTAGACAGTCCCCAAGGTCACGGATAGATGGTTCCCAATCCAGTTTTGTAGTACAAAGTAGCACATGAGACCGAGAGTGGTACAAATGTAGGTCCCTTACTGTCAGAGACAGGTGAATTTATAATGGGAAACAAGGAAAAGGCAGAACAGTTAAACGAGTACTTTGGTTCTGTCTTCACTAAGGAAGACATAAACAATCTTCCTGAAATATTAGGGGACTGAGAATCTAGTGGGAGGGAGGAACTGAAGGGAATCCACATTAGTCAGGAAATGGTGTTAGATAAACTGTTGGGACTGAAGGCAGATACAGGTAAATCCCCAGGGTCTATTGGTCTGAATTGCAGAGTACTCAAGGAAGTGGCCCTAGATATCGTGGATGCATTGGTGATCATTTTCCAATGTTCTCTCGACTCTGGGTCAGTTCATGTGGATTAGAAGATAGCCAATTCCATGTTTTAAGAAAGGAAAGAGAGATAAAACGGGGAATTATAGACCAGTTAGCCTTACATCGGTAGTGGGGCAGATGCTTGAGTCAATTGTTAAAGATATTATAGCAGCACATTTGAAAACAGTGACAAGATCGGTCAAAGTCAGCATGGATTTATGACGGGGAAATCATGCTTGACTAATCTGGAATTTTTTGAGGATGTAACAAGTAGAATGGATAAGGGAGAGCCAGTGGATGTGGTGTATCTGGACTTTCAACAAGCCTTTGACAAGGTCCCACACAAGAGATTAGTGTGCAAAATTAAAGCACATGGTATTGGGGTAGGGTATTGACATGGATAGAGAACTGGTTGGCAGACAGGAAGGAAAGAGTAGGAATTAGCGGGTCCTTTTCAGAATGGCAGGCAATGACTAGTGGGGTGCCGCAAGGCTCGGTGATGGGACCCCAGTTATTTACAATATATATTAACGATTTAGATGAGGGAATTAAATGTGACATCTCCAAGTTTGCGGATGACACAAAGCTGGGTGGCAGTGTGAGCTGTGATGAGGATGCAAGGAGGCTGCAGGATGATTTGGATAGATTGAGTGAGTGGGCAGATGCATGGCAGATGCAATATAATGTGTATAAACGTGAAGTTATCCTCTTTGGAGGCAAGAGCAGGAAGGCAGATTATTATCTGAATGGTGTCAGATTAGGAAATGTGGAGATGCAATATGACCTGGATTTGCTTCTACTGAAAGTAATGTATCCACTGAAAGTAAGCATGCAGGTACAGCAGGCAGTGGAGAAAGCTAATGGCATGTTTCCCTTCATTGCGAGAGGATTTGACTTTAGGAGCAAGGAGGTCCTACTGCGGTTATACAGGGCCCTGGTGAGACCACACTTGGAGTATTGTGTGCATTTTTGGTCTCCTAATTTGAGGAAGAACATTATTGCTATTGAGGCAGTGCAGGTAGGTTCACCAGGTTAATTCCCGGGATGGCGGAACTGACATGTGTTGAAAGACGGAGTCGATGGGCTTGTATTCGCTGGAATTTAGGATAAGAGGATATATTATGGAAACATATAAAATTCTTAAAGGATTGGACAGGCTAGATGCAGGAAAAATGTTTCCGATGTTGGGGTCCAGAACCACAGGTCACAGTTTAAGAAACACGGGTAGGCCATTTAGGAGTGAGATGAAGAAAAAATATTTCACCCAGGGAGTGAATCTGTGGAATTCTCTGCCACAGAAGGCAGTGGATGCCAATTCACTGGATGTTTTCAAGAGTGAGTCATATTTAGCTCTTAGGGCTAGAGCAATCAAGGGATATGGGGAAAAAGTAGGAACAGGGCACTGATTTTAGATGATCAGCCATGATCATATTGAATGGTGGTGCTGGCTCGAAGGGCCGAATGGCCTACTCCGGCACATATTTTTCGATGTTTCTATGTTTCTGAGGGTGTGCCCACAAATGCTGGGACAGCTGGTACAGGTTTGGTTTAGTTTATTGTCACGTGTGCCGAGGTACAGTAAAAAGCTTTTGTGCATGCTAATCAGTCAGTGGAAAGACAATACATGATTACAATTGAGCCCTTACAGATACATGATAAAGGGAATAAAATGAATAACGATGTACTTGATTGAGGATGACCATGGGGAGTTTAGGAGAGGGTACACTGTTTCCACCCATCAGGTCAAGCTCTGCCATGTATTTTTGGCACACTGATTTGAAGCCGGCTCAAATGCTCCTTCATCCTTTTTGAGTGGTCAGACGTCAGAGATTCTTCAGAGTCAGAGAGTCAGAGTCAATTTAATTGTCATTTGGACCCCTGGAGGTCCAAACAAAATGCCGTTTCTGCAGCCATACATTACATACAAATAGACCCCAGACACAACAATAATTACATTTAACATAAACATCCATCACATAGCTGTGATGGAAGGCCAAATAAACTTATCTCTCCACTGCACTCTCCCCCCCCCGATGTCAGAGTCAAAGTCAAAGCCCCCGGCTGGCGATGGCGATTGTCCCGCGGCCATTAAAGCCACGCCGGGTGGTGCGAGGTCGCACACCGGGTCTTGATGTTGGAGCCCCCGGTGTGCGCTCGCAGAGTCCGCAGCCATTCCAGCCGCGCGGGGCAGTGATGTAGGCCCCGCTCCAGGAGCTCTTCAACCCCGCAACTCGGGCGGGAGAAGTCGCCGTTGCAGGAGCCCTGAGAAGCGGTCTCCTTCCAAGGAGCCGTGGGCTCCCGGCGCCGCCGTCCACAGACCTGTCGTTGGAGCCTCCGACTCTCCGGTAGCAGCAGCAGCAGCAGCAGCAGCAGCAGCAACGCTCCTCCACCGCTCCGGACCCGGCCAGCTCCGCGACGGCGACGGTGTCTCAGTAAAGATGTTCTACCCTTTCATGGATGCTTTGAAAACAATCTTGCATTAATTCCTTAAACCAAGCCTTGGCAGAGTTCAGAAAAGAGTCTTTTTAATTGATCTGGTGTAAAGCAAAAAAATAAGTCTGCCAGAGCTGGCTGAGTGTAATTGAAACGTTGGTGGAAGAGGATGCGGATAGCGGATGTCGTTTCACATATATTTCCAGCAAGTTTGGAGGATTTTGCTGAAACACCATTGATGGCACCTTCTCCAGTGTTTTGAGGCTTATTGTGCCTTGTTAATCTCTCAGAAGCGGTCAAGAGAACATTGTAATGGCATAGACAATTCAGAGCAAGCTTGTAGTCTTGATCTCAGAGCACGCTACCCCAGATGACAAAAGGCTGTGCAGAACCACCAAAGGTGATGTGAATTTCATCACTGATAACTGCCTTTCCTGAGAGGTGGTTCCCAAGGTTTGGTGAGATCATGCGTTCAGTCCGCCATGGCCACCTGGAGTCATAGTCATAGTCAAACAGCGTGGAAATAGGCCTTTCGGTCCAACTGACCAACATGTCCATCTACACTAGTTCCACCCGCCTGTGTTTGGCCCATATCCCTCTAAACCTGTCCTATCTATGTACCTGTCCAAACAGTTCTTAAACATTGCAATAGTACTTGCCTCAACTACCTCCTCTGGCAGCTTGTTCCACACACAACAATATGTGAAAAAAATACCCCTCATATTCCTATTAAATGATTCTCCCCTCACCGTAAATCTATGTCCTCTGGTTTTTGATTCCCCTACTCTGGACAAGAGACACTGTATGTTTACCTGATCTATTCCTCTCAAGATTTTGTACACCTCTATAGGATCACCCCTCATCTTCCTGTGCTCCAAGGAACAGAGTCCTAGCCTGCTCAACCTCTCCCTATATCAAAGGCCCTCAGGTCCTGGCAACATCCTCGGAAATCTTCTCTTCACTCTTTCTAGCTTGACAACATCTTTAGAGTAGCTTCTTCCCCACACACTCCATCTCCTCATTACACGCACACTCCTCCATTGGGCCCCTTCCTCCCATTTTTCCCATCTGCCTGCTCCACCTCCCTTATTTAATCTCATACTTCACTTTCTTTTCACATCAATTTTCATCCTCGTACATCCCTTGTTACCTCCACGTTCCAGCCTCTGTTGTTATCTTCATCCCTGTCTACGACACGTGACTCCATCCACCAATCCACTCCTCCTTATCTGGATCCACTTAGCCTATGCCAACCCTTGCCCCCCCCCCCCCCCCCCCCACCATCCCTCCCTCTCCCCTCCCTCATGCAACTCTTTAAACTGCTTTATGCTGGCTATCAGCCTACAGATTTTAGTATGGAGGAAAAATCTCAACCCAAATTGTTGCCTCTCTATTTCTCTCCAGAGATGCTCCCTGACTCAGACTGAAGAAGGGTTTTGGCCTGAAACGTCGCCTATTTCCTTCGCTCCATAGATGCTGCTGCACCTGCTGAGTTTCTCCAGCATTTTTGTGTACCTTCGATCTTCTAGCATCTGCAGTTCCTTCTTGAATGCTCCCTGACTTGCTGAGTTCTCCAGGCAGTTTGCTATTTGTTCCACAATCCAACATCCATAGCCATTTGTGACTCTACAATGTGGAATTTGTCCATCTAGAGGCACAGTGGACTTGATCTATGGTGCATAACACTCCAAAAGTAAGCAGTATTGGTCATAGCAGTGGGCCTTTTTTAACATGAGGGAGGTCTTTGTTTGATTAATTGATCCATTAATTGAGAGAAACTAAAGAACATCCTTCCCAAATAAGGTTGCCAACCAAAATATCTCTTCATTTTATTTTAGTTTAGAGATACAGTGCGGAAACAGGCCCTTCGGCCCACCGAGTCTGCGCCAACCAGCGATCCCCGCACACTAACTCTATCCTACACACACTAGGGACAATACACAATTATACCAAGCCACTTAACTTACAAACCTGAACATCTTTGGAGTGTGGGAGGAAACCGGAGAACCTGGAGAAAACCCATGCAGGTCACGAGGAGTAAGTACAAACTTTGTAGAGGCAGCACCTTACTCATGATCGAACCCAGGTCTCTGGCACTGTAAAGCACCAACTCTACCGCAGCGCCACCATGACGCCTCACCTTACGTCTCTTACATAATGACATACAAGCAATCATCTTTGCTGATGGCAATCTCGTTGTAGATTGATATCAAGCAAGATGGTATCATTCCCACATATATCTCAATCATAATGGCAAAAAATGGTGCAAGAAGCCTCGCAGTGGAGATAACCCACTAGACAATTGGAAAACATATCAACCTTTGTTACTTCCAATTTAGAACCAAGGTCAACCAACTTCACTTCAGGACCTGAAATACACAGGTAACATTTGTGCATTCACATGCATTTGGAGGCCAAGTTCCTGCCATAATGTTCTTCACGTATAATCAATTCCTTAATTAAAATATACTGCTCAACTTATAAATTGCCTTTTCTGAAATATGAGGAAAATTACTGCCTGTTCTCTTGTAACTGATTTATTTATATGCTCATTGTTCCAGATGAAGCTATATCATGTGGAGGCACACTTCAAGGCAACAGCGGAAATTTTACCAGCCCCAATTATCCAAATGACTACATGAATGATACAAGCTGCACCTGGTTCATATTTGTAAATCAGGACCAAAAAATTCAGTTATATCTCACTGATTTTCAGTAAGTTTTTGTTTACACCTATTAACTCTGAATAAATTAATTCAACTGTTAAATATCTAACTCTAAATAACTATTCCTGAGAATCAATGAAGCAACATTAATATTCCAGGTGAGTACTTTTGGAGGTTGATATTCGTAACAGAAGAGGTGGAATTCCAGTTCGTTAATGAGAAAAGTCTCCAGTAAAACCCTAAAAATCAAGTGCCTGCGTGTTTTTAAATCTTGATGGTTCAGCTGAAATTGATTCTAACACTTCCTTATACATACTGTGGCCTTGGCTCCCGCACTCTATACAAATTACAGGGGCACCAGCTTCTGCTCACCAATGTCCTGGATCACATGTTCTCTATAACTAATCTGAGCCATATTCCCAATATTCTCTTTAATTCACGAGGGCACTGGTTCACACACTCTCTTGAACACATCAGGACACAAATTCCCATGTTCCATTCAATGCCCTCAAACCCCCTTGAAACACATCCTGTTCTCACTCACTCAGAAATCATTTGGCTCTGTTTCTCACGCTCCCTTGAAATTGAGCAGAACTTTGTTTCCACGTGCTCATTTTTTATTGCGTTCACTGGAAAATTTATTATTCCATTGTGTAACGTTAAAAAAATGTTTGTAAAAAGCATAACTCGGTGTATTAATAGGAACAATATTCAATAGGCTTGAAAATCTGGTAGTCCAATACCAGCAGGGTCTCGAGCGGGCTGCATTAATATAGTGTTACTTTCGAACTGACGATACTATTTATGTCAAAATTGCAGAATAAGAAAACTTTCACCTAACTAATGCACAAGATTTGTACCATCTATCATTTACCTTTGCATTGGATCCTATCAAATAAACACAGCTGAGTCTCACTATCAGTCAAGCATGGGAAATCAATCAGGATTATTTTCAAGTATAAAAGGATTCTCAGCAGGACAGGACTTCAGGTGAGAAGGAATGGGTGATGTTTCGGTTTGAAACCATTCTTCAGACTGATGTCAGGGGAGTGGGCGGGACATAGATAGAATATAGTCAGAGACAGTAGGCCCGGTGGGAGATCTGGGAAGGAGGGGATAGAGAGAGAGGAAAAGCTAGGGCTATTTGACGTTAGAGAAGTCAATGTTCATTCCGTTAATTCAATTTGCGTTGGGTCTCACTCTGATAATGGAGGAGGCCCAGGTCAGATTGGGAATGGGAGGGAGAGTTAAAGTGCTGAGCAACCAGGAGATCAGGTAGGTTAAGCGGACTGAGCGGAGGGGTTCAGCTAAACGATCGCCGAGCCTGCGCTTGGTCTCACCGATATACAGGAGAGGTCGTTTCGCTGAACACCTCCGCTCAGTCCGCTGTGTTGTTACAGCACAGTGTGCAGATGATATTCACTTTCCCAGGGCAATTTCACCATGCATGTTTGCCATCTAGTTCTTTCACATCACTTCATTTTTGTATAAAGATGCCAGTTTCCTCAACATCATAGTTCACATGACCTGAATCATGCCGTTGTTAAGCTATTATGATCTTGTCAACAGATTGCGGTGTGTTTCTGGTGATGAATTTCAACCCAATCTGGATATCATTACTTATGCTTCACCCCGATTCTACAAGATGTGATCGTACAGTCAAAAGCAGTTTTTTTAGATTAGAGATAAAGCATGGAAAATGGCCATTTGGCTCACCGAGTCTGCGCCGACCATCGATCCCCGCACACTAACACTATCCTACACACAAGGGACAATTGACAATTTTACCGGCCAATTAACCTACAAACCTGTAGATCTTTGGTGTGTGGGGGAAACCAGAGATCCCAGAGAAAACCCACGTAGGTCACTGGGGGACGTACAAACTCCGTAAAGACGGCAACCATAGTCAGGATCAAATCCGGGTCTCTGGCGCTGAAAGGCAGCAACTCTACCGCTGCGCCACTGTTTTCGCACATTTTGAGCCTCAATTTTTAACTAAACAGAGTTTAAAGTTTTATTTTAACACGATTGCATAATAATAATAATAATAATAATAATAATAAATACTTTATTAATCCCCTTTTATGGGGAAATTCAGATTCCAGAATACCTTCAAGAGAATGCTATTGATGTATTATTTTCATCTGTACTTTCTAATGTTAGGATAAAGCAACTGGTGGTTTAATGGTCTTACTCTTCTATCCACTGTTATTTATTTTCAGCCCATTTTAAAATTTGTTTGATGCCGTTCTCTTTCTCAATTTTTCATTAATTTCAGTGGAACCAAGGTTGAAGAAGGGGTACAATTGGAGGCTGACATTTTAGATCATTTAGCACAGTGAACCCAGGGTGAATTCATTCTGCAATGCATCATCAAAGATATAAAACATAGAATATACCTGCATGCAGCATGCATTACTTATTTATGATATTTAATTTCATATAGTGAAACCAAACCTACATCGTCCCCATTGTTTTGATATTCTATGGTGGCTCTACAGGCCATCGCAGATTATCAACAACAAATTTACAGACATCCATACATACGAACGAGCTCCCACAATATTATTGAATTCAAATATTCAACGTATACACACACATATATATACATATATATGTCAAAGTCAAAGTAGCCTTTATTGTCATTCAGACCTTTCGGTCTGAACGAAATTTCGTTGCCTTGCAGTCATACATATAATAAAAATGACAAAAACACACAATAAACACAAATCTAACATCCACCACAGTGAGTTCACCAGGCACCTCCTGACTGTGATGGAAGGCAAAAATCTTAAAGTCCTTGTCTCTTCCCTCCTTGTCCTCCCTCTGCTCCGAGGCGACCTGTAAGCTCCAGACGTTGTCGTCCATCGGGCCCGTGGCTGATCCTCCGAGGTCGGGCGCCGCTGCCGCCGCCGCCGGAACGCCACAGCTCCGATGTTGCCGCTGGAACGCTGCCCCAGCTCCGAGGCCGCCAGCTCCGCTATTATGCCTCGGCACAGACGGAGACGGACACGGGGGATACGACAAGAGAAGTCGCATCCCCCCCGAAGGAAGAGACCAAAAACACTTTTCTCCCCCCCACCCCCCCCCCCCACACACATACACAACATAATAAATAAAACCAAAAATTAACTAAAACAGGACAAAAGAACAAACAAAAAAAGTGTGTGCGTGTGTGTATATATATATCTACATATATCTCTGTACCGCCCACTCCCCTGACATCAATCTGAAGAAAAGTCTCGACCCGAAACGTCACCCATTCCTTCTCTCCAGAGATGCTGCCTGATCTCCCGGTTGCTCAGCACTTTAACACCCCCTCCCAATCCCAGTCTGATCTTTCTGTCCTGGGCTTCCTCCATTGTCAGAGTGAGGCCCAGCTCAAATTGGAGGTACATCTCCTCATATTTCGCATGGGTAGCTTACACCCAGAGCGGTATGAACATTGACTTCTCTAACTTCAAAGAGCTGTTGCTTTCTCTCTCTCCCCATCCCCTTCCCTTCCCAGTTTTCCCACCAGTCTTACTGTCTCCGCCTATATTCTATCTCTGTCCCACGCACTCCCCTGACATCAGTCTGAAGATGGTTCTCGACCCGAAACGTCACCCATTCCTTCTCTCCAGAGATGCTGCCTGTCCTGCAGAGTTACCCCAGCATTTTGTGTCTACCTTCGATTTAAACCAGCATCTGCAGTTATTTCCTACACATAAAAGGATGTGATTTTGATCTAGGAAGCTATAAAAAGGACGTAATTCCTACAATTGCCAATTAGAATCAGCTTACGATAAAAAGCACCAGGCAATAACTTTACCTAATAACCGTAACTAATCACAAAATCACATTAACTCTTTAGCTACACGACACTCTTAGCTACACTGTTCTTAAGTCTATCTTTCACTAATTTTAAAACTCATCATTTGCTTTTAGACAGTTCCTGCTAAAGATGTACCTGGCAAGGAGTCAACATGATGAATTCTTCTCCAAGTACCAGACTCAGGGTCTTCTTCTGCGATAGCTATTCTCCAGAGTTGTAGCTCCCAATCATCCTATGTGTGCATCTTTTATATATTTATTTCTATACTTCCTATATTTTATTTTGTTTATTGGCTAGTTACATGTTCATTACTTTCCTTACCTGTATGTGTTTCTTTTAATTCCTTACAATTCCATAATCACACCTGGCCTACAATTATCAGAGTGTGCGTTTTACAATTTACTGGACTGTTCTGGAACACAATGTCTCAAGGATAGTATGAATTTCTGAGGATAGCATGATGTTCTTTATCACGGTAAAACAGAAGAGAGAATTATTTTCTGCAGCTGTTTACTGCTATTACATAAACTAGATAGGATCCATCTTCAGGCAATTGTATATCATCTGTGGATGGACCTGGTTTGATAACTGGTCTGTTTTCCTAGCTTCATTATGATTTGATTAATTGTCAGCGGTTTACTAATTTTTTTACAAATGCTTTGCATGATTACTGAAGAAAAATGACGAAGAAACAATTACTACAAAATACAATTTCATTTTGTGATTTTATCTCTCCAGTCTAGAATATTCATTGAAATGCATTTATGATTATGTTTCAATACTCGATGGGTCTTTACAAATTTATACTATTCTTGCCACAATATGCAATGGATCAAACCATGAATTGACATCACGGACTAATAGCATAATTGTCAAGTTTGTTTCTGATTCTTCAGTAACTGACAAAGGCTTTACTGCATATTACCACTCCCTGCCATTGGATAAAGGTAAGATGAATACCTTGTCTCTATTTTACAATGTATTCAAAATTGGAATGTATGTGAAATGAATTAATGTGCACAGGCAAAGAACTTTAATTCTTTGCGTTGTAGAATATTTACAACATAAACGGTAGCCATTCAGCCCCCCTTTTTCTGTGCTAGTTGCAAAAAAGCTGCCCAACCTAATCTCAATTCCTGGCACATGCACCATGTGCCTGCATGTGGCGTTTCAATGAGGCACTTTGTAAATGTAGTGAGGTTTACTATCTTCAAAGCATGAGGCCACATGTGATACATACCGTGGATAAGGCAGATAAGTCAAAGTAGCTATGTGAAAGTCTGACATAATGGCCATTACAGAAGTGTGGTTTAAAGGGAGGCAAGAATAGCAGCCACATATACTCGGTTGTAGGATTTTCAGGCAAGGTGGAGAGGGGATAAGAAAGAATTTGGGGACTGGCAATATTGTTTCAAGAATGAATCACAACTGTTAAGAGGATTATAAATAAGGTCAAATGGGTTGAACTAAAGAAAGGTGTAGATTATATAAATTAGGTAGTATCCATGATAAATCAAGTTGTGTTGTACTGATGGATGGATTGGGTTGGACAGCTGATCCATCCAATTCTTTATCATCCTTCTGTTAATTAACTTAAAATCATGTCTGCTCAGAATCAACCTCTATGCTGAGGGAAGTCAATTCTTTCTACTCATCTTGTCAATAGGCTGTGGGCCGAGCATCAAAAATGTGTCTAGAATTCCATTTTCGTGACCCACGTCTCGGAACAACATGAAATTTTGCACAGATTTAGATGAAATATAATTGAGAAGGAAGTCATAACTCATCAGTGCCAAAAGTTGCACATTAATTAATTAAACTAATTAGAAAATGAGATCAAAAAATTAAGCGCCACCTCGTGTCCAATGCCCATATTATACCATGGGAGCCTATTCCGTGTTGCAGTCTATTTAAACTATATATTATTATACCATCTATATATATATTCATCCACAATATATATATGATATACCATCATATATATATTTATATGACGTGAATATGACTGTAATCATATATAATTATGTATAATTGTATTCTATAAAAGTAATATAATTAATATAATTGTGAGGTTTTTTTTAATGAACTGCCGCAGAGTTCCTCTTGAACCAGCCTAATTAATAGGTCTGAGCAGTTCTTCTGGGTTCCCCCGTTTACTGAACCCCACTGACTGCCTGTGTGCAGAGTGGGGGTCATGGCCATAGTGGGACTGGGGCAGTGCCAGGCTGGTGGAAGGCTAAGGCAGGAAAATGCCCCCTAACCCTAATTCGCCCCCCTCCCAGAGCTGCCCAAGGCTGGAGCTGGAACCGTTTTGGGACTGGCTGCGGGCTCCGTACTGTGGCCCTGTGGATTGTGAGGGAGAAGGGGATGGGGTTGAGAGGGGTGTTGAAGGTTAGAGGAGAAGTCGATGTTCATACTGTCCTCATAGATCAGTAAAAAATCCTCAGAGTAGGAGTCCTGAAAGTATGGGAAGATAAATCAACTGCCTGTTGTTCTTTTAGCATCTTGTTTATTTATTTCCCCTTTGCTTCCAGGAGGAGAATGTGGAGGGAATCTTCTGGGCAACAATGGAACCTTTACCAGCCCCAATTATCCACAGGCATATCCAAGTGATACACAATGCACCTGGGTGATAACTGTAAATAAGGATCAACGGATAAGGCTGAATCTTAATGATCTTCAGTAAGTGTGTTTCAACTATATTCACGACAATGGGTCTGAGTGGTCACCAAGGGATTCATTGGTTTTGGGATCTGTTAGGGTTGAAGCTACGTTGGATGTCCATAATCCAAAATCCTGATGACACCCACCAGCTATTTCATATAGTGAAGCCAAACCTACACCTTCCCTACTGTTTCGGTATTCTATGGTGGCTATACAGGCCATCGTGGATTATGAACAACAAATTTACAGACATCCATACATACGAACGAGCTCCCACAATATATATATGTATGTATGTATGTATATATATGTTTATGTATATGTATGTGTGTGTGTATATATATATATATATATATATGTGTGTATGTGTGTGTGTGTGTGTGTGTGTGTGTGTGTGTGTGTGTGTGTGTGTGTATATATATATAAATTGTTGCTATGGAAATCAGAACTTGTTTCCATTCTCCCTCCATTTTTAGAATTTGTTCTTTCTATCAGGATTGTTGTTTCCTAATATTTGTTATGAATGTTTTGCATGATTACTAAAAAATAACGATGAAGAAACAGTTACTGGAAAATACAATTTCAGTTTCTGATCTTTCTCTCCACAGTCTGGAAGATTCATTCGATTGTATTTTCGATTATGTTGCAATATACAATGGGCCTTTAGAGAATCGTACCATTCTTGACACAATATGCACTGGATCAAACCGTGAATTTATATCACTTTCCAATAGAATGACTGTCAAATTTGCTTCTGATTCATCAGTAAATGACAGAGGCTTTATTGCATATTACTACTCCCTGCCATTGGACAAGGGTAAGACAATTATTTGGCCTCTACTTTTCAATGTATTCAAGATTAGAACATAAGAAAAATGAATTAATGTGCACGGGAAAAGAATATTGATTCTTTGAATCTTTGAATATTTATAATACAGATGGAAGCCATTCGGCCCAGTTTTTCTTTGCTGGTTGTAAAAGAGCTGCCCAACATAATCTCACTTCCTGTAATACACCCTGTAGACCTGCAGACCATGTGTCATGGAGGCACTTTTTGAATGTCATGATGTCTTCTGTACACAGAACATGAGGGTACCTAAATGCAATATGTATTGTGGATAAGGCCGATGAATCAAAGCTGTGTGTGAAAGTGCGACTTGATGGCCATTACAGAAGTGTGGGATAAAGAGGGCAAGAAGAACAGCCTAATGTACTTGGTTAAAAGGTTTTCCAGCAAGGATTTCTAAGTTACAGAGAAAGGTTGAACAAGTTAGGGCTTTATTCTTTGGAGTGCAGAAGGTTAAGGGCTGACTTGGTAGAGGTTTTTAAAATGATGAGAGGGATAGACAGAGTTGACGTGGAAAAGCTTTTCCCACTGAGAGTAGGGAAGATTCAAACAAGGGGACATGACATGAGAATTAAGGGACTGAAGTTTAGGGGTAACATGAGGGGGAACTTCTTTACTCAGAGAGTGGTAGCTGTGTGGAATGAGCTTCCAGTGAAGGTGGTGGAGGCAGGTTCGTTTTTATCATTTAAAAATAAATTGGATAGTTATATGGATGGGAAGGGAATGGAGGGTTATGGTCTGAGCGCAGGTATATGGGACTAGGGGAGATTACGTGTTCGGCACGGACTAGAAGGGTCGAGATGGCCTGTTTCCGTGCTGTAATTGTTATATGGTTATATGGTTATTATATGATTTGGGGACTGTTTCAGGAAAGAATCACATCCCCTCTCCATCTTGCTGGAAAACCCTGTAACCAAGTATATTAGGCTGCTCTTCTTGCCCTCTTTATTTGAACTCCCCTTCCCGATCTCATGCTGTCCCTTCTGTCCTTGGACATCTCTGTTGCCAGAGTGAGGCCACATGCAAATTGGAAGAACAATACCTCATATTCAACTTAGGCAGCAATGGTATGAGCATTGAATTCTCGAATTTCAAACAAAACAACCATATCCATCCCTTTTCTTCCTTCTGCCCTCTCCAACCCCAATGCACACACGTTTCTCCCACTATCTCCCATCATCAAGTTAATTTCCCTTCCTCCCTACACTCATCTCCCTTTCTTGAGTCCCACCATTCATTTTTATCACTTCCTTTTGCCCTTCTCCCTGTCCCCATCTACCTATACCCTCTCTCTGCCTTTACATTTCGCTCCTCCTCTTCTTTGTCTGACATCCTGTTGCCTCCTTTTCACCTCAGCCTTTGTCACTTACTCCACCCATCTGCCAATAACACACAGCCCCCTCCCCCCACCACACTTGACAGCTTTTGCCCCCAGCCCTACCTTTCGTTTCCAGCTTTCTCCCCCCCCCCTTACTCCATCAGTCTGAAAAAGGGTCCCAACTTATACAATGTCTATCCATTTTCCCCACAGATGTTGCCCGACCTTGTCAAATAAGAATGTTGACTGATTCAGAAGGCAGTGACCATTGAAACATTCCAATCTGAGCGGTGAAAATCCTCAGAGAAGACCTGAAAATAGGACGACATAAGTCAAGCCCCCGTAATTGATTTTGTTATTGATCATTTTTCTCCTTCTTTGCTTCCAGAATGTGGAGGAACACTTCTAGGTAACAATGGATCCTTTACCAGCCCCAATTATCCTCACCCATATCCAAAGAATGCACAATGCATCTGGGTGATAACTGTGGATGAGGAACAAAGAATTTGGTTGAATTTTAATGATCTTCAGTAAGTGTGTTTCCCCAGTACTACATTTTAACAAAAGAAAATGTGGGCGGTAGAATTTTCCATGTAACTATTGCTGGTAGATGCAATTAAAGGCCAACAGAACTCCTGGTTAGTGCTTTTAAACTGAAGCCTTCCATGCAGAGGAAATATGAATTATTCATTAGCTATCCCAGTGACAGAGGATGCATGGAGATCTACATTTTACCAAATTTGCAATATGCTCACCTGTGTTAATCTTGTTGGCTTCTCATTGGGTTCAACCAATTAAACACAACTCGACAACTCAGCATCATTCAGCATTGGATAAGTAATTCTAATTCATCTTTGTGAGTTATCCAAACATGGAAATATGTTGATAATTCCTTAGAAAATAGAAATACGATACAATACAATACGATGGCACTTTTTTGTCAGACCGAGGTCTGAAATTTGTTTTTGCATACAGCCATACAATAAAATAAAGAACACAACACACAATAGAGTCCACATAAAACATCCCCACACAGCAGAATCAAAAGGTTTCCCACTGTGAGGGAAGGCACCAAAGTCAGTCATCTTCCTCGATGTTCCTGATGTTTACCCCCCTCCGGAGTCCTCCGCAGTTGTCGCTACGGGCGGCCCGTCGCTCAGGTCCGCTCGCCGAGATGATGGAACTGCGATGTCGGAACGGGAGAAACCTCCCAAACAAACTATTTAGACAAACTAAAACATTTTTTAAATAGAAAAAACGGACAGGCTAGCAGAGGCTGCTAGCAGTGCAGCGCCCCCTGCTGTGGACAGGATGATGCACTCATTACTTTTGTATTCAATGCTTTGCAACTCACATTATGCTTCAATCAGACTCCGCACCAATCTCTCTGATTTAATTTAGAAATCATGTTCCCAAAAGGATGGATTTAGTGATTGGTTTAAAATAAATATTCATCATGAGGAGGTGATTTAATGTAATAGTGTGTGGAAAGGTATATCGTTTTTCTCAATTTTCCTACTTCAAAACGATTCACCTAGGGGTGGAAGTTACTGAATCTGAATGTTATAATCATTGATCAAATCTTATTCTTTGGGAAATTATACCAAAGGCACAGAGCTACAAAATCAGAATGATAAAGAAATCCCCAATTGTTGACAAATGGAAATTGTAATTAATTAAAAATTCTTACATTTTACATGATAGCATTAATACTTAGGGGGGGAAAAAGTCATTCTAATGCTCTCACAGGAAAGCAACAATTTTTGGTGACTTCCATGTTCAAGCACGGTCTATCTATTATATAAGCCAAAACACTGATATCCTTGTTTGATATTTTGATTAGTTCTGAGTGTCGCCTAATAGTATGTTTTGCATGATGGATGAAGAAAAATTATCAGAAGATCAATTACTATTAAATTAAATTGTCTCAATCTGTGCCAATTCTCTTCCCAGGTTGGAAGTTTCACCAAGTTGCTCTCGTGATTATGTTTCAATCTATGATGGACATTTCAGAATTCCTACTTTATTTAAGAGAATATGTAATGGATCAGGCCAATCATTTACATCAATATCCAACGTTATGACTGTTTATTTTAGCTCTGATAACCATGGAACTGGCCATGGCTTTGCTGCATACTTCCATTCCCTGCCATCATTCTATCGTAAGTCTCTAACGTTGCTTCTTTGGTTCAATGTAAATCAACTTAGAACCTAGGATATATTATTTAACATATATATTTCAAATATGTTCAAAGAGGAAGTAAATAATCCATTGCCCTCTGGGTGCTGCCTGCTCCGCTGAGTTCCTTCGGCAGTTTGGTTTTCACACAAGATTCCAGCATCTATAGTCTCTTGTGTCTCCCCCATCAGTTGTTTAAATATATCAAATAACTAACAGGGCTTCAACATAGTAAATTGTTTTTAAGTTTTTAGTTTATAAATACAGCACGAAAACAGGCGCACTGGCCCACCGAGTTTGCACTAGCTCGCGATCCCTGCACATTAACAGTATCATACACACACTAGGCACAATTTTACATTTATACCAAGCCAATTTACCTACAAACCTGTACGACTTTGGAGTGTGGGAGGAAACCGAAGATCTCAGAGAAAACCCATGCGGTCACAGGGAGAACGTACAAACTCCATACAGATACAACAGGGCCGGATTTAGAGGAAGAGAGGCCCTAGGCTATTCCACTTGTGAGCCCCCCCCCCCCCCCACAATCCCCTATATAAGGCCCCTCCCCAATCCCCTATATAAGGCCCCTCCCAATCCGCCTATGAAGCCAATAGGTAATTCCAGCCCTGACGAGGCCCCCTTAGATCTCAAGGCCCTAAGCTTAAGCTTGTGAAGCTCATACGTAACTCCAGCCCTGCACCCGTAGTCGGGATCGAACCCGGGTCTCTGGTGTTGTAAGTGCTGTAATGCAGCAACTCCACCACTGAACCATCATGCTGCCCCATTTTTTTAAAATGAAAAGTTATTCAGATTGTTCTCAGATTTCAACAACCACAGAAACTGACCTTAATCAACTTCTCTGGGAATCATAGTTGTTCAAAATAATTTTGTTTTAGTTTAGAGATGGAGCATGGGAACAGGCCCACCGAGTCCACATCAATCATGGATCACCCATTCACACTAATTGTACCTTCTCCCATTTTTGCAATAGATTAAACATGTAAAAATGAAAATAGGAAGCCATCCTTCTGATAGACCATTTTACAGTTAAAAACATTTCGGCAGGAATTTATGTTGACTGAAATATGGACACTAATTAAAATCCTTTATTACTTTTCATTTGTAGAACACTGTAACTGATTGTAGAAGGCACTTTACAGTCAATTACTTTTCATCCCCCTGAACATAACACAGGGCTGCACAGTGGTGAAACAGTAGAGATGTTGCCACACAGCGCCAGAGACCTGCTTTCAATCATGACTATGGGGGCTGCCTGTACTGAGTTTGTACGTTCTTCATGTGACCATGTGGGCGGTTTCCTCCCACATTCCAAAGATTTGTAGGTTAATTGGCTTTGGTAGGTTGTAAAAATGTCCCCTGTGTGTGTAGGTTAATGTACAGGGTGATCGCTGATCAGCGTGGACTCGGTGGACCTAAAGGGCCTCTTTCCAAGCTGTATCTCAAAAATCTAAAGTTTAATGTTTAGACTGTTATCCCTTAGAAAAGAGAAAAAGTGCAATGTACAATGTCCTTTCAGTTACCCATGGTCAAATGCACTGATTCCATGATAGA
Organism: Leucoraja erinaceus; assembly: GCF_028641065.1. Lineage (NCBI taxonomy): Eukaryota > Metazoa > Chordata > Chondrichthyes > Rajiformes > Rajidae > Leucoraja > Leucoraja erinaceus. The sequence goes on along the minus strand of NC_073391.1, from coordinate 17,973,735 downwards.
GTAATCTGCTAGCCTATACCCTTCCTTTCAAGTATACAGGTTTAGGAACTAATTGCACCTACTTTGAAATTAATTTACCTTTACAAATATGACGCATTCTCAGATCATTGGTACAAGGTGAGAGAAATAGTGGGGCTGGAGGGGGAAGAGGGATAAGGATGACTGGTGCTTGTTCCCAGACAGCAACAAGACAATTTCACAGAAGGTTAGGTAGGGTCTCATATCTGTCAACAGGATTTCTTGCTCCAACTAGTACTCAATGAGCACTAATGATACTGCAGACATGTGCATTCATGTGGAAAAAGTACAAATCAGGGCTTTATCATAAGACTCCTGATGTTAAAACACCCATCACCAAATCTAAAATTGGAAAACCTGATTTTGTATCATGAGTGAGATACAAAAAATATTAACAGGGTATTTTGAGCTGTAGATTACAATTAATAAAAAAACTTCATATCAAGAGAAGAGAGAAGGTGAAATTATTGGAAAAAATGAAATGTTTGTTACTACTACTGATTGATTTCTTCATTGTTACCAGATAAGTTTGAATGTGGAGAAACACTTTTGGGCCACAATGGATCCTTTTCAACGCCCAATTATCCAAACAATTACCCATTCAGCACAAAATGCACGTGGCATATACATGTAGCTGAGAATCGGAGAGTAAGGCTGAATATTACTGAACTTCAGTAAGTAACAATGTTCCAAAAACACATAAACTGTAGATTAATCTTCAAAGATTTACAGGTTTGTAGGTTAATTGGCTTGGTATAAATGTAAAAACGTCCATAGTATAGGATAGTGTTAATGAGCAGGAATTGCTGGTCGGTACGGACTGGGTGGGCCAAAGGGCGTTTATCCGCGCTGTTTCTCTAAATTAAACTAAACTAAACAAAATAATAGCAGTTAGACAAAAATGCTGGAGAAACTCAGCGGGTGAGGCAGCATCTATGGAACGAAGGAATAGGTGACGTTTCAGGTCGAGACCCTTCTTCAGACTGAATTTCGACCTGAAATGTCACCTATTCCTTCACTCCATAGATGCTGCCTCACCCGCTGAGTTTCTCCAGCATTTTTGTCTACCTTCAATTTTTCCAGCATCTGCAGTTCTTTCTTTAACTAAAATATTAGCAGTAGTATCTTTCATCAAATAATTATTCCTGTTGGATTCATTTGAAGATATCAGTAATTAACATTTAACATAAATCCATACTTTTAGTCTAAAGTCCTCCCCCAAAGGGATTGCATTTCTCTGGCTACCTGTAATACATGGAGATTTAGATTCAATTGAATGTTTGAAATGGAAAACAATCTCATTCAAGTGGTGCTTCCAATGCATTCCATTTGGGCTATCTGCATAACATACCTCAATATCTTATTGTACGTGTCTAAGAATAACAGTAAAACTCTGGCATGCTCAGGACTTTGAGAATGCTGATCTGACAGATTTTCTGCTCTGTTAGATGTTATTCCAATTAATACTCCAACACATTTTTTATTCACTTTTTTTTTAATGTTAAATAGCATAAGGATAAATTTTCAACAAAACCTGGAAGTCTAAATGGTGCACTGGTTAGAATCTTGGAGTGTTGCAAGGAAGTGTAAGAAGCAAAGACCAATGAGTGGTAAAGAGAGTGCAGGCAAAGGGGCCATGGTGAGTTTAAAGGGAACACATGTATTGGGGCCCCAGTGAGTTTAAAAGGGGATGTTAAGACTGGGGCTCTGGTGATTATAAAGGCAGCGTGGGAACTGGGGACCAATTATGTTCAAAAGAATGTCCTAGGGCCCTAATGTGTTAGGAGTGTGGAATCACAGGAATCTTGAGAATGCATGTACCAGGGCCCCTGTGTGTTTAAAAGGTGAGTGGGAATCTGGGACCTGGTGTGGGCACTGTGTTAAGGGGGTGCATGGGAACAAGAGACCCACTGTGTTGATGGGAGCATCGCCAAAGCCACTGTGTATTAAATGGGTGCCATGGTGTGTTAAAGGATGTACGGCCACCAGGGCCCTAGTGTATTAATGGGAATTTGAGATTCTGCATCGTCGAGCCAGATGTCAAATCATTGGGATTTCTAAATAATCCACTGCCAAATTATTGATTTTATCTAAAATTGGTTGAAGTTTTTAAGTTATCAAATAAACAAAGGTGATGAAAAAATTTAAAAATACAGATCCTCATTCACGTCATTGACTAATGAGGTTGTATCAATTTTCAGGCAGTTTGCTATTTGATCTGTGGAAATCTGAAAGCTGAAATCAAAATAGGAAGTGAGTCAGTCAGCCGGGCAGCATCTGTGTAGCAGAGTTCATGCTCTAGGTCAATAATCCTTCATCAAATCTCCACCATTCTGATGAAGAGTCATTGATCTGATTGTTTGCTCAGTTTCTTTCTCCACAGATGCTGCTCGACCCAAAGGAAGGTGTGGATTCACACTCTGGAGATGGATATGAGCACAAAGAGTTGTCAACTTCTGTTTCATTGTCTAGAGTCGAACACTGAAACTCAATATGGTGCCTGAGTCAAACTCCACACCAATCTCACACACTTTGATTCTTCATTCACATTTCAAGAACTAATCCGGTTACAATTGGGTTATAGATAATTTTTTTACATCTTTTATGTTGCAAAAAATATATATATATTTAAAACTTTTCTATTTACAAGAGTCACACTGGGGGATGGAAGTTCCCTTGGGCCTGATTTCAAAATAAAATCATATGAAAATGTTAACATTGGAGACGTTGATACAGAAGGTGTTGGCACAAAGATGTAGGTTGAAATAAATCAACCTGTGTGGACCAAAGAAAGTTGGGGTTGGAAGGATAATTTGGAATTATTCTTGATCATTTTAAATGTGAAAAGCTACAAAAACGTACCTTCATGTCATTGAGTATTTCAGATCTTATCCACGTTAAGGCAGTTTGCTATTTAATCTGTGGAAAGATATGGTGTACAACAAATTGGTTAAACCTTGTTCCATGCATTTCCAGTCAGTACCATGAGTCTGTGCATGCATTCAGTGCTACATGGTTTAGGATTAATGAAAAAGGATTTTTTGCAATATATATTATTAATCTATGATCAATCTCTTCATAGCCTGGAATTTTCATCAAGTTGTTCTTTTGATTATGTTGCAATATATGACGGACCTTCAGCTGCATCTACTTTGCTTGTAACTATATGCAGTGGATCAAACCATGTATTTACATCATCCTCCCACAGTATGACTGTTTATTTTAGCTCTGACAACAATACCCCTGAACGTGGCTTTACTGCACAGTACAATGCCATATCCTCTTCTGACAGTAAGTCTGCCAAATTACTTTTCTTTTATCTTAGAATTTAAAATGAAAATGATTTAATGTATGCGATCAATTTTCAACGAGGATTACTGCATAAAGTAACCTCAGGTAATTGTAAGGTCAAGTTACTAACAAAACATAATTTATTTCAACAGTGAAGGAAAATAAAATTATGACAATATTTGCAACTCTCAATAAAATCAAAGTAATTTCGCCAGAAATGTTATATGCATTTGTTGACTCTCAGTTGCCTATCTGTAAAAGTGGTGTTTGAGAGTAAAGGTTCCTCATAATCACCATTTTCTCTGCAGTCATGAAACACAGCCATACATTTATGCTGCTGTTAAACATTTCTCCAGTGAAATCATTGCAAAAATAGCCCTGGAATCAATTTGAAAAATGTATCTATAATAGTCTTTAGATAATCTTCTGGATTAAGCTATTGATATCCATTTTCATGAATGGCAAACTACTATTTGTGTTTATTTTACAGTAGATGCACTTGAAACACGAAGCTCAAAAGGTAACAAGAGTTTTGTTACGTAAGCTATATATTTTTTTCTAGAAAACAATGTTCTGTGATTTAGGATAGAGATAATACACGTGATAGACATTGAACTTTACAGTTTTTCCCAAGCAAAGGCTGCCTGCATAACAGGAGCTGGCACAGTGGCGCAGTGGGACAGTTGCTGCCTAACGGCACCAGCGACCTGGGCTCAATCCTGACGGGTGCTGTCTGTGCAGAATTTGCACGTTCCCATTGTGACCATATGGGTTTTCTCTTGGTGCTCTGGTTTCCTCCCACATTCCAAAGACGTGCAGGGTTAAATTGGCTTCTGTATACTGGTTGGTGATGACTCGGACCATTGGTACGGAACATTTGCATTTTTCAGCTTGAAATTGTGTAATATCGTGCATACAATAGCGAGTCTTTTAACTTACACTTGAATGCAATATATATGCTTTAAATTGGATTGGAGCGTTTTTGAAAGGGGGGAGGCTGTGCGATCACTGATCACTTGCCTTGGGCGTACCCGGTGAGGGAGTGGAGCAACTGAGTGGGGAGAGGGTGTGGAAGAAGGGTGTCTCCCTCCCAGGGTAGGAACTTTTTGAAATTTGATGTATTAAAATCATGTTTTAGTGCACTGTAGAAGTATGATTTCAATGTTTTTTGTATGAAGTATTTTTAAGTGGTTACTTTTTAAGGGGTAACTTTATCCACACAAAGGGTGATGGGTGTATGGAACAAGCTGCCAGAGCAGGTAGTTGAGGCAGGGACCATCCCGACATTTAAGGAAAAGTTAAACTGATACATGGATAGGACAGGTTTGGAGGTATGGACCAAAAGCAGGTAGCGTAGCTGGGACATGTTGGCGGGTGTGGGCAAGTTGCGCCTAAGGGCCTGTTTTAACACTGTATCACTCTATGACCATTATACCTCTCTCTCTCTGTCTCCCTCCCTCTCTATCTCTCCCTCTCTCTCTCTCTCCCTCTCTCTCCCTCTCTACACACTCTCTCCTCTCTCTCTCTCTCTCTCTCTCTCTCTCTCTCTCTCTCTCTCTCTCTCTCTCTCTCTCTCCCCCCCCCCCCCCCCCTCTCTCTCTCCCCTCTCTCTCCTCTCTCCCCTCTCTCTCTCTCTCTCCCCCCCGTCTACCTGTCTCCTTCCCCTCTCTCTCTCTCCACCTCCCTTTGAGAGTCTGTCCCTTCGGCACAGAGACTCTCGCGGCAGCGGCAGCGGTGCTTCCGACGGCTCCGCGGCCCGGGACACTCGCACTGTCCGGAGTGCTCCATGGCCGGAGCTGCAGCGTCAGCCCCGCAAACACTCCACAGGGCCGCAAACACTCGCAAGTCCCCGCTACCCGCATCTGTTCCCACCGCTGGTTCTGCTCCCATCCCTCCCTCAGCCCCGGCTCTCCAACACCCGCGGACCATGCAGTTTATCCGAGTTTTTTAATTTTCGTTGATCACAAAATTTCTCACCACTGAGCGTGAGAAATGTCTGATCAGCGTGAGGGCGTGAGAGTTTGCTTGAGGGCGTGAGTATCACGCTCAAAGCGTGAGAGTTGGCAGCCCTGTAAGTGGTCACAGGGAGAACGTACAAATTCCGCACTGACAGTGCCCATAATCAGGATCGAACCAGGGACTCTGGCGCCATGTGCCATTAGCTCTACCACTGCGCAACTCATGAGGGGAATAGGCAGGGTGAATAGTAGGTTCTCAGGCCAAAGCTGTAATGCTGAAATTTTTCAATGTCCTCCTCTGATTTGTCATGGTAAGAATATTTCCAAGGCAGACACAGTTCAAATGCCCGAGGAGAAGCCCAATCCAAGAACACGAATGGTGCATTTGTGGCAGAGAGCAGGCAATTGTGCACCCCTGTTGTAATATACAGCAAGCTGCTTATTTCATGTCTAAACAGCTCAAGTGCTCTGCCAACATATTTCTGGGCCTGTAGATTTCCCTAACTTATTTTGTACACTTGAATTGTCTGCCAACTGTCAAGTTTTATTTGCCAATGAGTTAGGCATTCCTGCTTTGAATTTTTAAGGCAGAAAATTGTTAACAATCCACCAAGTGTTTGAGTAGTTATGTAAAACTGCCCTTTACAATTGACATTTCCCTGTCTTTTTCTTTAGTAATATTCAGGTTCAATGCTATTAAAATGACTGAATTATTAGGATTATTGTTCTTGCCAGATGTGATATAGTTCAAGGCATGATTAGTAAGTTTGCAGATGGCAATAAACTTTGTAAAGTAGATGGTATCCTGGACAGTGAAAATGGTTATGATGAATTAGAACAGGAATTTGATCTGCTGGCCAAGTGGTCAAGGAATAGCAAAAGTGGTTGAATTCAAATAAGAGTAAGATGTATTTTGCAAAATCAAACCAGGGCAGAATCTTCACATTGATCAAGAGCCCTGGAAGCAGTTGAGGCGGGTACAATAAGATCATTTAAAAGACAGGTGCATGGATAAGAAAGGTTTAGAGGGATCTGGGCCAAACATGCACAAATGGAACTAGCTTAGATAGGGTTTTTTGGTCACTTGGACTGAAATGCCTGTTTCCGTGCTGTATGACTCTATATGCCCCAAAAGTCTATGAAAACGTGATCTCTGGCTGGATTAAATGCAAGCATGTGCATAAAGCAGAGACAGCCCGTTCAGGGTCTCCTTCGACTGAAGGTTTTCTGCTTGGCAGTAACTTCCAACAACTGGAAAGTCCTGACTGAAATTTAAACTTACAGCAGAAAAAAAAATCATAACAAAATCTTACCTAAAAGTCTTCACCCTCCACCCTTGAATTCTCCAGCTGTGCAAGTGTCAGAGGTAAGTCACAATATCTGCCTTTCTGAGCAACACTGCAGTGGGCATTCAGCAAATGGGAAAGCTTGGGAGAGAAATACTAATGGAAACTTCCCATCACATCTCATCCATTCTGCTGTTGGTGCTGAACAAGGCTCTCCAGAAAAGTTTAGGAAGTTCACAAGCCTCATTCCGCAAGTCCACAGAAGGCTGTAGAGTTCAGGTCAGTGGATGTTTTTAAGGCAGGATAGATTTTTGATTAGTACGGGTGTCAGAGGTTACGGGGAGAAAGCAGGAGAATGGGGTTAGGAGGGAGAGATAGATCAGCCATGATTGAATGGCGGAGTAGACTTGATGGGCCGAATGGCTTAATTCTACTCCTATCACTTATGACCTTATGACATTAACAAAGCAGTGAGTCAAGAACCCATTCCTGCTTCTCCTCCCGTCTTTGTCACCTAGATTAATTCCTATTCTGCTACAGCAGATATCAAGTTTCCTGTGCGTTTCCATTTGATTTCTACATTGCTTATTTTACAGAAATGACTGATAGTTTTGTTTAATCATCTTTGCAATCTCGTTTCCACAGTGCTTTCTTTAAGACTTTCAAATGGAAAGAATGAATGTGAAGGAAGAGTTGAAGTTTTATATGATGGAACGTGGGGAACAGTGTGCGATGATGACTGGACAATAAATAATGCACAAGTGGCATGTCGACAGATGGGATGTGGTGAACCTATTGCTAATCTCCCAGTGGCTCACTTTGGCCATGGCACAGCTGAGATTATGTTGGATAACGTTGCTTGCCAAGGAAATGAAAGTTACCTGTGGGACTGTCCGCACGATGGTTGGATTTCACATAACTGTGATCACACTGAGGATGTTGCAGTAAACTGTTCAGGTATCATGTTTGCTCTGTTTTCAGTAACTCCCTATTCAAAGTACAATAAATCACTGTTCATCAATGTCATGAAAAGTTTCTGGATATGCAGAAAATATATGTACTATGTTTGTAAATGCAAAGTATAAGGTGTCTGCTAAATTATCTTCTCAAATTTTACTCTGAAGCTGGAATGAGTGAAATTGCAATGAAATAATTACACAGTAATATATTTTTTGACTGTGACAAAATATGTAGCTAACTAGAAACCTATGTGATGCTAATTTGATGCAATTTTTCATCGTCCATCACATCCTGAAGGAAGAGTGACTCAAAAATAAACAGATTTCATTCCGATAACACTTTTCCAAATATAACTAATACCTTTAGACATAATTTGATGCTGATAAATCTTAGAGTCGAAACATATTCATTTCAGGTTTTGGATCCAGTATCTTCTCTACTTCTTAGTCAGTCCCTGAAGATTCAATTTCCTCTTCTGTTTTCTGCATCGTTACCAAGACCAATATGGAACCAGAGATTCTTTCACAGACAGCAATGCCCCACAGGGGAAGTGATTGATAGTTTGTGAGGTAGTGCACTCCATCTGCAGCTTATGCTTGGTCTTTGTGTTCTCCCGGTGCTCGGAGATGAAGCACTCAATGTATTTTGATTGTTTCTTTTTCTGATGGTGCTGTATTCATGATTCCCAGTAATCATTGGGGATGTTGCTTTGGTTCAATGAAAATTGAAACACTTCCATAAATCTTTTCCTCTACCCGCATGGTAACCTCTTTCCATGAAAAAGTTTGGAATTAAGTGTCTGCATCAGACTGAGATTATCTGCAAAATGGCACATATAGTTACGTTTTGCTTCCGTATCAATAGTTGCAGCTCCACGGTTGAAACACCATCAGATTTCTCCCTTATTCCACGTAAATTTGTAAAGACCCCTTCAAATTTTAAGGAGAACAGTTTGTTCCCTAAAGGAAAATGATTGTGGAAGATAACTTCTACACAACTTTTTTTTCCCATCACTATTGTAACCAAACCCCACACACTTCAAGAACTATACAGTAAATCTACTGAGATTCAAGGCAGCATCAGAAACAGGCAGCATCTCTGGAGAGAAGGAAAGGGTGGCCTTTTCGGGTCGAGACTCTTCTTCAGACTGGGCGTTTTGTGTCGAGACTGAAGAACAGTCTCGACCCGAAACACCACCCATTGTTTCTCTCCAGAGATGCTGTCTGTCCCACTGAGTTACTCCAGCATTTTGTGTCCGTCTTCAAAATCAAAAGAAGTATGGATCTATGTTTCCTAGTTAACAACATAACATAACCTACTAATAATATAGAAGTGCTTCCAACTCTCTAACTTCATGGCCCAGTGTACCTCCACTGAATTGATCATCAAAGAATCAGTCAATCCTAGTTCAATGAGGAAAACATCCATGATGCAGCAACATTGATTTTTATAAACAAATTTCTTATCAATTGAACCTCTAACTCAAGATTAATACAAATGTATTTAATATAAGTATAGAGTTTAATGTTCACCTTCACCATGAATACAATCACAAAGAATTCTTGGGGTGCAAATTCATAAATCATTTAAAGCAGCTATGTGGGTTAACCATGACATAGAGAAGCCAGGTAACCTACTCCTGCTCCTGATGTATTGTGCTCTGTTGGCTAAATCTTTGCCTTCATTGCCTGTAAAGCACTTCCTTACAGACATGGGAAAAAATGAAATTAATATGAAAACACAATTTTCTTTCTGTGCGAATAGAATACCAACATACCTGCCGAAAAATAGCTTTCCACAATAATAAATATTTCCAGTTATAAAATGTTGTATTTGCTATTGAAGAACTAGAATCATCCATGCAGAACAATCAAAAAAGCACGTTGAAATATACCAATTTTTCCGTAGAATAATTGAAATTTATCCAGTTGCCTATTTTAACCAAAATGTTTGCTCTACCAGCTAACTACAGACTGAAAACTAGAAAATTGCCAACATTTATCACATTTTTATGATTCTGGTTTTTCAAAGTGACCGTTTCTGCTTTGGTTTCCTTTTAGATGATGGGCTTCAGATACCATTGTTTCTACAAGCATAAGTCCTAGAGTCATAAAGATGTACAACATTGAAAGTAGGCCATTCTGCCCACCATAACCAAACTGGCCAGTGGCCACCCATCCATCCTAATCACATTTCCCAGCACTTGACCCCCTACCGTTCTATCGCTAAGCAATTCAAGTGCTCATCAAGAGACTTCTTAAGTGCTGTCAATGGCCCTGCTTCAACCACTCTCTCACTGATTACATTCCAGATAGTTACCACTCTGTTTGAAGAAGGTCCCCCCTCATATCCCCTCTTAATTTCTTCCTCCTTATCCTAAATCTATGTTCTCTTGCTTTGTCTATCTCTGATATGGTGAAAGGTTTCTTGCAGTCTACAATTATCTATATCCCTCAGGTTTTATATACTTCAACCATGTCCCCTCAAAGCCTGTTTTGCTCCAGGAAGATTAGGCTTAGTTTCTCTAGTCTCTCCTCATAACAGAAACCCTCCAGCCCAGGCAACACCCTTGGTGATTTCCACTGAACCCTCTCTAGCAATATCACATCTATCTTCTAGTGTGACACCCAGAACTGCATTAAGTACTCTAGTTGAGGCCTAACTCAAGTTTTACAAAGTTGGAGTATAACCTCCCTGCTATTGTATTCAGCGCCCCAACCAATGAAGGTCAGAATCCCATATGCCATCTTCAACACATTGTCTACTTGCACTTCACCTTCAAGATCTGCACATCTACAATATCCCTCTGTTCATCAATGCTCCCTAAGATTCTACCGTGCATGATATAATCCTAGCCTCATTAGTAGTCCTTCAAAACTGTTTCATAAACGCCAAAATAATCATTTATTTTATTTTACAGCAGCTGAAAGGAGACCACAATCTTCACCAGGTAAAAAGATTTGTTGCGATTTAGACAATTGATGTTTATCTACATTAAAGTATTTATTGTGTGGTTTAGAAACCATCGCTGTAAGGAAACCTTATTCAGTTCATGAACACACCACATTGCTGAAGCAATTCTGGAAATAGCTCTGGTCCAATTGCCAAGCCATGTGCTTAAAAATATGGAAGTTATTCAATTCCTGTTGCAACAAAATCTAGCGGTATAAAATAAGGCACGGGAAAGGTTAAATAAAAAGAACACAAATTCTCTTCCATCTTTACCAATTCCCACCTCTCTTCCCACAGTACCTTCCCTTGCAAACCCAAGAGATGAAGATTTGCCTCCCTCCTTTTCAGCATCCTGGGCTCTTTTGATCTACTTTTGATTGAGGTGGTGCATTGCTCGCATTTTTTGTATAAGGCATTCATTGCTTAAAATGTCAAGAAATCAACTACAGATTACATCACCATTTTTCTGAAAATGCCCATTCAGTCCACAAGAAGAGCTTTAAAATGCATGTCACTGTTTTTCAAGTGACTGGGTCTCTGTATTTGACCTCCTATGCTGTTCCAATGAAATCCCATGCAAACCTTTACTTCAAAGGTAGGACACAAAATGCTGGAGTAACTCAGCGGGACAGGCAGCATCTCTCAAATGCTGGAGTAACTCAGCGGGACAGGCAGGACTCAAAGAATAGGTGACGTTTTGGGTCGAGACCCTTCTTCAGACTGAGTCAGGGGGGGATGGAGTCATGGAGATATGGAAGGGTAAGGTGTGAAAACACAAATCAAAGCAGACGATAAAAGTTTATTAACTGAGGGGATGATCTGTTGATGACACGGCATGAGTTAATGAGCAGGAGAGTTTGGCCATATGCATGGGCTCCAGGAAAAATGGAATTTGGACAAAAATGACAATTTAAGCAGAAAGCAGAAAATAAATTATTTTTTTGAAAGTTCAGCAACTGCTTCCAATGAAAAGTAGTTTGAAAATACAGCCAGTCTATGATTGCGTAAACAAAATATGTCCTTTGTCAAGGTGTGACTGTAGGATTCATGACAGGAGAAATCCAAATCAGCTCCATTGGAAAATGTTTAAGAAGGAACTGCAGATGTTGGAACAATCGAAAGTAGACAAAATGCTGGAGGAACTCAGTCTGAAGAAGGGCCTCGACCCAAAACGTCACCCATTCCTTCACTCCACAGATGCTGCCTCACCCGCTGAGTTTCTCCAGCATTTGTGTCTACCTCCGTTGGAAAATTGTCATTGTATTGTTTCAATGCTGAAATTTTTATTCTGCAATTTACTTTTGGCTGCTCCCTGAAATGCTTTCTAATATATTCCCAAAAATTGTTGTTTTGCAACTTACTTTTATCACTTCATTTTTATTTTGTTTCAACTTATTCATTTTATCCTTTTCCACTTCTTTGTTATTGTTTACAGTTAAGCTTACAATAAATAATCATTAAACCCATTATTTCACAATGATTTTATTTTAGAAAAATGTGCAGACTTGATTTTCTTTTATTTTCTTTTAAAGTGAAACTTTCCTGTTCCCCAAATAACATGGGAGTAGTAGTTGGCATAAATGATCTCTATTCACTGGGTTATACAGAGAAGGATATTGTCTTAAAGGATCCATCCTGCAGGCCACTCGTCTCTGATCAGAATGTGACATTTACTATACCTTTTAATGGATGTGGGACGGTACAGCAGGTAAGGGCCATGGTTGATACTATTTGATCTGGATACCATTATTACTCCATTATTGTACATACAACATCTAATGTAAATTGTAGATTTCCAATGGCATTAGTTATATTGTCAGCAGACTACAAAACTTACAATAAATAATCATTAAACCCATTATTTCATGATGAATGATTACCAAATTTTATTTTTACTCAAATATAGTCATGTATATTGTGATGTTATATTGACTGGGGGTCCATGGCTAGTTCACAAGAATCAGTGCTGAGACCTCTTGTTTTTATTCTATATAAATATCAATAAATGACTGATGAAAACATGTGCTCTGATTAGAAAGCTAATATATCCAAATAGGATTCCTTCTCTTTCCACAGGAAATAAATGGTAGCTTAATTTATTCCAACACCATGAAACTTTCATCAAAGAAATTGGTTGCAAATCGCCACTCAGCATTACAGGTCAATGTTGGCTGTGAATTGCAACAGAATGGAGTCATTAAAGCTATCAACTGGACCGAAGATGAATTGCTTCTGAACAGATCAGTGTCTAGCAAGTTTGACATCAGGATGACATTTTATGACTCTACATCATTTAACTTTTCAGTGCTAGATAAATACGTATACCTAGAACAAGACATATTTGTGCAAATTAGTCTTCACAGCTCAGAAACAAATCTAGTAATATTTGTGGATACATGTACAGCATCTCGACATTCCTTTGACTGGGCCTATGTGCTAATCAAGAATGGGTAAGAAATACTAATTAATATGTACACTTAAGAATTGGAAAAATGTGTTAGTAAAACTCTTCGATTCCTTCAAAAGTACTAACAATTTTAAAGGGATGAAACAATTTCCTAAAACATTTTGTTATGAGTGATCAGAGGAAAAGAACATAAAGACATGGCCATGAGATGAGGTGGTTTAAAACTGAAGTAAGCTTTATATATAGTAAAAAAAGAACTGGCAGATTCTGGCAAAATCAAAGGTAGACACAAAATGTTGGAGTAACTCAGCAGGTGAGGCACCATCTCTGGAGAGAAGGAATGGGTGACTCTTCGGTTCGAGACCCTTCTTCAGACTGATGTCAGGGGAAGAGGCAGGACAAATATAGAATATAGGCAGACAGTAAGACTAGTAGGAGAAATGGAAAGGGGATGGAGAGAAAGCAAAGGCTATCTGGTTAGGGAAGTCAATGTTCATACCACTGGGGTGTAAACTACCCAAGCGAAATATGAGGTGGTTCCTTCAATTTGCGCTGGGCCTCACTCCGACAATGGAGGAGGCCCAGCACAGAAAGGTCAGAGAATGGGAGAGGGAGTTGAAGTGCTGAGCAACCGGGAGATCAGGTAGGTTACAATGGATTGAGCTGAGGTGCTCAGCGAAACACTCGCCGAGCCTGCTCTTGGTCTCACCGATGTAGTGAAGTTGACACTTGGAACAGCAGATACAGTAGGTGAGGTTGGAGGAGGTGCAAGTGAACCTCTGCCTCACCTGGAAAGACTATTTGGGTCCTTGGATGCAGTCAAGGGTGGAGGTAAAGGGACACGTGTTACATTTCCTGTGGTTGCAGATAAAAGCTTTATATATGATGGCTATAAAGTTGTGACATGTATTAACATAGGGGAAATGAGGGACAAAAAATAAAGGTTTCATTTTGTAATTGTGTGAAATTAACTACATTTAAATATAATTGTTAATGTTGTAAATATTTCTACGTGTCAGGACTTAGCTTTGCCATTCAGCAAAATTGGGGTAAGCTATCAAGGTTTTCAGGAAGATTTCAGAGGCACAATTTCTTCACTGCATCACTGACACTCCTGCCCGTGCTCATGCCTTGTTGCTGGAGACTAGTGGCCAGTCTAAAAAGTGGTTAAGGTATGGCATGTTTATCATCAGTGTTAGGTGATCATGGATAGCAATTGCACATAGCCAGTATTGTCTTGTCAATATATTTTTCTTTGTGATGCCAAAAAGTCTCACAAATTTCCAAACAATTAATTTATTAATGATAAAATATTGTACTTTTATTTGTTCATGGTTTCTGGGTATCTTATTAAATACTTTGTTGCAGGTGTGTGGAGGAAGAAACATACATTAAATATTCTTCACCATCCAAAAATATCGCAAGATTTCAGTTCAAGCCATTTCACGTCCTGCAGGTTGTTCCTTCAGTTTTCCTCCGTTGCAAAGTTACTGTTTGTAAATCTTCAAATCCTTCTTCTCGTTGCAAATTGGGTTGCATTTCCAAAGAAAAGAAAGGTAACATTTCCTCTGAAGAATTTGTCGTTTTGGGTTCCATTCAGTTGGGAAACCGATCCAGCTAGGATCTAAACATTCTACTTATGCAGGTAGACTTACCTTTCTGTATTTACATCCTCTAAGAGTATAACTGTTTGAGAGAAAGTTTGCATAATAATAATGATAATATTTAGTGTTTTATTTTGCCTTTATGGCACATATGGCCTAACAGTTATGTTATCGAAATATTTTGTACATCTGCCTGAAGGACACAAAGCTAACCATTGAAGCAGTAATTTAGCCAATGGTGCTGGTTTGGTCTTTTCCATATTTACAGTAATGGTAATAAAGCTCAGACAGCAAAGATATCCATACTAATAATTATAACGCTACCTTCTATGAAACATCATTCAGAAAGAAGACTTAAAATTTGAAATTTACAGCAATTAGTTTGTTCGTATTTATTGTTACATGCACCAATTAAGGCAGTGATTTTTGAGTTACCGTGATATACCGTAAAGTAATGATATTTGAGTTAACTCAGCGATATTTGAGTTACGGTAGTTATAATTTGAATTATATGACAACGTTAAAATAAGGAGCATTTCATTTATAAAATATCACTCCCATTGATGAGGTCAAATTAAGCAAAATTTAGCTAAGTAATTTCACTCAAACCATTGAATGAGAAAATACATAGCACATAACATATGGCTTTGCATAACAATAAGCCTTCTGTTTGCTTATCTCCCAAAGCATGTTGGTGTGTTGTCCAACTTAAATATTTTAATTTATTGAAAAATTAACAATTGCTGTTTGACTGCAGTTAATCTATGAACCAAATGTAAAACATGGCAGAAAATGAAAATAAAGTTACAATAAAACCTTCAAACGGTACAATTTATCTGATGTGTGAATTGGTACACATGTACTGATTCCAATTTACTTACAAAGATTCATAGTGATACTGCATGGAAACAAATGCTTTGGTCCAACTTGCCCACACTAGCCAACATGTCCCAGCTACACTAGTCCCACCTACCTGTGTTTGCTCCATATCTCTACAAACCTGTCTTATCCATGTTCCTGTCTAACTGTATCTTAAGCATTGGGATAATCACTGCCTTAATTTACCTCCTCTGGCACCCTATGCCATACACCCACCACCTTTTGTGTGAAAATGTTATCCATCAGATTCCTGTTTAATCTTTTCCCCTTAACCTTAAACCAATTTCCTCTGGTCCTCAATTCACTTACTCTGGGCATGAGACTCTGTGCATTTACCCAATCTATTCCTCTCTTGATTTTATACACTTCTACAAGATCACCCCTCATCCTCCTGCGCTCCAATGAATTGAGTCTCAGTCTACTCAACCTCCCCCTATAGCTCAGACCCTCTACTGGCAACATCCTCGTAAATTTTCTCTTTACGCTCTCCAGCTTGACATCTTTCCTATAACATGGTGCCGAGAACTGAGCACAATACTGTAAATGGAAACTCAATGCCTTGTATAACTGTACCACGACCTCTCAACGTCTATACTCAATACTCTGACTGATGAAGGCCAGTGTGCCAAAAGCCTTTTTGACCACCCTATCTACCTGCACCCGCACTCCTAGATTGTTTTGCTCTACAAAACTTCCCCAGAGCCCTACCATTCATTCTGTGGGTCCTGCCCATGTTAGACTTCCCAAAATACAATACCTCACATTTCTCTGTATTAAATTCCATCAACCATTCCTCAGCACAGCTGGGAAGATTAAATTAATTTTATCTCTCTTCCAAAATAGGACCAAAGTAAACTCACCCATTAAAATTGCTGTAATTGTGGGATAAATTCTCTCTGAATATACACAAAACGATAAGTACACATTTCACAGAGCAGTACATATATGTCAGGAATGTTGTGTCCATCACATTTCAAAAAGTGCAAATGGAAAAAAAAAAGATCTGATGCATTAAACACAAAAGCCTAAAATATAAATACGTACACAATATGTAAATTGGAAAACCCTAGAGCCAGATGGCTGGATCCAGTGACTCTGGAAGGGAAAACCAGGCACTGATCCTCCTCGGATAGGGATTCCCCCATCAATCCCATTACCAGCAGGGTTATGTGCCCCAACAGTAATTATGTGACCATTCTTTCCAGTATCTGTTCCTGACAGATTTCAACCATTCTTTTTAGTTATAGTACCTGACAGATTGAACAATACAGCTTTTTCCATTGACTTCTGGGTGGCCTTGTCAGTTCTTGCTTAATAGATTGACTCTGTTCCTTCTGTGGAAATCAATTTGAATACTTTCTATTACATGTTAAAATTCTTCCCTCACATTCACCTTAAGAGAAGATCCATATATTTAGCATATTTTAAATTGTTTATTTACAAATAACAACTGTGGATTAATGAGCCTATTCAATGCTTTGGTAGCAAAAAAATACATTCTACGTTAAACAAGGTCTTTATTAATAGTTATACATGGATATTCTGCATATATAAATAAATTAATATCCATCTCACTAATCCAACTTCTGAAACTCAAGTATTTTATCACTGTACTGCATGCAAATTCAAAATCTTATATCCAGGTGACACCCTACAATATCGAGATCAGAATTATATTGCCATATTAAATATCCCTGCTCTCAATCACTAAAATACACAAGATCCACTGTAGCAACATAAAATGCTTCTTAGATGCAACATACCTTGATTTCTACCACCAGGGAGGTCAAGGCCGCAGGGATATGAAGATCATCCTCAAGCACTATCTAGGACAGATTGCAATAGGCCATTGTTGGCAAAGGTCCGACTCGCACTGCCTGAGACCTGCTCAGACAGACTCTCTTTAACTAACACATCAGGCATTATGTGCAATTAAAGCCTCCTTCCACTCAAGTTGGCTGTGTCTTCTGCATGCCGAACTTGAGTTTTAGGAGAAAACTGCAGTCACATCAAGTCTACTGGATGCAACATGCACATAGGACTGAGTGAGAAAATCACTAATTCACAATCCTCAAGCTGTCAATTTTCTTTAATGAATTTAGTTCATGTAAATTAATTTGCATAGGGGACTATACAATAGAATTTCAAGGCCAATACCTTTTTCCAATAACCCTTTAGACTTTCCACCTTATGGTAAGATTTTAATACCACTTACTATATTCAGTTTCATTAAAATATTGGTATTATTTAATGATTGCAAATCGGATACAAACTAATTCAACGATAGATTAAATTGCACCAGGTTTTATGCTTGGTAATAAATGGCAATGATGGGTCTAAAACCACAAATGAATGTTGAAGATGAGGTAATTAGAATATAACTTTTTTAATTACTGTGAGGTGTGCTAAAATATGCCGGTCTTTCCACTGCAACGATCCAAAAATGCAGTGGAAGGGGTATGGATCAATTTCAAATCAACTCAAGGATATCACTGTCATAAAATCATTAATATAGATTAAATTAAGGCTCCGTTATTTTACTAGTTCGCAAACATTAAGTCTGTTTTTGTACGTTATAATTTTAATACATCAATTTTTTACAGCAATGCTGTTTTAATTGTCTTTGCTGAAACTGCATTGGAAGTTTGCAATAAAATGTAATTGTCAATGGTTTTTCTGTGAATCCCGTGTAGATGGACCATATAATTTTTCCCATTAATCTGTATAAACCAAGCTCCCAAATGGAGATGGTCTTTAGGATTTATCCATTAACAACTAGAATTAGCTGTTTATAAATCGTAAAGGCAGACTGTCAGGTTAAGAAAAAGACCATATGTTCGATTGAATTAGCTGGGTTAACTGGCATGAAATAATGTGTATATGTCGCTCATGGAAAAACACACCAACAATGAGTTTAATGTAGAAACAAAGAACTGCAGATGCCGATTCATACACCAAAGGACACAAAGTGCTGGAATAACTCAGCAGATCAAGCAGCATCACTGAAAAACATGGATAAGTGACGTTTCGGCTCGAACCCTTCTTAAGACGTTTAATCGGATTGAACTTTAAATCTATATGAACCAAGTAATGTTGCTTAAATACCCCAACAGTAATTGTTAAATTGAATGTTTCTCAAAACTATACCAGTTTCACAGTTGTGTTTTGAATGTGATGAAAAATTATTTAAACATCCCCATTTGTTAAGAAGGCACCACGTTCAATTTCTTTTGTTGCAGTCCTTTTCACACCAGCATTTTCAATCAGTTTGGTGAGTGAAACAAACTTTTTATCAAGGTCATCTTGCAATATGTTTATTCGGTGATCAATATAATCCTTAAGTCTTTGTTCCATTGACTCCATATGTTCAGTGATATGCTTTTCCAATTCAACACAAAATGTCTGTTGGTACAGCCTGTGAAGGAAGGGAGCAACATAAAATCTAGCCCATAGGTTCATAGTATATAACATTTAAAAAAAGAGATAAACTTCCAGCACTGTCCACAATTACAAAAACAAATAAGTTTAGAAGGTGCATACATTGGGACAATAAATCATCAAAAACAACAAGGTGCATGATCTATGAACATTAGATGCGCAACTTATTCATTTACAATAAATTATTAGCCTTTGATTAGTAGTTTCCCCCATGCCATTGCTTGTGGACAGTTCAGGATCTAGAATGTAAAACATTGCCGAGATTGTGCGTCTAAAATATATTTAACAATATCATATCACAAGTGGTAGAGACTACCTTGTGGACATATATCTGAACATTCAAATCCTGCCTTAAATTTCATTTTTCTCATTTTGTAATTCCCCATGGCCTCTATGTCTTGCCCCACTACAATATAAAACATTGTGCAGAGGTAAGAACAAGTTATGATCCATGTATATTGATAAACAGCGTAATGTGACATGCAAGTGAACCTGTACTGCATTACTTTCAATTGCACTGTGCAGATTTGTGATGCAGTATTTCCACTCAAAATTATGTCATCATTTAAAACACCAAAATATAGTTTTGTAATTTGTCCTAAGTTATGACTAAGTTACTGTTTATAGCCCCCCCCCCCCCCCCCCCCCCCCCCACACACACACACCCACGGCCATGTATTAATAAACATCATACATAGAATGATTAAAGATTTACCTAAAAGGAGGAAATAACTGAAAGCGAACAAAACCCTGAGCAGCAAATTTTCATAAAGTACTTTGCACCAGTATTCAAACTCCATTTCTGTGTAAGATATCCACAAAATGATTAGAAAGCTTACCTATCACAGGTTCCATCTTCTTCTGTTACATCGTGTTTAACAGCTTTAGTTTTTTCTCCTATGCGAAGTTCATTCACTTGGCTGCATAAATTCCGAAGAAATGGTAGCATATCAGAACTAAAGCTGTTTTGTTCCCCATTGTTTTGTTTGCACAAATAAGTTGATACAAGCTCTTGCAAATCTCCTCCAGCAAACTTATGTTCATCTGCATCTCTTGCACTAGCTTCAGAATCATACTCTGTTTTCTTATTATTTATTCCATTAGCCAAGTTTGAGGCATCTCTTGTTTCTGTAGACTCACCGTTCAATATAAATATTTCTTTTGACCCCTTTGTTTCTTCCATTTGTGAAGTGAATATTGGGTTAGTTTCAATGCATTCATGAGAAGATAGTCCTTCCTCAGATAGTCCAGTTGTCCGAGAGGAACCAATTACTTTTCCAATTTCTGTCAAATTTCTTGTACCAAAGATTCCCTGGAACAATCCTCCTATTGCGGCTTGGTTCTGCTAAAAGAACAGAACACAGGATTATAACAATTTAAGTTTATTTTAGGAAGTCATGGGCAGAGCTGCACAACTTCCTACTGCAGAGGCTCAACATCACCTTGGTTGTGATCACCAACCTCAGCAAAGATGTAAACATCTGTACATTTAAGATAAGAATATAAGCAATAGGCCACCTGGCCTTCCAACCTCTGCTATTCATCAAGATCATAGTTAATCTCCTGCCTCAACCACCCTTTTGCTCTATCTTTCATATCCCTCGATTCCTTTATATCCAAAAATCCATCCATGTTTGAATGAAGTCAATGACTGAACCTCCATAGCACTCAGATATTGAGAATTACAAAAAATTCACCATCTTGAATACATTTCTCATCCCAGTCCTAATTGAACCATTCCTGATCCTAAGGCAGTGATTCTCTATCCAATTCAGCCTTTTGATCCAAGTATGAATATTGTAAATTTGATGAGATTAACCTCACCTTCATTGATACTCTGGAGAATGCAAGTCTCATTGACTCAGTCTCAAGAGGTTCTCCCAACATTCCAGAAACCAATCTGGTCGATCTTCGCTACCCTCTCTATGGCAGATACACCTATTTTAACCTATATAGACTATAAGATTGCACATGATACTCCAAGTATGGTCCCAAGAGCATATATAATAGCAGTAACATATCTTTATTCCTGTATTCATATCCTCTCCACAGCAAGCTTGCCACTGCTTTCCTAAATGCTTGCTGCACCTGGATTGAGCTTTCAGTGACTGGTGTTCAAGGACATTCAGATCCCTAGGAAATAAACATTTCTCAATATGTTCAAATTTAAAAAAAACATTATTTTTCTGTGTTTGCAGACTTATTCAGCAAATATTGCATCTACCAAATGGTCATCCACAACAGCCTCTTGTTGCCTTTTTACAGACTTCTCCCTATTAAGAATCCCACCTAGTTTTGCATCATCAACCAAGATAAAAACACGTTTTGTCCCCTTGTACCTCTGCTGCTCACATTCTGCTGACCCAAGAAAGGTCTATTTATTCCAACTTTTTGATTTGTCTGTGAACCAACTCTCAAAGAATTCAACCCAGTGGTTTCACATCCCAGAATGATAGAAGGAACTGGGCACCGTTAAAGCCATTGAATATTAATGCATTAGACTTTCCTTTAGGAGATTCATTTTCTTTTATATGATGAACCGATCTTTTAGGACCGAGATGAGGAAAACATTTTTCACACAGAGAGTGTTGAATCTCTGGAATTCTCTGCCACAGAAGGTAGTTGAGGCCAGTCCATTGGCTATATTTAAGAGGGAGTTAGATGTGGCCCTTGTGGCTAAAGGGATCAGGGGGTATGGAGAGAAGGCAGGTACAGGATACTGAGTTGGATGATCAGCCATGATCATATTGAATGGTGGTGCGGGCTCAAAGGGCTGAATGGCCTACTCCTGCACCTATTTTCTATGTTTCTATGAACATATTACTTTCCT
Source organism: Leucoraja erinaceus (assembly GCF_028641065.1). Lineage (NCBI taxonomy): Eukaryota > Metazoa > Chordata > Chondrichthyes > Rajiformes > Rajidae > Leucoraja > Leucoraja erinaceus. Next base: position 17,952,112 of record NC_073391.1, on the reverse strand, counting down.
TTAATGAACCAAACCCCAAGTATTTTATTTGCATCCAGGTCAGTGAATTATTTTAGCCCAAAACTGGCTTGAGAGAGTTAGAGAAGAAATTATGGAAGGCCAAATTGGATTATCGCACCATCCTCTGTGGTTCCGAAGCGTCGACAGTCTTTATCACAGTCATGGTTAAAAAACAGTCTTGGAGGCATCTCCTTCCATAGCTGTTTAACATTCCACTACTATTCATGACTAAATGTGGCAGGACTGCAGAGCTTTAATAGTCAGATTGTTTAGCTCATTTAATACTTGCTGCATTTGGTGCTTTTAAGTATGTTTTGCTAGGTTGGTATTTCATCTTGAGGATCATTTGGTGCTGCTCCTGGCATTGATGGATGGGGAAAACCAAGAAACAGTTAGGAAATCTTAAATATTTTAATGCAGAAATACAAGTATTGCAATTCCTATGTTTTAAAATAACTTACCTAATATAAAAATATATATTTTTTATTCAACATTTTAAAGTGATCTATGTATTTAATTCACCTTTTGTTGAAACTGGACCATGTTCAAAAGTTGCTGAGCTCCAGGTGACAGCTTTGTTCCCATTGAATCCATCATTGTCTGAACTCGCTGCATGTTGATATTTTTTCCTAATGGAGAAATGCCTCGTGAGATATCAATTGAAGCATGCCTTATGCCCAGTAATATTTCACCAATTTGTACTTTTGCCTTTCCACCTAAAGAAAGCAACTAAGAAAAAAACATTAATCAGAAGATTCCCAGATGAAAAGATGGCAAATAATTGATAAATACTATTTCTCAATATTTTACCTTTAGTTCACATGACGAACTCGGAAATTCCAATTTAAAATACTTCTTAAATAAGAGAATCTGCTTGTGGCCACTGAAAGAGAATTAAAGCACTCAATTATCCAAATGCCTTTCAATCTTAAAGAATTAATCTAAAATATGTTCTTCAACCTAAACATTGAGTTTGGGGATTAAGTATATAAGATAGAACATAGAACAGTACAACACAGGAACAGGCCCTTTAGTCCCCAATGTTTGTGCTGAACGATGCAAAATAAACTAATCTCATCTGTCTGCATATTACCCATGTCCCTCCATTCCTTGTATATCCATGTGCCCATCTAAAAAAATGTGAAACATGTGAAACACCACTGTCGTGTCTGTCTTCACCACCATGCAAGCACTCGCCACCCTTTGTAAAAAGAACTTATCTTAAAGACTCTCATCTTAATAAATGTATGGTAAAACAATATTACCTGTTTATTTGTGAATTTTCTAGTCTTTGGCCTTGGCAGGTTCCACAGTACTCTTCTTCAGTGTAAACTTCCATTGTTTTTGCTTCACTAACTACTTCTACAAAGGTTATCTCAGCAAGCTGTTTAGAACACTGGAGATACAGCAAACATGGAGTTTCCACAGGGTTGGTTTGAGGTCTTTCCAAGATAACTGGTTCTGTACTGAAGCAGGACAAGAATGTAAAATAAGCCATTTCTGATACAAGCCAAATATATGTTTTCAAAATCCTAAAATTGTCATAATTTATTTTTATCCTTGGTCGAAACGTTTCTTCCACTGCAAGTAAAATACGCTGCCGTTTGTAATAGAAAATGGGATTTCCTATTGTTCTTGGTTTAATATTTTCCAGATACTGGTACTATTCCTCAAATTATACACACACATACGTATGTGCACACAAAAAAACACACACAACTATATTAGTTGTGTTACTAGTATAGGTCCCCATTCTTGGTCACGTGTGTGACTGAAAACTTGTAAAATACATCTCCTCTTATTCTGAAAGCATTACACATATATTGCTTTGTACTGCCTATATAATTCATATTTTTTTCAGTTTGTCCAGTGAAATGTTTATATGTTATGCTGACAATGTTTATTTAGGGTAAGAGGTCAAATATGACTGGTCACCTGTGTGACATGTTGGTTCACTTTCCAAAGAATGGCCATATACTAGTTACTATTAACTAGTATAGTTGTGCATTCGGTTTTGGCCAAGTTTCAATTCACGATATCTTCTGTGCAAATCAGTCATGTTTCACTCATAACAACTACATCAATCAGCATTAGACACCACACACACAGCACATCAAATCACTGCAGAATAAGTCTGAAGATCACATACCCAACACTAATGTTTAATTTGGCTACTCGGTCAAAAATATAATGGGTCACCCAATTAGCCGCACATGCCAGTGACCGACAGAGTCAGCAGTGGCCTATAGACCGATTATTCCACTAATTTGGCAAAAGGTCGCCACTCGGCATATCATTGACCCCCCCCCCCCCCCCCCCCCCGCCCGTACTGGCACCACTTGGTGTCAGCTGAGCGGATCACCTTACACAGGTGTTGCTCGCATCACGGGCGTGGGGCAATAGGAGCCAAAATCATAGCCGCCTCCACACAATTATTGGCAGCGAGGCGTCTCTGAGCAGCTTCTGAAAATCTTTCTGCAGAGTTTGGGGGAATTTTACAGTTGGCAGTGGCTGGGGAATCAGGCGCGCCGCAAAAACACTGCCCGCCCTTCAGTACCGGCGCGAAGGCTGGAGGAACGGCGGCCACCCGGCGCCTAGTGCCCGGGGGGGGGAGCAGGGAGCTACCGGGGTAAAGCAGGGCCGCCGCCGGGGTTAAGTAGGGCAGCCGCCGGGGTAAAACAGGGCCGCTACCGGGGTAAAGTAGGCCGCTACCGGGGTAAAGTAGGGCAGCTACCGGGGTTAATCTAGGGCCGCCGCCGGGGGAATGAAGTAGGGCCGCTACCGGGGCTAAGTAGGGCCGCCGCCGGGGGGGTAAAGTAGGGCCGCTACCGGGGTAAAGTAGGGCCGCTACCGGGGTTAAGTAGGGCCGCCGCCGGGGTGAAGTAGGGCCGCTACCGGGGTTAAGTAGGGCCGCCGCCGGGGTAAAGTAGGGCCGCTACCGGGGTAAAGCAGGGCCGCTACCGGGGTAAAGTAGGGCCGCCACCGGGGTAAAGTAGGGCCGCTACCGGGGTAAAGTAGGGCCGCCGCCGGGGTAAAGTAGGGCCGCCGCCGGGGTAAAGTAGGGCCGCTACCGGGGTAAAGCAGGGCCACTACCGGGGTAAAGTATTACCGGTGCGGGTTCTCCCCGCCAACACCGCCCTCCGAGTTGTCGGCAGCCGCCATCACCAGTCTCAGCACCTCCCGCAGCCCTCCCTTGTTGCACTTCCAGGCGGCCCTGGCGCACACGACGGCCGCCGACCCACTGGTGTTGCCGGGCCCCGGCTCCATGCTGCTCGTCTCCTCTCCCGGCCTCTCGCTCCCGCCCCTCCCCCGTCGCCAGGCGACGCTCCCGCAACCTGCCTGCCTGCCGCGTGCGCATGCGCGGGCCCGGATCCGGGCTGGGGGAGGGCGAGGACAAAGATGGCTGCTATAAGATGGTTGGGCGAGGCTGCAGCTGTTGGATTCTTGGAGGGGAGGATGCTCCTCAAACTGCCGAGCATCCTGGACAATACAGCTCACCCCCTCCATGACACACTGATCAACCAGAGGAGTGCTGTCAGCAACAGACTGGTTCTACCAAGATGCAGGACAGAAAGCCACGGGAGATCCTTCTTCCCTGTGGTTATCAAATTCGACAGCTCCTCCCCCTTCTGCCGTGGGGTAGACTACTTGACTGACCCCCCCCCCCCCCCTTCCTCAATCTTTGCACATCCCCAAAGCCTGACCACTGATCACTTTATTTTCATGTTTCATGCATTTTGTGTTTTTTATGACTGTTGGCAAATTAATTTTCCTCCTGGGATAAATAAAGTTTTATCGTATGGTATTGTAGTGCAGTCATGTGTTATTTACATTTTGAAACTTTTTTTCCATTTCCTCACATGATTTACATTAGCATGCTGTTAATCTTTTCTGAACACACATACCATGACCAAATAAGTTTGAGATGTTTTTATACCAGGCCTTAAACTGGTATTTTCCCCCTAGAATCTTTGCAGCAGGAAGAAGGCGTCCTTGTTCATCTCACACAGTCTTATCATCCACGTTATTTTCAATTGAATTGGTTTGGTATTTTGCTGTCTTAAAATGGGGGATTTAACATGATATTCACCATATGACAAATTTAAGGAAAAATACAAGGAGAAGCATCAATCTCAGCCAATGGCTTTCTTTGAATTTACAAAAATCTTTGGCTTTATCAGCTGAGAGACAAAGTTGAGGTGGAGAATACATCTAAAATTTGGATCTTTTCAGAGATTCGGGACAATTGAGAAATTATTTAACCTTGATCACCAGGATCAAGGTTACTGCTGCCTCTATCATCAAGCTACAAGATCAAGATCTTAAATTCAGCAAAAATCTCAGTCTACCAGTAAGCAATAATCCCTGCCCTCCTGTGCATTTAGATCATATGCGTCAGACTCCTCAAAACACAGGAAATATGCCACCAATCATATCTCTGCAAAATCCTCCTAATCCACTAATAGAATAAGTGAACTCATGTCATTCTCACAGGCAAACATTGTTGGCATTGAGGCCAAACCCAGGAACAGGAGTAGCCCTCTCATCCTTCCAGATTGTTTCACCATTCATTAAGATTCATAGCCGATCTACTTCAGGTCTCAAATACTCTTCGGTGTTAGATCCCCATAACGCTCAAGCCCTGATCCCTCCACAATCGGACAATTTTGATCATTCTGCGAGGGAATTTCTAATCTAATTACAAACACTTAACTGCACCCAGGTTGAATTACAGTCTTATTTCATGTTCTATTTACACTCAACTGGTTCCATTGAGTAGACCTCATCACTTACATGTCCAATTCTCGACTTCTGAAAGAAGCAGTCCATTCTGAGCTTGGTCACATTACTAGATATTACTAACAGAACAATAAAACAGTTCTCACAGCTTCCTTGCCATCTCATGGGAATCTCCGACCCATAATAGTTCAATATGAAGAAAGGGAATTCAGGATGACTCAAGTATTCTCTGTGTGAACATGTAGAAATCCAGAGAAAAAGGCAAACTGAACCACCTCCAATACTACCAACTTTTACCTGCCTTGCCGTGTGTCTCCTGTCCCACCCGTGGCTGAGTCTGTGGTGTCCACATTGGTTTCATCAGCTACCTCAGGACTTACATAGTTGGGTTGGAAGCAAGTCACCCTCAAGCCTAAGGACTGCCTAAGAAACATACTATTTTAAGGCAGCCATATTCTATGATCCTTCCAATCCACTGACAACATATGCAAATCAATGTCAGTTTCCTCTGACAGGTCAACATTCCCAGCATCCAATAATTACACCGATGGGCGGGCCATATGCTGAGCATGACCCTCAGCAGATATCTGAAATAAACTTTCTTGGTGCAAAATGCAGACGCTGGACTTCTGAAATAAAAATAGTAGGTAAGGCTCAGTACTGGGACCCCAGCTATTTACAATATATATTAATGATCTGGATGAGGGAATTGAAGGCAATATCTCCAAGTTTGCGGATGACACTAAGCTGGGGGGCAGTGTTAGGTGTGAGGAGGATGCTAGGAGACTGCAAGGTGACTTGGATAGGCTGGGTGAGTGGGCAAATGTTTGGAAGATGCAGTTTAATGTGGATAAATGTGAGGTTATCCATTTTGGTGGCAAAAACGGGAAAGCAGATTATTATCTAAACGGTGGCCGATTGGGAAAGGGGGAGATGCAGCGCGACCTGGGTGTCATGGTACACCAGTCATTGAAGGTAGGCATGCAGGTGCAGCAGGCAGTAAAGAAAGCGAATGGCATGTTGGCTTTCATAGCAAGAGGATTTGAGTATAGGAGCAGGGAGGTTCTACTGCAATTGTATAGGGTCTTGGTGAGACCACACCTGGAGTATTGCGTGCAGTTTTGGTCTCCAAATCTGAGGAAGGACATTATTGCCATAGAGGGAGTGCAGAGAAGGTTCACCAGACTGATTCCTGGGATGTCAGGACTGTCTTATGAAGAAAGACTGGATAGACTTGGTTTGTACTCTCTGGAATTTAGGAGATTGAGAGGGGATCTTATAGAAACTTACAAAATTCTTAAGGGGTTGGACAGGCTAGATGCAGGAAGAATGTTCCCGATGTTGGGGGAGTCCAGGACAAGGGGTCACAGCTTAAGGATAAGGGGGAAATCCTTTAAAACCGAGATGAGGAGAACTTTTTTTCACACAGAGAGTGGTGAATCTCTGGAACTCTCTGCCACAGAGGGTAGTTGAGGCCAGTTCATTGGCTATATTTAAGAGGGAGTTAGATGTGGCCCTTGTGGCCAAGGGGATCAGAGGGTATGGAGAGAAGGCAGGTACGGGATACTGAGTTGGATGATCAGCCATGATCATATTAAATGGCGGTGCAGGCTCGAAGGGCCGAATGGCCTACTCCTGCACCTAATTTCTATGTTTCTATGTAAGACACCATTTGTAGAGGGATAAAAAAGTTAACCTTTTAAGTTGACGTCCACTTCTCCAGGACTAAGAAACAGAGAAAACTGGTTTTAAGCTGGAGATGGTAGGAAAAGAGATGCTGACCCGTTGAGTTACTACAGCTTTTTGTGTCTATCATTGAAATTTGGGAGCCATTCAGATCATCTCCAGAGATGCTGTGCTGCTGAGTTATTCCAGCATTTTGTGTCTACCTTCAGTGTAAACCAGCATCTGCAGTTCCTTCCGATACACAATTCATGTTTTGTTTCTGTTTTATTTCATTAGATGCATCTTCCCATCAATTATAATTCTTTCATCATATGTCAGTCCCGCCATCCCGGGAAATAACCTGGTGAACCTACGCTGCACTGCCTCAATAACAATAATGCCCTTCCTCAAATTAGGAGACCAAAATTGCACACAATAGTCCAGGTGCGGCCTCACCACGGCCGTGCAAAACTGCAGTATGATCTATTAGCTGCTACCCTCATATCCTCTTGCAATGAAGGCCAACATGTCATTATCTTTCTTCACTGCCTGCTGTACCTACATGCTTACTTTCAGTGACTGATATACAAGCACACCCAGGTCTCGTTGCACCTCCCCTTTTCCCAATCTGACACCATTCAGATAATAATCTGCCTTCCTGTTTTTGCCACTAAAGTGGATAACCTCATATTTATCCACATTATACTGCACCTGCCATGCATCCCATTCACCCAACCTATCCAAGTCACCCTGCAGCCTCATAGTATCCTCATCGCAGCTCACACTGCCACCCAGCTTTGTGTCATCTGCAAACTTGGAGATGTCACATTTACAGTAATTCCCTCGCCTAAATCGTTATTGTAAATAACAGGGGTCCCGGCACCGAGCCTTGCGGCGCCCCACCAATCACTGCCTGCCATTCTGAAAAGGACCCGTTAATTCCTACTCTTTGCTTCCTATCTGCCAACCAGTTCTCTATCCATGTCAATACCTTACACCCAACTCCCACTCTCCAAGATAGAAAGGGTACAGAGAAGATTTACAATTATGTTATCAGGGCTAGAGGGTCTGAGCTATAGGGAGAGATTGAGTAGGCTGGGACTCTATTCCTTGAAGCACAGGAAGATGAGGGGTAATCTTATTGAGGTATATAAAATCATGAGAGGATTAGATCGGGTAGATGCACAGTCTCTTGCTCTGAGTAGGTGAATCGGGGACCAGAGGATATAGGTTTAAGGTGAAAGGGAAAATAACTAATAGGAATCTGAGGGATAACCTTTTCATACAAAGGGTGGTGGGTGTATGGAACAACCTGCCAGAGGAGATCGTTGAGGCAGGGACTATCCCAACATTTTAGAAACAGTTAGACAGGTACATAGATAGGACAGGTTTGGAGGGATATGGACCAATCGTGCACAGGTGGGACTCGTGTAGCTGGGACATGTTGGCCGGTGTGGGCAAGTTGGGCTGAAGGACCTGTTTACACGCTGTATCACTCTATGGCCTACCCTGTCAAGCAGTGCTGGAGTAACTCAGCCTGTCAGGCAGCATCTCTGGAGGTGAGACTCTGCAGTTCCTTGTTTCTAAAACAGGATCTGCAATTCCTTGCTTCTACCTTGTCAAGCACCTCCCATAGCATCCCCTAATGGCTTCATCCACCACTCCAGAACGTACAGAAACAAGTGTTCCTCCATTCCTTGCCTGAAGAGATTTGTAGAAAAGACTTATCCACCATCTTTATTTATTGAGAAAGCCTCGTCCGGGAGGTGCTTCCAATTGCAGACCCCCAAATGGATGCTCAGGTATTCCACTTTTACTCCAGCACTAGATTAGTGGTCATCGAGATAAAAACAAACTGCTAGAGTAACTCAGCGGGTCATATGTGGGTGGGTGTGGACAGATGAGGTTTCCAGTCAGGACCCTTCTTCAGACATTCCGATCTCCACGTGATGCAACCTTGCGAGGTTGTCGTCAGTGATCAAACTCGTTTTTCAGGTCCGTTTGGATGTTCCTTACACCTGACAAAAAGGTCAGGCGCAAGTGCGAAAAGTTGATGTGAAGAACGAGACGTGGTCAATGGCGTGTGATCTGATCAGTCGGTGCTTGCCCACACCATCCTGTCGGATGCTGCTGTTCGTGGAGTTTTTGTTAGTTGTGGTAGGATTTTGTGTTAACAGCGGGACAGGTAAGAATCAATGCAAGAGAATGCCTTTGTTTGGCAATGTTATTGGGAGGTCGAATCAATTAATATATTATGATTGTTGCAACTTTTTGTTTATAACCCAACCTTTGTTATTGGAGGCACAGAAATTAGTTGGCGGGACTTTATAGTAAGGAATTTTATTCGTATTATTGAAATACAAGTGATTCCTGATTGGAAGCTCTTTCGAGTCAAAGGGAGCGTTTGACCTACCTTTATGTCACTTTAATTGACGCGGAACTGTTCAAAATACTGTACAATTTTTCCTTATATTCTTAAGAAAGGCAAACACAAAATACACAATATGATAATTGGATAATTGCGTGGGTATTGTCAAATCTGGATGATTCTGGGGTAATTCTCACTGATAAAGAACACTCTCTTCTCAAAAATCGAACTAAACAGTCCTGAAAACGCAGCCTGATTGGATCTCCGTGGTTCTTGCATTAACCCCACCACTGAAGTCTTTCAATTGAATCATTCAATATTTTGTCGGATGCTCCCCACAGAGAAGTTAATCCCAGAATTCTTCTGGATTATTTATGCACTACTAGATTTCTTTCGATTCCATTTTTAATTAATTAGCAATCTGTGCGTGACTTGCGCACTGTATCTTAAATGTGATCTGGATCTCCTCCATTCTGCTCGCACCCCACCTCCCTCCCTCCCTCCCTCCCTCAAGACAGAACACGGGTAGACCCCCCTTGGTTCTTATCTTTCACCCTGCCGGCCTTTACAACCAACACATTATTCATTGACAATTCTTTGACAATGACTGCTACAAAGTGATTTCCCCCACTTGTCGCATCTTTTCCTCCCAACTCCTTTCTACTCTCCACAGGTACCACTCTCTCAGTGATTCCCTGGTGCGCTGATCCCTCCATCCACCTCGCCAGCATCCCTGGACTTAAACAACCATTTTGTCCAGCCTCCAATATCTAATTAATTTCATCAAGATTTCACCAAACTTAATCTTAAATCCAACAACCCACATCAATAAGTGATCTGCAATTGTCTTTAGAGCAAGTTAAACATTTTCTCACCCCCAGTCCCACACCTCTATCTTTCAAAGAAGGATTCTGACCCAAAACATCACATCTTCCTTTTCTCCAGAGATGCTGACCCATTACTTCAGCTTTTTATGTCTATCATTGAAATTTGGGAGCTATTCAGATCATCTCCAGAGATGCTGCCTGACGTGCTGAGTTACTCCAGCATTTTGTGTCTACCTTCGAGGTAAGCCAGCATCTGCAGTTCCTTCCGATACATAATTCACGTCTTGTTTCTGTTTTATTTCATTAGATGCATCTTCCCATCAAACATCTCATCTCTCTGGTTATGAAGTCATAATTCCTGAACTTATAGGTGATCGACAGAAACGAAATGTTGACCAGGTACTTGGAATGCCATAAAAATTCCTCCATTTCATACTTTATGCAGTTAATTTAAATATTTCTCATCATCCTTGTTAACTTGTTTCATGAAATAAAGCAGAATAAAATATCTAAAGATTTAAAAGAAAAATAAGAAATGTTGACAACTGTTGCATTTCACATTTTCTCATTCTATTTCACAATCACCACAAATGTACCAAGTACATAACATGTTGATGAATAAAAGCAGTTTGTTATTGGTGTTGTATAACAGAAAATTGATTTAACCTGGAATAATTTATGACTGTGACCACTCCTAGGTCAAATTGCTCAAATCGTGAAATTCAACTGCCTATCCCCAGTCACAATCCCAGATTTCTGTGTAAATACAACATTCCCTATGCATTATGCTTTTGACCCAGGGGAACTTGGCAAATTGTCCTGGGAGTACCCAACATATGGCAAAAATCAGATCAAATGGCCCAAAATCTACAGATAAACATGAAACATCTAAATCCTTGTGCAACCCATTTCTCAGTGCTGTTCTCAGTCTTCTGTCTTCCAGTGCTTCTGGATGGTCTTCTTTGAACCCCTAAAGTAGTGTCTCCTCCTTAGATCTCTGATGCACCTGGCAGCCCGATTCCAAAAACATCACGCACATGCTAGGCTTTAATGTGTCTTCATCAACCCCACCGCTGGGTCTGTGGCAATGTTCCAATTCCAGCCGAAGAAGAGTTATCATGTCACACATTTACAGGAATGTAAACATTCAATACCCTCCAAATGTAACTCTAGGCTTCTTGCAGTGGTTGTTACATTTCATTAACACAATTCCCATTTAGATCCTAGAATCTAGAAGTATACAGAATTGGTGTATTGTATGCAATATAGCTGGAATGAATACATTGCGGACTGTGCGAATTTAAGCAATATAATTCCTTGTTTATTGCAATAATAATGAATATAAAAATCACCCTATGTTGACACATGATTGAGTAAGTGACGAGTTACAGTTTCTTTATGAATGGCTTTTAAATAATTGCTTTCTTAAAATTGCTTTCTATAAAAAGAGATGTCCTGCTTCTTTAGTGAACCTGGTTTACCCCTGCTGTTCTAGATGGAAAGCTCACCCGTGACCCCAGGTTGAAACTGATGTTAGTCTGCTTGAGTGTGCAAAGCATGTGCACACTTTATGTGTTGGGCCATGAATGGAAAATTCAGATCCAACTGCATGGAATTTGTGTAACACGTAGGTGTCATTCATCAGCCTTATCAGCAATTCTTAGAGGACTAAAGTATATCCAAAGATTTGTGCTGGACAGCTCTCTTGGTGAAGCGAAGAATATTATTGCAGGAGTTTTTGCATTTCCATAGGAGCTGAACATGCCAACAAGGCATTCTACAACCTTCTGGTTCTTTGAGAAAGGGGAACATAGTTTAACCTGCTATGATTCAGAGTATTTAGTTCGAACTGGGCCTCCATGAACATAACTAATGCAGGATGACAGAACCATCACCCTAAGAGCCTCTGAACCATCACTTCAGAGCTTAGTTACAAAATGCTGGAGTAACTCAGCAGGACAGGCAGCATCTCTGGAGAGAAGGAATGGGTGACGTTTCGGGACAAGACCCTTCTTCAGAGTCTGAAGAAGAGTTTCGATCTGAGACGTCAGCCAGTCCTTCTCTCCAGAGATGCTGCCTGACCCCACTGAGTTACTCAAAGAGTCTGAAGAAGGGTCTCGACCCGAAATGTCACCCATTCTTTCTCTCCAGAGATGCTGCCTGTCCCGCTGAGTTACTCCAGCATTTTGTGTCTATCTTCGGTGTAAGCCAGCATCTGCAGTTCCTTCCTACACACTTCAGAGCTTAACTCTGCCACTTGTACTTTACCATCTCAAGGTCACCTAAAACCATCTATGCAGCATGCCTACACAAATCTTAGACTCACAACCAGTGTGAGTTTTTTCTCATGACAAGTCTGATATTTTTCAATATCCACCTTATTGTATTAAAATACTTCACATATTAATTTTAAATTGACTAATATCTAGTACAGATATCCCCATCTTATTTTGTAACAAGAAACCACTCATCCAAACCTTTAATCTCCCAGGTCCACCTATTTCTCGATATCAATATGCATTCAATTTAAAATCAGTTTCCTCACCAACAATTATTATCACTGTTTTTTCCCCTCCCCGCAGCCATTCCTAATCGGGGGCCCACATTTTGGAATACCTTTCCTAACTTTTCCTCCTCTTTGCAATAAAATCTGATTTGAAGTTATTTTCAAACAACCCTTTGGTCATTCCACAGAATTTAACAGGGGGGATTGATATTCCAACCAAAGGATCTTTGGAGTTATTATACTTCAGTAGAGTTATGGAAGTCCATGATGTTTCATTTAAATAAAATTAAGTTATAGTCTTTTGTAACCAGTATAAAAGTATGAATTTTAATTTTATTATTGCAGGGACAATGGATGGATCATGTATCATATTCAATTAATTTGGATGGTGAAAAGTATATATTAAAACTTGAAAAGAACAAGTAGGTATTAATGATAATTTGTTTGTCATTGAATATGCTGGCCTAGGAATTACATTGATTAACACAGCAATTTTATGAAAGTGCAGTCAAATGATTGGATTCAGCTATGTAATTTCAATGCCAGTGGTGCAACTGATCCATGTCCTCCATGTTCATCTGCCTATGATCCTCTTTGCTCCTCATGATCCTCTTCCATTCTGAGCCTCTCTACAGGCCATCCATAATACTGAAATTCCCAAATCCACTGCCGAACTTTCTTTTTCCACAATTATCCTATTGGCAATGCACCAGGTCTTGTCTTTGTAGGATATATTTGACTGGTTCCTTGCACAAGACTGGCATAGATCTCTTACCCAGCATAACTTCAACATTGTTTTCAGGCACCTTACAATTTCCAAACTTTTATTTATTTAGCAGGTCTTTGTAAATATGCTGTTAATATTCCAGATTAGGAGGGTTCCTCTTACTGTCGCTGTTCTGTGCTAATCTCACCCATTGTGGGAGCAGTGGGTAGCATTGGAAATTGAGTCACAAAGGCAAAAAATAAACTAAATATTTGTTGTTCATTCACTGTTGAAACACGATTCATAGAAAATTGAACTGTTGAATCTCAGTCTTGGCTTCAATGTTCTGACAATTTGCACAATTTGGGCTCAATAATGTTATTTGACAGATCAAAAATGATACACCTGTATTTATACATCATGTTTCTGAGGACTAGCCAAGAACATGAACGTTTCTCATACTATTTTTATGTTCAATGTGTTATTGGGTAAGTTAGCTTCTTTGCCCATTGTGAGATCAACAGCAGCAGCACTTGTTACATTGGATACAAGGATAACTTGTTACATTGTTAGAAACAAGGAACTGCAGATGCTGGTTTACACAAAAGGACACAAAGCGCTGGAGTAACTTAGTGGGTCAGGCAGCATCTCTGGAAAACTTGGATCTATCCATGCTCACCAGAGATGCTGCCTGACCCACTGAGCTATCCATGTTCACCAGTGATGCTGCATGACCCGCTAAGTTACTCCAGCACTTTATGTCCTAACTTTCATTATTGTTAGTTACAGGAAGAAAGAGGTTAGAATATTGAAAACATTTGTATCTTTTTTTTAGAAAAGTGTTTTATGATCTTGATTCCCCAGCAAAACCATAGCAATTGAAGACAAATGAGGCTTCTGTTTAACTTCTCATCTAAAGGTTTTAACTCCCCACATAGCAATACTGAATAATTATCTTAGCTATGTATATTTTGTTTTATAGGAAACTGCTTGGTAAGGATTTTGTGCAATATACATATGGTAAAGTTGGCAAAATGAAGTCATCTCGACCCAAGATTCAGGTAAGTGCCAAAAGCACTTGGAAATATTAATACTACCATAAAGATTATCCAACAAAATTAGAAATACATGTACATAAATCATTAATTTTTGACGTCAACAAAACATAAAGCCTCACGGAAAACTGTCCCTTCTCTCTGGCAAACCAGAATACAAAGTGTTAATAATCCTTTGCTAATAGGTTGCTAAAAATCTTTACTTCCTGATCCTGATTAGGCTGTAATTAGAGTATTGTATTCAAATATTTTGGTTGTGGAAGATATGCAGTATATTTGCAGAGTATATTTACTGGAATGTAAACTTGGAGGGACTGCAAAAACTCCAGTTGTATTTCGTGGAACTTATATTTGATTAAGCGACAATTGTATGACCACTTTCAAGGCATAAAAAGAACTGATCAGATGGAACAAGGCTTTGGAGGTCAGAATTTGAAAAGGTTCGGTATGTGTGGAAGTTTGGAATTCCGTTTGAGTACTCCCATTCATGCAGGGGGCTACCAGCCATCATGGGTTACTCAGGTCTAGCATGTGATCAAATACGTCAGCAGATTTTCAAGGGTTTTTAGAGCCAAACTGAGTTTATTCTCATATACACAAAGATGCTGAACTACAGCTGCAATTAAAAATCTTCTTTTCTGCAGCATCACAGGCGCATGGACTCAGACAAACACATACAAACAATAATTATGCATAAATTACACATGTATTATGCAAGACAGCGAAAGGAAAAGATGGATGTGCAAAACAAAAGACATGACATTAATGTAAATCACAATTAGAAAAAATACAATTCCCTCATAGTGCAAGAGATGGTCTTTGGTGTTCCACTGGCGAGATAGGAAAATAGTTGTGTGGGCTGCTTCAAGATCCTGATAGATGCAGGAAAATAGCTGTTCCTGAACCTGGTGGTGTGGGACTTTAGGCTTCTCTACCTCCCTCCTGATGCTAGCAGTGAGAAGAGAGCATGACAGGAATTCTTTAGATAGATGCCGCCTTCTTGAGGCAGCGCCTCATGTAGATGCTTTTGATGTTGGGGAGCTCTGAGCCCATGATGGACAGGACAGAGTCTACCATTCTTAGCAAACTCTTGTCTTCCTGTTAGATGGAATTGCTTTACCAAGCCACTATAAAACCAATCAGCATACTTTCAGCAGTACATTTATAGAAGTTTGTTAAAGTATTCAACGACAAGCTGAATATCTTTAAACATTTAAGAAAGTAGAGGCATTAGTGTACCTTCTTCATGATTACAACACCCTTTTAGTCGTGCTCAAGATCTTAATTGTTGGCAAGCACTGCAAGGCCATCTGGCACATCCATTAGGGTCTGATACAATTTCTAGGACATGCCATCTTTCAATAAGCTTACATTAATTATGATCAAATTCAGTAATTTGGAATTTTGCAATGTCACTTCTTGGCTATTTTGTTGCTATTTAGGGTTACCCTAACAGACAAGGTTTCTCTTTCAAAAAAGAAGGAAACTCCAAATCTAAAACAATGTCTCAGAACAGTGAACTGATAAAATATGTGTAGAGAGCAGACACACAAACTGGATTAGTGTAAATAGGTATTTAATGGTGGCCTCTGACGTGGTGGACCAAAGGGCCTGCTTCTGACTGTATGACTGTGACTTAACAAAAAAATTGTGAAATCCTTTATGTATCTGTTTACTGTGATTTGCTTCCATCCATTGTGTTGGAGCAAAGAAAACCAGTTCCTGGTTACTGATCTATTGGACAGTGTATGTGGGTGTGGGTATATGCACTTATATGAGCTCATGACTAATTCAGTTTGAATCTGATCATAGTTCTTCAGAGGGCAAACAGCATATTCTTAGGTCGCCTACAAAGAATGATCAATCAAACAATAAACTGGAGAAATGTGTATGATGCTGGTTTAAAACAAAGATAAACACAAAATGCTGGAGTAACTCAGCGGGACAGGCAGCATCTCTGGAGAGAAGGAATGGGTGACGAATCTGGAGAATGTTCTCAGCCCTTGCACTCTAGTAGGAAGGAAGTAAACCGATCGGAGTGGAGAAAGTATATAAAAATCTTTCTGCACACCATTCAGCTTTAAATCACACCATTAAACACCATCCCAAATCTCATCATTAATGCTGGCACCATCATGCTTTTTACAATTGCTACACTCGTTAGCTAATTTATATAATGAATCATTTATTTCAGGTCCAATGTTACTACCATGGGATTGTGGAGGGTATTACTAATTCAAAGGTTTTACTCAGCACGTGTGTTGGTATAAGGTATTGTATTACAACAGCTTTTAGTTTGCAATGAGAAACATTCTTAAATTTTTATTAAATTTAGCTGAATATTTTACTTGAAACAATTCATTTAAATGACAAATTATACTGTATTTTGCTTCCAAAATTCTTGAGAATGTTAAACACGCAAAATATCTCAGAACTTTCTATCTCTCAAAAATGTTTAAAAATGGTACAGGTTCAACTAGTTGCTGCTTGGAATGAAGCAACCTGTTTGATGATAAACGCCACAGTCATTTGCGCACAGCTGGAGGTGAGATATTGGCCAAGAATGAGCTGTGCTCTTCAAATAACACTGTGACATTGTAAACACTCCTATATGGAAGCAGAATCCAGTCAGTTTTAAATATTATCCAAGGAATTCCTAGAGTGAACTCTAGGAATTCCAAGAGCGAATTCCAAAGTCTGAATCCAGAGCATGTTTTGTTGTAAGGTAGCTCCTATTTTACCTGACAATTCTTATAAATGCACACGCATACATACAGGCAGCCAAGTCATGTGATGTCACCAAGTGTCAATTTCACTTTGGATTGCGTTTGAGGACCGGGGATAGCAGAGCAAGCTGCTTTGGTGTAATTCAATCTATTTTCAAATTATACAGTCCATATTATGTTAGCACATAAATTATATTTAATGGAAAATAATAGATTTATATAACAGGCTTCTTTTTTATATATGGCAAAACTACAAACTGCTTCAAGTACAAATCAATGCACCAAGCACACTAGACTGAGATTAAAACCAGCAAATGCAGGGAATGCTGAACAGATCTGCAAAGAAAAAGTCCTTCCAGGTCAATCAAAAATTCAAACAAGGTTAAAGAAAACCCAGAATTTCTTCATGGTGAGAATAAAAGGCATGGAAATAAGTAAAAGCTGATGCAAAACAAAATTCCACTGGTTTATGACAAAATGTTACAGTTGTGATTGCGCCTCAAGGTATTCTGTTGGCTGAGAACTGCTTTGTGGCAGCCTGGTGGTATGCGGAAGATGTCACTGAATCTAATTCTGGCATTTAAACAGGAAATGCTGGAAATACTCAGGAGGTTTGGAAATGTTCCAATGACAGGTGATCAACCTGCAGTGTTAAAACTTTATTTTCTGGAACATTATCTGTTGTTGTTTCAAATTTACAACGTACACAATATTTTGTTTTAGGACAATGATCAAAAGTTGTTAGTAACAGCCTCAAATTATAGGCATTCTGCTAAGTGAGAGTCAGTAACTCTCACTCACATAACATAGTGTTGTAGCTCATTTCAATGTATGGGATTGAAAGTTGACCATGTACTTGTAGTGTAAGAAATAAGTGCCAGACTAAAGTGCCACTATTAAACATCAACTTAAGTAAGTGTTTAGAGTTGGAGTGTTGTGTGGAGAAAAGGAAATTGTGCTACATCTGGATAATCTTTTATAATTAGCAAATAAACCAGAGGGAAGATGAAGAATGTTTTCTTTGATTGGTGTGTTGCTGTGAACCAGAACACAATGTCTGAAAGGATGATGGAAATGAGTGAAAAAATGAGTAGATAATATTTTTGAAAGCAAGGGTTATTTCTGAGCCACAGGGAAAAAAAGCAGGATGTTGGGACATATTGGATAACGCTCTAAATTAGCTCGTCAATTTCAATAGACATTGTGCTGCATATTTCTGTTCCTTGGAAAGTCCCAGTGTAGCAGGATCCCATTCATTTTTAGTGATAAATCCAGTCATGTCCCTGTGCAATTTCACCTTAAACCAACATAGTTTTGAAATGCCACCACCATTTCAAAGGGAGCAAAGTTTAAAGGAGATATGTGGAGCACAGTTTTTACACAGAGAGTGGTGGGTGCCTGGAATGTGCTGCTGGGAGTGCCAGGTTTGATGTTGATAATGATAATGCCAGGTTTTGGAGGTTCTTAGATAGGCACATGGATGCACATGGAATGGAGGAATATGGATCATGTGCATGCAGGTGAGATAGGTTCATGGAAACATGTTTGACACAGACATTGCGAGTCAAAGGTGCACTATGTTATAAGTTTTTATGTTGTAAGTTCTGTATCATTCTCAACTATCTCTATGGCTAATTTCGGAATTCCCCACCGTTGAGTTGTTAAAGGGCCTGTCCCACTTTCATGGCCTATTTCACGACCTCTGCCGAGTTTGCCCTTGACTCGTACTTGCAGCATGGTCGTCACAAGGTCATAGGAGGTCGTAGGTAGGTCGTAGCAGGCCGTGATGCTAGTCGTAGGTACTCGTGGCATCAAGTAGGTCGGGGCGTTTCTTCTAGCCTGATGAAAAATGTCCACGAGTAAAAAAGGTCGTGAATTAGGTCATGTAAGTAGGACAGCCCCTTAAGTTTGAAACTTCCTCCTCCTCCCCAGGTGCACCTTCCCCTCAGTCTCGTCTGCTCATCCTTCAGATCTAGTCTTGCCACATTCCTTTGTCAACTGGCCCTTTACATAATTGAGAGCAGTAATTATCCGGAATGGCACCGGAACGACAGTGCTGAAAAGTACCCGACCTGTCACAAGAACCCTAGTTTTAGAGTGTTGTTTAAAAACAGGCTTCATACTATTATATTGTGCTGAATTACCATCCCATCTTAAACAATGTTCAAATAAAGAAAACATTAACACTAAGGTAAACCTGTACCGACAATGTAGGAATTAACAGTCATGTGCAGAGCTACAAAACTCAGTAAGGCGATATATACTGAAGAAAACCTAGTAGAAGATTAATTATTATTCCAGCAATAGCATAGAGTGGATCCGACGTCCATATTGTGATAGTTTTACTCAATGATAACACAGGTGCCCGAGGGTCATAAACCACTGGATGCTGACCCCTGACAAGAATATTATCTACAAATAATTAAACTTAAACATGTAGAATAGAAAATAGGAGAACAGGTTATTAGTTTGTTAGTTGCCAAAAAGTGTTTACCTTATGAAAGGTCGGCGCCAAAACAGAGGCGCCGAAACAGCGGCTCCGAAAAGTACCCGACCCGTAATTATGAGTGTGTAGCATCAATTCAGATTCAACATGAATGTTATTTACTGAATTTGATTTATATTGAAAACTAGCGAGGAAATTCTTAATTTACTTCCAGCTCTGTTAGGTGCAATGAATTGCAAGTGAGGTTCCTATGCAAAGCAAGTGTAAGATGTTGAGTCACTTGGATATCCATGTCCTCCAGAAATGCTGCGTGACCCTCTGAGTTACTCCAGGACTTTTATGAGGAGTTACTCCAGGACAGTTTTTTTATTTTATCGGGCTATAGTTGTGAGAGCAGACGGAGGAAGTTTGGTGGTGTTTGCACCCAGGTGCCTTGTGGTTTATTTAACACAAGCTCATGTATGATATTGTTGGCTGCATTGCACTCAGCACATTTAAGTTAATTGTATGAATTTATCAACCAAATGTTATCCTGGAAATCTACACCTTATGCTATGCGGAATGTAAATTATCCAATCACAGAGCAATGAAGAACTGTTTCATAGTGATTGATTCAGATTCAGACTAGTTTATTGTCATATACACCTGGTTGCAATGAAATTCCTTGTATATATGAAGCTGATAGAGTACCCAGTATACATGATGCCAAAGAAAAAAAATGCACTGAAGTGATTTATTTATCATTGCATCAGTGTGAAAGGAACATGATAGGTTATTGGTGATATGGTCACTTGAACTTGAATCTGTAGACCATTTCTAGAGATCTAGAGTTCCATTGATGAGGACAGGGTTGTGTTCATTCCCCTCTCTCACTTCCTTAGGTCAACAGCCAACTCTTTTGCCTTAATGATGTTAAGGACCAGGTTGTTGTTCTGACACCATGACACAATGTTCCCGATCTCTTCCAGGAGTTTAGGGATGAGCTAATTCAGTATTATGGTGTTGAAGCATGAGTTCTAGTCAATTCAATGAAAGCATTCTATCGTAGGTGTTCTTATTGTCAAGGTGATACAAAGCTTGAATGTACGACATGGGAGATGGCGTCCTCCTTGGCCCTATTTTTCTTGCAAGCAAATGGTAAGGAGTCTAGAAGACTGATGCAGGTGTGGCTATCTGTACCGGTTTTTCAAAATACTTCATTGCGTTCGATGACGGAGTTACTGGGCTGTAGTATCGAGATGGGTCACTTTACTTTCCTTTGGGGCTGTGACGATATTGTTGAAGCAGAGAAGGACTGTGGACTGATGAAGTGAGAGGTTAAAGATATCAGCGAAGATTGGCCTGTTGATTGACACATGATCTCAAAACTCATCCAGGGACTCTATTCGGGTCATCTGCTTTGAGAAAACAGCTCAGACGTCTGCCATTGATATGTATGCGATGGAGCCTAATGCACAAATGTTTTGTAAATGTAAAGATTGACAGCTGTTTATATGAAGTTATGTTGAATTTTGAAACGGTGAATCAGGCCATTCAGCCCTGCATCTCTAGCCTGATCTTCTCATTGGGTTCCTTCTCTCAACACCCTCCATCTCAGCCTGTTATCACATCCTGGAATGTTTTACACAACTGGTTTTTACATCTGGTATCAACTGGTTTTGGGGCTCGAATCAAAAGCAGGTTTGTCAAAAATAGAAACAATGCCAAGAATGGAACATTATTTAGTATTAGTAACCGTCAGATTTTGCAAGTTCATCCTACGTTTCAAATTTCTGTAGAGTATGTTAATTATTATGTGGAAGGAACTGCAGATGCTGGTTTAAATCGAAGATAATGAAAAAATGCCAGAGTAATCCAGCGGGACAGGCAGCATCCCTGGAGAGAAGGAATGGGTGATGTTACGGGTCGAGATCCTTCTTATAGAAACTTACAAAATTCTTAAGGGGTTGGACAGGCTAGATGCAGGAAGATTGTTCCCGATGTTAGGGAAGTCCAGGACAAGGGGTCACAGCTTAAGGATAAGGGGGAAATCCTTTAAAACCGAGATGAGAAGAACTTTTTTCACACAGAGAGTGGTGAATCTCTGGAACTCTCTGCCACAGAGGGTAGTTGAGGCCAGTTCATTGGCTATATTTAAGAGGGAGTTAGATGTGGCCCTTGTGGCTAAGGGGATCAGGGGGTATGGAGAGAAGGCAGGTACGGGATACTGAGTTGGATGATCAGCCATGATCATATTGAATGGCGGTGCAGGCTCGAAGGGCCGATTGGCCTACTCCTGCACCTAATTTCTATGTTTCTATGTTTCAGACTGAAAGTCTACATCATCGTCTATAATTCCCGTTTCCCTTTCCAGTGACTTTCATTTTAATTATCATCTTGTCCTTTAAAGGCTTGATGGCATCAAAATACTAAAGAGATTTATAAAATGCATTAGTGTTGAATAGGTTTTGCCAGTCTAGTTTAAATTTTGGAAACCAGTGAGCAAATTCTAATGTTCTCCATGACAGGTATTTTGGTCAGAAATGTAAAGAAACTAAAAGAAAAATAACCTTACATTTTGGATATGCATTTGTCTAGGCAGTGTCAGTATTTATGTGTAGCAATAAAATTCACCCGTAGCAAGCCATTTGGAGCATTGCCATGTGAAAGGTATAATCAATGGTAGCAACTTTTACAAACTCAGCATGACCCATTGCACTCCATAACCAGTGAAGTACTTTAATGCTGTCTGACGAAGGGTCTCCAACCAAAACGTCACCCATTCCATCTCTCCAGGGATGCTGCCTGTTCCGCCGAGTTACTCCAGCATTTTGTGTTTACCTAAGTATTTTAATGTAGTCACTATGGCAATTAAGGGAAACTAGACCAAGTGGGACCCGTTAGGTCCTGTCCCCTCAACGGTTGCGGGGGTGGGCGGCCTGCGGCGTCACACACACACTAACCACCCCACCCACACACACTTACTACCCCCCCCCTCCCCCCCCCACACACACACACACACACTAACTACCCTAACTACATTCTCCGGCAGCTCGTTCCATATGCCTACCAACCTTTGTGTAACAAATTTGCCCCCCAGATTCCCATCAAATTTTTCCTCCTTCACCTTAAACCAATGTCCTCTGGTTCTTGATTCCCCTACGCTGGCCTTGTGCATTTCTCTGATCTATTCCTCTCATGATCTTATACACTTCTATAACATCACTCCTCATCTACCTGCGTTCCAAGGAATAAAGTCCTAATTCATTTATTAATCAGGCATCACTTCAATACAACCAGTGAATATTGTCTACTCACGCCCTTCTGTAATTATTTCAGGGGAATTATTTCTATTCTTGAGAAAAGTTATATAATTGAACCCTTGAATGGTTCATCCACATTTGAGCACTTGATCTACCGAATGGAAGACCTGGAGGTCGAAGCCTCTGTGTGCGGTGTACCTCACCATGACAGACCTGCGAATCACACCCATCATCACTTGAACCATGGGAGAATACTACGGAATCTAAGGGTAAATAAAACACCATTTCATTGTTCATTCATTTAAAAACACATGACATTGAGAGAATACTAAGAGAAGTTGCAAAATATTGCATTCGTATTTATCCAAATGCTACAATTTGAAAATAGGATAAAATTGGGAAAAAATGGGATTGATGTAGGATTATTGTACATGGGAGGAAGACGGTGAGTTGTGGGGGGGGGGGATGCTTGGTTCCTTGTGTATTTCTCTATTTAGGAAGGTACAGGTCATTCAATCAGACTCATTTTATCCCTGCTCATTTACAAAAAAGGAAGCATGTTGGGAATAAAACCTCCATCAGTTGTCATCTATTTTTCAGCTGATCCGCTGCAATTGTTTTACTGAGCAAGAGCAGCGACATGTTTTTAAATTGTGTTATGAAGGTAAAGCCCCTACTATTCACTGTTCTTCCATTTAGACATAGCTACCGAATAAATAATGTTTGGAATCTGGTTATGTTTTGTAACATGGGTTTATTATACACCAGCACAAAAAAAGTTGTTCTTGCGTTCTGTTTCGAATGGTCTCTCAAGCAAAATACTGGCGGACACATCTTTTACAAAATAAATTTATAAAAAAGCACATTTAGACGAAGAAAATTTGTTTATTCTGGATTTCACTGACTACGTGGTATGATGGGCAGGAAAAAAATAGAGAGCTTGTTCACTTTAATTTAATCAGATTCATTGTTAAGATTTTTACATCACTGTTCACCTTATCCAAGTTTAAAGAGCAAGGAAAAAACAATGAACAGATTATTCATAGGCTGCTTGTGGCAAACAATTTTTGTTTTTTGCAATCTGAATAATACATGTTATATCCTGATTGTACAATGGATTTACATTTGATTGGTTATGTTTTAGCACTTAAACTGCAATAAGACAAGCTAATTTAAATTAATTCTAATGCACTTAGGAAAATCTGTTACCTTTTTCATACGTTTGGGTCTTGAGTAGTTTTCACTTGCAATATTACAATATAGTTAGAAGTAAGTATTATTTTTGTAAATGTCCAGACATTGTAGAAACAAATTAAGAAAGGATTCTTTCAGATAGCATGCTTAGATTTCTTTTTATATTTCTACTGTGATGCAATCTTAACATATCTTCATATTTGACCATTAGGCAAAAAGAACCCATTTGGCAAAAAAAAATTATGTGGAGTTGGTTTTGGTTGTTGACAATGACAAAGTAAGTATTAGTTTTTTTTAAATTATTTCATAATTAGATTATAAAGAGCATCAGCCTCACTTACTATTGGTGAATCTTTGTATTTTCCAGTTCAATCTTCACAACAAAAATGAAACTATAATTCAGAATCAAATGGTTGAATTGGTTCATCTTGTAAATGGAGTAAGTATTATTGTTTTTTCCGGTTCAGTTCTGTAATCTGAGTTTGCCTTCGAACATTCATGTAACATTTATAAGTCCTGTGAGACAAAACTTTTCATGTGTGTTGGTTCGAGGCAAGTAGATTGGAGTTACGGCATGGAGACAGGAGATCAGATGTGGATTGCATGGATGGGAGGTCAGGCATGATATGGTTCAGATGATGATGGGAGGTCAGGTATGGTTTGGTTCAGATGGTGATGGGAGGTCAGGTATGATATGGTTCAGATAGTATGTTGAGTGTCAATAGCAGCAATCAAAATATGATTTAGGCGAGTAGAAAATCAGATTTAATTTTTATTTAAATCACAGTTTTTACTCAAGGATGTTACAGAGCAAAAATTCATCAACTTCGCCTTAACGTACCTGATCTTCTGTTTGCTCAGCACTTTAACTCCCCCTCCCATTTCCCAATCAGACCTTTCTATCCTGGGCCTCCTCCATTGTCAGAGTGAGGCCCAGGGCAAATTGGAGAAACAGCGCCTCATATTTCGTTTGGGTAGCTTACACCCCAGCGGTATGAACATTGACTTCTCTAACTTTTTCAACTAGCCCTTGCTTTCCCTCTCTCTCCATCGCCTTCTCCTTCCCAGTTCTCCCACTAATCTTACTGTCTCTGACTACATTCCATCTCTGTCCCGCCCACTCCCCTGACATCACTCCGAAGAAGGGTCTCGACCCAAAACGTCACCCATTCCTTCTCTCCAGAGATGCTGCCTGTCCCGCTGAGTTACTCCAGCATTTTGTGTCTACCAACAATTCATCAAATGCTGGTTATTGAATAAGTGACGTCTCAGTTTGTGAATGGGAAATGCGGGTCTTTCCTGTTCTTGCTGGCCTACAAGAAATTTTCTGGGATATTTGCTCACTAGGAACTCTTCAGGGCCAACACTGTTGCCAGCTACTCTTGGAGACTGTAAAATTCACAAATCACATAGATATATCGGTCACATTAGACAACATCATTCAACGTAAACGAGAGCTTAACTAATGAGAAGCCTCCATCCTTCCAAAATCCAAGTGGCATAACAGCAGAGGTTTGCAGGTGCCATGCACTACAGTCATTTCTGTCCCATTTCAGTTTACCCAATTGTACCATTCTCACCATACAAAAGGGGTTACAATTAACCCCATACATTTTAAAGTTAATTTTACATGAATGGTAAGTACTTTATACTCAAAACATTTCTGAGTTCTTATTTTCTCACTTTTAATATTTTCCTCAAGTTATTTTTCATTAAATAGATACACATCCATCCCTGGAAAATATTAACTGGCCTCTGCATCATCCTTCAGTTTTACAGCTCTCTGAATGTTGCTGTTATATTGACTGGTCTGGTGATCTGGAAGGATGAAGACCAGATTGCTATCACTACAACTCCGGGGGAGGTTTTGGATAGTTTTGTAAGATGGCGCAATCGAATCCTACTCCCTGAGAAGCAACATGACAGTGGACATCTGATTCTGTAAGTTTATTTGTGTGGAATATTCCTCGAGTTTCTTTCTATCTTTTTACTGTGCAGTCAGCGAATGCTTCTTTAAACAAGAGTCAAGGGTCAAGAGTGTTTTATTGTCATATGTCCCGGACAGGACAATGAAATTCTTACTTGCTGCAGCACAACAGAATATGTACATTGTAAACATTGTATATAATGAGAAAAAAAAGAAAAAGTTCAATAAATAACAAATATAGTGCAAATAACAAATAATAATATAGTCTTTTGCAGTTCAGAGCTCATAGCTTATTCATTGTCTTTAATAGCCTGATGGCTGTGGGGAACGAGCTGTTTCTGAACCTGGACGTTACAGTCTTCAGGCTCCTGTACCTTCTTCCTGATGGCAGTGGTGAGATAAGTGTGTGGCCAGGATGGTGTGGGTCCTTGATGGTTTTGGCTGCCTTTTTGAGGCAGCGACTACGATCGATCCCTTTGACGGTGGGGAGGTCAAAGCCAATGATGGACTGGGCTGTGGTCACAACTTTTTGTAGTCTTTTTCGCTCCTGGCCGCTCAAGTTGTCAAACCAGGCCACAATGCAACCAGTCAGAATGCTCTCTACCGTGCACCTGTAGAAGTTTAGGAGAATCCTCTTCGACACGCCAAATCTCCGTAATCTTCTCAGGAAGTAGAGTCGCAGATGTGCCTTCTGTACAATTGCATCGGAGTGCTGGGTCCTGGAAAGATCTTCTGATATTATGCACGCCCAGGAATTTGAAGTTATTGACCCTCTCCACCATCGTCCAATTGATATAAACAGGATTGTGGGTCCTCACCCTTCCCCTACTAAATTCCACAAACAGTTCCTTGGTCTTACTGATGTTGAGAGCCAGGTTGTTGTGCTGGCACCATTTGGTCAGTTGGTCGATCTCACTTCTGTACTCTGACTCGTCGCCATTTGTGGTTCGTCCAACCATAGTGGTGTCATCGGCGAATTTGAGGATGGAGTTCGCACTATGACCGGCTATGCAGTCATGGGTATAGAGTGAGTAAAGCAGGGGGCTGAGCACACAGCCTTGAGGTGCTCCCGTACTAATTGTTACTGAGGATGAAGTGGTTCCTCCAATTCGAACAGATTGTGGTCTGTGAATGAGGAAGTCGAAGATCCAATTGCAGAGTGATGCGTAGAGGCCCAGTTCCGTGAGCTAGGTAACTAGCTAGGAAGGGATGATGGCATTAAATGCCGAGCTGTAATCTATAAACAACAGCCTGACCTAGGTGTTTTTATTGTCCAAGTGGTCTAGTGCGGAGTGGAGAGCCAGTGAAATTGCATCTACTGTTGACCTGTTGTGGCGGTATGCGAACTGTAGTGGGTCGAGGTTCTTGGTGAGGTGGGAGTTGATGTGCACCATAACCAACCTCTCAAAGCACTTCATCACTACAGACGTTAATGCCATTGGTCGATAGTCATTGAGGCACGTCACCTTACTCTTTTTGGGCACCGGTATTATTGATAGCCTCTTACAGCAGGATGGAGCCTCAGACCTCAGAGGTTGAAAATGTCCGTAAAAACTCCAGCCAGTTGGTCCGCACAGGTTTTTAGCAAAATCCAAACATGATTCAATGCTGCAATCTCTTGCTACTCTGTGACGCAAACCATTGTGAAAATGGTTAGTGGTACCCAGTATTCAAAGAAATTAATGTGAACTGCCAGATCCTATCTCCCAGTTTTATCTTCCTTCCAGTGCAATGGATTATTTTGGTCTTCCATTTTATTGCACAATTTACAGGCTTTTTAAACTGAAGCTGAAGCCACAATTATTGCTTTTACAATTGCACATGTTTTTGTATTGTGGGTCTTGTATCTTCACCTATAATATATTTGAAATGGCTTCTTGATATTTTTGGCCTCTTTTTCTTATCCATCTTCAGGTCTTGAACATAAATATTTCTTTACCTGAGCTGTGATGTTTGAAAGACATTTCAGGCATCTTTTCAATTGTCGATTTTGATTATTTTGTCCATGGTATATACAAATTGTTTCAGACCACGAGATATAATCAATGAATTAGCCATAGCATCCAGCCTTTCTGTATTTTCTCTCCACAATAAGGTTGAATATGTATTACTTAATGATAAAAATGGCGACTGCAGTGCTTTCTGATGGGATTGGGCTGCTGTATATATTGGACCAGGATGTTTCCATTATGCTTGATGCTTAAGCTGATAACATTTTAATATTTGCTATGGAACTGATGATGACACCTCCCATTTTGGAGTAATTTAAATCCCAAACAAAGTCTTGCAACACTTTGTTTGCTGCTTCACTTTTAGCAACAGTCATTGATCATTCCCAGTGTACCCAAGTTTAAGTTTACTCTGTAAATTATTATTTAAAGGGCCATACACAATTTCTGATAAAAACTCTAATGGCACAGGCCTTAATTCCAAGACACAACTCCTGTTATTATGTTGTACCCGAGTAGACATCACAACACTCACATATGGAAGTTTGGATGACTCTGGCCTGGCACAATATGAGGACTTGAACATGGGACTTGAATCATGGAAGGAGACCTCGAGACCTCACGTGCCCAAGTCCTCTCTGAAAAGCACAGTAAACAAGGGTCATTTTCATTTAACCATCAGTCCTATCACTATCTCCTGCTATGCTGGAGGTCTTGCCGACTCACAGCCAAGCTTAGACTGCTCTCCCTATATTTGGAGATCAGCAGCATACCGAACATTTATTGCCCATCTATAATTGTCCTTGTGAATGCGACGGTGATCACCTTCAATTGAGCACCATGTGCATTTAGGAGTCCACCACCTGGTGTAGATCTGTATCATGTTTACGCCAAGGTAAAGATGGCAGATTTTCTCTGCTAAAGGACATTAGGAAATGAGATGGATTTTAGCAACAATGAAATAGACTTTGCATTCATCATTTTTAAGGCTAGTTATAATTCTGTTTACAAATTGTAAATTATTATTGGATTTAACCCTTTAGCTGCCATACTGGTCCTCTGGATTGTTAGTCCAGGTTTTCAGATGACTAATCTGTTAACTACATCCTCACCAAAGCATTCCTTAACTTCCTCACCTCAGAATCCTTTCAAGGAGTTACCACTGATAAACAATAGACAATAAACAATAGACAATAGGTGCAGGAGTAGGCCATTTGGCCCTTCGAGATTCAATGTGATCATGGCTGATCATCTGCAATCAGTACCCCATTCCTGCCTTCTCCCCATATCCCCTGATCTCTGCCCCCTGCTGCTTTAAAGTCAACAACAAGAGTCAACAACAAGAATGGGGAGGAACATTGTGCATGCTCGTTTAGGAGCATGATTGGATTTCCAAAGGTGCAAGGCCTCATAAGCCACATCTATTTGCATTAATTGTGTTAATTGTTAACCCTGAATCTTTCCTGAAGGCCTTCAACTCTCTATCATTTGCTCAGCTGGTTGGCAACTACAAAAAAACAACAATGGTGGTCAAAGCCATCTTCCTAGTGAGTGCACACCACATGTTGTTCTAACTGGGCATGGTTACTTACAGTGCATGGTTTATCATCTGCATTGCTAGACACTCGGAGACAAGAGGAACACCACTTCATATCCCACCTGGGTGGTCCACAAACCAATGACATAAACATTGAATTTGCCAATTTGAGCTAACCAACATCCCCTTGTCCTTTTTTCTCCTCCTACTATGCCTGTCCTCTCTCGAACCCCCACCTTCCCACCTTCCCCACCCCGACTATTATTGCTTTATTTCTTTTTCTGCTCCCCAAACACTCTTCCCACTCGACCCCCTTCCCCTCCCCACTGAGGATAGGGAAAGAGAGGTGTATAGTAGGAAAAATGGGTGCACCTCCAGGTGAGGCACAGGCAAGGGAGTGAGGGAAGCGGGGGGGGGGGGGGGGGTGCTGCATAAAATTGGAGATTTGAATGTTCATACCATTGTGTTCTCAGCTACTAAATGGAATATAAAGTTCTATTCCTCCAGTTGGTGTGTGGCCTCATTCTGACAGTGGAGGTGGCAGCTGGGTGGAAAAGAGTTAAAGCCCTGTCCCACAGTACGAGTTCATTCCATGAGCTCACCCGAGTTTAAAAAAAATCAAACTCGTGGTAAGCACGGAGAATCAACGTAGTGGGTACGTCGGAGCTCGGGGACGTCTCTTAGCGGCTCGTAAAGCTAACGGCAGGTACTTGGTAAGACTCGCTAACGGCAGGTAAGCACGGGAAGACTCGTGAAGATTTTTCAACAAGTTGAAAAATGTCCACGAAAGCCCCGAGTACTGACGAGTGGCCATTACCGTAAATCTCCAAGTTCGAATCAGGGCAAAGTCGGGAGAACTCTGGGAATGAACTCGTACCGTGGGACATGGCTATTAGAATGTTGCCTGACCCACTGAGTTATTCCAGCACTGCTTCTTTTTTTTGTAAAACAGCATCTGCAGTTCCTTGATATTGCCTGAGAACATTAACACCGACTAACTTTCTGTTTCTGTTTCAGAGGGAAAGCACAGTTCAGTGGAATTCTAGGACTGGCCTTTGTAGGCACAGTCTGCTCTTCCAGACTTGGTGGTGGAATCAATGTTGTGAGTGACCTGCTTTATCACTATAGCTGCGCAGTTGAATAAATTGGTGATTTTATGTTGCCTGATGTATACTGATAACTGAAATGCCTGTTTCAATAGTTTAATTCCTTTCAAAATGTAATATCCTGAAATGATCTTTTTATCCCTTTAGTGAGTGTGTATCCATATACATTTATTTAAATATATTTATGTTCAATCATTTATAAAATTAATTAAACTAATTTCATACAAAAATTAAACATTTGTAGCCTACAAAAAACTTAAAAACTTGAGATTTGCATGCGTCCCCACCTCAAACAAAAATATTTAGAATAAAGATTATTCAAGTACTCCACAAAATTACTGCCATATCTGGGGAACAATCACTAACTCCATTCTTATTACGCTGAAAAAAACCCAGAAAGATCATAAGACACCAGACAGCTTGCATTTAATAAATCTCCATTCATCAATTGACCAGCAAAATCACCCCTTCGTTTTCATTTCATTGCTGGTATAATCTCTTTTCTAGCCATTTTTAATTTGTTATTCTAAAGATTAAAAAAAAAATCATCATTGTTATCACTTTAAATCTTAAATACTCTTGCATGGTTACCACACACTTTTCTGCCCCTCAGTCATTCTTTTCCAGGATGGCAAGATAAGCAGTTATTTAATTATTTAGCTATTTCTTGTCGCTAAATTTTTGAAACAAAACTTTGCAATTCCCTCATCATTCCTTTCTACATTGTCCCCTATTTTTTCAGTCATGTGCATCCTACATTGTGTGGCACCACAAGGGTTTCTTGATTCACAGGCCACATTCTAAATGTTTTCTTTAACCATGCAGTTATGCTTGATTTTCCTAGAACTAAACTACAAGGCTGAATGTAGTATAATTAGTCTGCTAATTCCAATGACCTTGCACCAGGTTTGTAATAAAGTGATCTAGAAATCCTTCCATGTTTTACAAGATAAATTAGCACTGCAGGAAGATGTTTGCTGATTGTGTGCCAAATAGGGAGCACAAATTTCATCTATACATCATACTTGTTCTATTCATGAAAGCTAGGCCTTCTGTCAATAGGGTGATTTCACGAAAGGTCACTGGATCATAGATCCTCACCCACGTGACCGCAAAATCCAACTGGGGTACAAACGTCACTTCCAGTACATGTTATTGATGCTGAAAATGCATACTTTCAAACCTGTTAAAACCCTGGTTTGAGTTGTAAATAACTGTGCCAGTCGGGGTGACCGCGAGGCACAGCTATCTTACTTTAGAGTCCAGAAGATAAAGAAAAACAAAGGTAAAGACAAGGGAGCGCTGAAGGGAAAATAACAGCAGACGTTGTTGGCCGTGCAGATATAAAGATAGAAAATATCGGGATTTTATCGCGTTTGCTCACTGCATTTCATCAAAACATCAATAATACCTTAGTTTTGATGAAATGCAGTGAGCAAACGCGATAATTCCCAATATTTTCTATCTTTATATCTGCACGGCCAACAACTTCCGCTGTTATTTTCCCTTCAGCGCTCTCTTGTCTTTACCTTTGTTTTTCTTTATCTTCTGGACTCTAAAGTAAGATAGCTGTGCCTCGCGGTCACCCCGACTGGCACAGTTATTTACAGCTCAAAAACGGGCCGTTTTGGCGGTTTTTAACGGGTTTGAAAGTACGCGTTTTCAGCATCAATAACATGTACTGGAAGTGACGTTTGTACCCCAGTTGGATTTTGCGGTCACGTGGGTGAGGATCTATGATCCAGTGACCTTTCGTGAAATCACTCTATAACATACTGAAGTCACACATTAGTTGAAAAGTCACACACAAACTCAAACTTTGCAGTCTCGTGTCAGGTGGGGATAGTGAGGGCCTGTAATGCAAAATTTAAGTTGTAGAGCTTCTACGAGTCAAGTGGCTCAGAGGAATAGCCAGTGGCCAACGGGATATAATGGTATCATTGGTGCAAACCATTGTGCTAGGGACCTCCTCACTTCCTATAAAGAAAGGAGAGATGTTCACCTTGTGATGGAAGGCATTTACACCATCTAATGCCAAGGCCTTGCTTCCCTGCTGGTCTTCCCAAAAGCAGACCTGGTCGGCATATTTACAAACTATCCTGCTGTAAAGTCTTGCTGTTATTTCCCAAACACTATATGAGTTGCCTGTTGTACTTTGATCAATCTCTTTGCCATACATAAGCTGGAAGGGGCTCCCTATTATTTACTATGGTGTGTGCTGTCTGCACGGAATTGGCAGCTGCTGGATAAAGATATCACGTGGTGGCAAAAAGCATTGTCTTACTCAATAGCATTTGTAGCTATGTGTCTTCTTGCGTCACATGTAAGTCACTAAAACCAAGACCCATTCAACCGTAGCTCCCGTGTTGGCTAACCTGCATTATTCTTGATACAGCGATGGTTCCGTTTTTTTAAATATTAATCTTTGTTTTCATATCCTTCTCTGCCTTTACCCTCTCCATTTCAATCATCATCTCCAGCTGTATCACCACTGACATCTCTGTACATAAAAATATCACTCAACCCTGCATTTTATTTTTTCCATTACTTTGAATGTGTCTTCAATTGCTTACCAACCCCAAACCCACCCATTGTCTTAAATTCCCCACCCCTCAGAACTAGAGCCCAAACCCCACTGTCTCTCTAGTTCTCCCTCCTTTTTTTAGTCCTTGTATCTGTTTACTCAGCTTTCAATGTTCCAATAGCTCCTCACATTCATCCATTCAAACAGATATTCCTCCTGTTGTCATAGCACCATGGTTGGAGTGTGTGCCATCCAGGCTATTCTGATCTCCTGAACCAGGAAGGGCTTGGTCAGCAGATGTATGAGAAAACCAATTTTGCCTCCAAGTCACATGCCACCCTGATGTGGATGTACGTTGCCATTCCCTCGTTACTTTTTCGGTTAAGGGCCTGTCCCACTTGGGCCGTCACTTACGCGACAGGCCGGTAGTGACGGGCACGCGGCATCATGCGCCCACACAGCCGTCTGGAGCGCGTGACGTCATTTGAAGATGGACACAAAATGCAGGAGTAACTCAGCGGACCGACAGCATCTCTGGAGAGAAGGAATGGATGATGTTTTGGGTCGAGACCGTTTTTCAGTCTGAAGAAGGGTCTTGACCCGAAACATCACCCATTCCTTCTCTCCAGAGATGCTGCCGGTCCCGCTGAGTTACTCCTGCATTTTATGTCTACTTTCAATCTTCTTGGCCCCACTCTGGGAGTAAAAGTGGGGGCAGATCCGGATCTGCAACGGCCGTGAGCCCCAGGCTGAGTTCGACGATCGTTTGCCTGCTTCTGCTGCTGTTGGAGGTGAGATGTTGCGTTGCGCCAGGGTCTTGGACCTGTCCCACTTTGGCCGTCAGTTATGCGACAGGCCGGTGGTGCGCAAAGATTTTGTGCAGGACAAAGTCCACACTCCTCCACACCACTCCACTCCACACCACTCCATTCGCCGGTCCCTACGCTACCCACACGCTAGCAGGTCGTGTAAATGGCGCGCAAAAGACAGCCAAGTGGGAGTGGCCCTTTAAAAGCGTGGAGCTCCTTTTTTGCATCATGAAGGCATCTCACCAGAGGTTCAAGAAATCAGCTCGAGATCACCACCTCCAGGGCCTTTATGGATGGGCAATGGAATCTGGGCTTCACAGCAACAACCACCATGTTCCAAAAAGTGAATGAAACTAATATGGTGTAGTGTCACGATTTATTCGTTAACCTACCCCTGAAGCATAACTTATATTTTGATATAAATTAAAATTATAATTAGATGTATGAATTATATTTTACCATGTTAGAGATTCTATGTGAGTGGAAGGTAGACAAAAATGCTGGGGAAACTCAGCGGGTGAGGCAGCATCTATTGAGCGAAGGAATGGATGACGATTTGGGTTGAGACTATTCTTCAGTCTGGAGAAAGTACTCGACATTGATGCTGCCTCACCCGCTGAGTTTCTCCAGCATTTTTGTCTACCTTCGATTGTTCCAGCATCTGCAGTTCCTTCTTAAACTATATAAATGGAAGTCACTTTGGTAACGATTTTTTTCCCGCTTAGCAAATCCTGCAATCATATCCATCTCTCCTTTTAACTAGTTTGCAGGCAATAACGTGGTAAATGCTGCAGTACTTCTTGCTCACGAATTAGGGCATAATTTGGGCATAAGTCACGATGATGGTCGAAATTGTCAATGTCCAGACACTGGTGGCTGCATCATGTCCGGTTCTTTAACGTGAGTACAAACTTTACTTATTTGATTATTTTTTTCGTGGAACTAATAGTCTGAATTATTTCCTATAGTTGCTTTAGAATGTTTAAAGTTGTATTTCAACTAACGCGATGGATATGAGAAGAATCGGAATCAAAACTATAAGGTAGGTTTATGGAATTGGAGATTACAGACTAATTTGAGAAGATTGATCCTGGCAAATTATCTGTTAGGATGAAGGATTCACATTTCAGGACAATTACAAATGAAGAAATAAGGGAAAAATGTGGAATCAATTACAATGACAAGAAATGAATCACTTACTACAAATAAGCAGAATATAATTATTAAATCTAGATAGAAAGCCGAATATGAAATGCTTTGAAATATGTCCATGTCCCTGTACAGGCTTTTAAGAGCCTAATAATGTAATCCAGATTAGAATCGTAGAGCCACAGAGTGTGGAAATAGGCACTTTGGCCCAACTTGCCCACACCAGCCAACTTGCCCACCCAGCTACAATAGTCCCACCTGCCTGTATTTGGCCCATATCCCTCCAAACCTGTCCTATCCATGTACCTGTCTAACTGTTTCTTAAACGATCCTAAAGTCTGTTATCATAGAATTATATGGGAAACTTATATGGCATAGCAGGAAGCCATTCTGACTATCATTGATCTGAAAAGGCTATCCAGTGAGCTGTAAACAGGTGCAACTATTTTTGTTTCAAACACTTAACCAATTCCCTTGTAAAATTGAAAATTTAACCTGGTTACAATTTAATTTACGGCAGCAAATTCGCGATCATGTTGATTAAATTGTGTATAGTAATTTCTCATCATCTGTCTTGCTGTTTTTTACAAACATTGACATTTCAACTTGTCCTCCTTTCCCTCAAAGATGTTTCCCTTGATTTGTGTTATCTAAACTCTTCAGGACTTTGATTAAATCTATCCTTCACTGTGCAAATTGAGAATAATCCCAATTTCTTGAGGCCCTCTAGAGAACTAATCTATGGTATTAATTTAAATCACAAACAAACATTAACGCTAATTAATTCTTTCTTGTACAGAAATGCATTGTATATGTTTAAATCATTATTGCAAAAATTGCTTGGCCAAGATTAATTTAACAATTAATGCTGAAGAAATGTTGTTGGAATAAATTTATTCTGAATATCACGTCACTTTATTGCAGAATCTCTACAAATTTCACTGATTGCAGTGAGAGTGACTTTGAAAACCTAATTACGGGAGGACGAGGCTTATGCCTTCAAAATGAACCCAATGAAGAAGATCGATATACCTTGCCATCTTGTGGCAATAATATTGTGGATGAGGGCGAGGAATGTGACTGTGGAGAGGTTAAAAATTAAATTTCATATTCTCTGATTCACTTCTATAATTATTTTGTTCAACAGAGGCATGGGTAAGACTATTGACTAATGGTTGCCCTTAGAAACAAGGAACTGCAGGTGTTGGTTTAAAAAAAAGGCATAAATTGCAAGAGTGACTCAGCAGTTCAGGCAGAATCTCTGGAGAATGCGAGAGGTGATGTTTCGAGATGGGACCCTTCTTCAAATTAATTGATCGATGAGAGGTGACCCTTGCTGCTCTTGACATGCTGTCCTATTGATTCAAATATATTTGGCTCAGCAAACACAGATTTTATTCTCACTGTATTTTAACAAGTTCACATTATACAAGAAATGAAATAACGTAATTTTACGTTACTTGTGTTCTCCAAGCCTTTTTAAAAAATGAGCACTTTCACAACTCTGCTTCTCTAACCCTCTTCCACATCCCACCCATCACTACTCTCCTCAGCAATTTAACATTTTTATCCTTGTACTGAAATCTCTCCATTGCCTTATTCCCTCTCCGTACTCACATCACATTTCAGCTCTGCAATCTCCTTCTGTCAAATTTCACCTGCTGATTCTAGTCTGTAGTCTGTTATCTCACCTTTATCACTCCATCTGCTTGACCTGGTGTGTTCCTTCACCATATCCCAATAGTTTCTCATTTGCTCTGCCATTTCCATTCAACCTTAAAGCCCAGCTCTTTGTCCAGGTGTTTGGCCATTTATTTTAATATCTCCATCTCCTTTGCGGCAGTTCTCCATCATAGAATATTTTTCTAGGCACAGAATAAGTGCAGGTTATTGATAATAATGAAATGGTGAAAAGATCTCATTGGTGATTAACGGTTGCATTTACCAATCATTAAGACCTGACATTGATCTGATGAAGGGTGTCGACCCGAAACATCACCCATTCCTTCTCACCATAGATGCTGCCTGTCCCGCTGAGTTACTCCAGCATTTTGTGTCTATTGTCGGTGTAAACCAGCATCTGCAGTTCCTTCTAACACATTGGCCTATAGTGCCTTTATCAATCAGCTTAAAGCAATTCTGTTAAAGGTCAACATATCACTGAACTCATCTTGCCATTAACTATTGAATTGCATTTCCTTAATTGACAAAAATGCAAATAGATTTGGGCCACAGAGTGGCACAGCGGTAGAGTTGCTGCCTCACAGCGCCAGAGACCTGGGTTCAATCTTGACCACGTGTGCTGTCTGTATGGAGTTTGTACGTTCTCCCTGTGACCACGTGGGTTTTCTCCTTCCACACTCCAAAGACTTACAGATTTATAGGCTCTTTGACTTTGGTAACATTATTGTTCCTGGGATAGCGCCAGAGTACAAGCAAACAAATAGGATTTACAATTAATTCAAATGTTAAAAACTACATGGATCAATTGTTAATTTGATATCATGAACTTTAATTGTCTTTATTTGCTTTAGAAATGTACCAATCCCTGCTGCAATGCACGTACTTGTAAACTAACATCGGGATCAGACTGTGCCCATGGAAGTTGCTGTAGGGACTGCAAAGTAAGTTAAGTAAATACACTGTAAATGTAGACAATGTTTATATTTGTAAAGTAACTAAAATGTTCATACTCTGGTGATGAGGCATTCACCACATTCTTCTTATCGATTTGCAAGAATTGAAAGTAATTCAAGACCAAATAAAAAAATAAGTACCTGGGGTCCCTGGGTAACAGACTTACAGAAATCTCTGTTTATGCAAATTTTCCCTTGCATTTGTTATGCACTTATCAAGTGTACTAATTTTATAGTACTAATAACATGTTTTGTGTTAATTGTTAATGACCAGATACAGTATATAGTCCACTAGTTTAATTATGCGTAGTTTTAGGGTGATTGATCAATGAAATGGAAGAAAAGTAGCAAGTGTATGTGGAGTGAAATGATATGGGATACTATAGTAAATAGACATTACTGACATGGCAAAATCAGATAATGGAATGTTCCCTTGTGGTCCCTGTGGACTGCCTCTAATTTTTTTTACATCACGTATTTAATGAATAATGGATGAATAGGTTTGCTTCCATCGGCTGAGTGATAAAGGTAGAAATGAATGGGACATTTGAATGGGACTGTCTACTTGTAGACAGAAAGAGCTGCAGATGCCTGTTTACATTACAAAAAAAAACACAAAGTGCTGGAGTAATTCAGCAGGTCAGGGAGTATCTCTGGAGAAAATGGATAGATGATGTTTTGGGTCAGGATGCTTCTTCAGACTTGGTGACGTTTCAGGGCGGGTTCCTTCTTCAGTCTGAAGAGAGGTCCAGACTTGAAACGCCATCTGTCCATGTTCTCCAGAGGTGCTGCCTGAAAGGCTAAGTTGCTCCAGCACTTGTGGCTGTTGTACTTGTATCATGTTTACCTAATACAGGCTCAGCAGCAGATATCCCAGCCTTTGGGTTAGAATGTCTGCAGACATTCATGTGATCCTGATAAACTCCAGGATGAGTCCAGCTTGTCACCAGTGTCTCCTGGCACCAGTTAAAAGATCCTGCCACTGTCTTCAGCTGCTCCATGTACAGACTTTAATGCTTCTGCAAAAAAATGCAGATGGAACATAGAACAGTACAGCACAGGAACAGGCCCTTTAGCCCACATATCTGCGCCAAGATAAACTAATCTCATCTGCCTGCACATTATCCATAGGTCTCCACTCCCTGGATATCTATGTGCATATCTAAAAGCCTTATAAATGCCAATATCTTATCGGCTATCATAACCACCTCTGGCAACATGTTCCAGGCACTCATCATCATCTGTGTAAAAATACTTGCCCTGCACATCTCCTTTAAACTTTGCCCTCTTACCTTAAATCCCAGATTTAGTGCTGGCATCAGATGGGAGATCAGCCTCAGTCATACGTCTGTTATTTGCTATTCAGTGCCTGCTGAAGAAATATCAATAAAATATGGATTTCTATAAAAATACCACACAAACATGATTAGTAATATGTTGCTGGATCTGATTTTATTATGTGCAGTTCCATCCTGCAGGAACTTTATGCAGAGCTTCAAGTGATGTCTGTGACCTCCCAGAGTACTGCGATGGCTCGTCGTCCTTTTGCCGGTCTGATTTTTTCATTCAGAATGGTTATCCCTGTGCAAACTTTACAACATACTGCTATGAAGGTGTATGTCAGACCTACGACTACCAATGTCAGATTCTCTTTGGCGCTGGTAAGTGTGATTGTTTTTATTACTGAAGAAACTGAAACTGCATTCTATTCAAATCCCAAATTTATTCATGTTCTTTGTGTGAAATATATTGAGATTCATGATGAAAGCATATTTGAATTTTTAAGTTTGCTGGGTGAAATTCCTCCCTCAGATGCAGTCGATATTAACATTTAAGCGGCAATATATGTGTTTTTTTTATGGTGTTGCCCAAGTTCCAATCTGAAATAAGAAACATTCTAACAAACATTTTTAAGGGCTTTGATGTGTTGTGGTATTTTATTTATGTCTGCTGCTTTCCTTTGCTGCTGTTACTGTGAAACACCTGGTATTTGATCATTGTGTAACACCTCTTATGACTAAACATGCATTTCTATGGGTTAAGTGATCCAACCCACAGACAGGCAGTTTCTGGAGTAATTCCTTTGTCTCCAGTTGGAAGGTGCCTGAAGTAGTGGCATAGCTGATCGATTGGCAAGCCACTGGCCCTGAAGACTGTCCAACGCCAGCCCACCGGAGCCTCTGAGCTTTCCTTTCAGCAGGCTCTGCTTGTCATTCAGTGATAGGACTGTACTGAGTATTTTCAATGCAACTGGATGGCTGAAGTGATGCGAGGCTTCCAGCAGCATGAGACCCCAGCTTAACCCTGGAAATTCAAGGATGGGGTGATGGTGATGGGGGAACCTAGTTGTTGGGCATTGACATCATAATTGCTTGCCCAAAATAACAATAAAGAAAGCAATGGTAACTTGGGCAAGCAATTAAATGAAGGCAGGTTCTGGCCCTATTTTACAAATATTTTCTTTTACTTTTCAAGAGTGTTTACATACTCCCTGCTTTTCCAAGATGATTAACATGGAACTCCGTGATGTTTCTCAGTGTTTTCCTTATTTAGGTTTGGTATGGTTGGGTGGGAGGCAGCATCAGTCAAGAAAGCTCAGATGCAGGAAGCAAGGCCATGAGTGTCTACGCCAATCAGCTGTGAGGTGAAGGAAGTGACATAATTAGGTCCCATGGTCTGTCGTATGATACCCCTCCCTCCTCACACAAATGCTAATGAATACCAGGGAAGAGGGAAAGGCAAATTTGTTGAAGAATGCACAATAGTGCTCAGTGGACCAGCCATAACATCAAATGGCAGGTAGATGTTAGGTTGTGCAATTATGCCCATTGCCTTGGGGAAAGCATTATGGAAAGTCAAATATCAAATAACACTAACCCTGTGATACGTTCCACAGGTTCACGGCGTGCCACAGATACATGTTTTAAATTTGCAAACATGCAAGGGAACAGATTTGGCAACTGTGGACTCCAAAAATCAGGATTCAAAAAATGTTCTGAAGGGTATGTAATTGTACAAAAAATAATAAAACAAAATAAAAAAGATTTTAGATCTGATATATTTTTGAACCTGATTAATTATCTTGTATTCTTTGCACTTTCAGCAACGTTGCATGTGGTAAAATTCAATGTGTTGACGTGAGCGAGAGACCCTTTGGTGTTGACACAAGCACTTCATTTATTAATGGTGTTGAATGTGTAAATGCTGACTTCCATGTGGGTACAGATGTCACTGATCCTTCTTATGTGAACACAGGCACTGGCTGTGCCAATGGCAAGGTAACTATAAAGCAATGGAATGAACAAGCAATGATTAGGGATATTAAATATAATAACTTTATTGAACTGGCATTTTAATGAAACAAGAACATGAAAACTAAACACTCAGCAGGTGAGGAATGAGAAACTGAGGTACCGTTTCATGTCGAAGACTCTTCACTAGAACTGGGAAAGTTTAAAATTAAGTTTTCTCCTGGCTTGTTCTGGTGAAGGGTCCTTGAGCCAGAAATATAAGCACTATTTCTCTCTCAGTGGATGCTGCCTAATCTCCTGGATGTTTACTACACTTCTTGTATTTGTTTCAGATTTCCAGCATGTGCAGTTTTTTACATGTTTTTTTCTAACGTTAATTTATGTTGGACTTTCACCTTCAGATGTCTTCATTATTTAGGGAATGGGGTTTCCCCTCTCCCATCATAGATGAGGCCCTCACTCGTGTCTGCCTGGTACCCCTCAGCTCTGCCCTTGCTCCCCCACCCTTCTAGTCGCAACAGAGACAGAGTCCCCCTAGTCGTCACCTTTCACCCCTTCAGCCGCCATATACAACATGTAATCCTCCAAATTTTCGCCATCTCCAACATATTCCCAACTCCACCCCTTTCTGCCTTCCGCAGAGACCATTCCCTCCGCAACTCCCTGGTTAACTCATCCCTTCCCACCCAAACCACCTCATCCCGTTATCTTCCCCAGCAACCGCAGAAGATGCAACATCTATCCCTACACCTCCTCCCTCGACTCTGTCCAGGGACCCCGACAGTCCTTTCAGGTTAGCAGAGGCTCACTTGCATCTCCTCCAACCTCATCTACTGCAGGGGTGGAAATCCTGGGGGGGGGGGGGGGGGGGACAGGGGACACCCCCCCCCCCCCCCCCCCCCCCCCCCCCTTGTTTTGAGAGGTAGGGCACAATCCCCCCCCCAATGTTTTGTAATCCGGACTTTATCAGACGCTCTCTAAGGGCAGAATAGACGCGTTCGCGGGGCCTTTCAGCGCCAGGCGCGGTTTAAAATCAAACTGCTGATCGAGGTTCCCCGATGTTGAAGCCCCCTCCGGCAGTTGAAAGACCCCGGAAACGGGCCGATTCAAACCCCACAACAAAACTGCTGTTGCTGGAGTTCACAGTCGGTCACCTACCAGGTCAGCTCCCAATGTTACCGTCCACAGGACCCACGGCCGAAGCCTCGCGTGTGAGCGCATGCGCGTGCGGCCGCCAAGAAATTGTGTCCCCTGCATGTTTAGATAGCAATTTCCGTGCCTGATCTACTGTATCCGTTGTTCAAGATATAGACTCTTATACATCGGCGAGACCAAACGCAGACTGGGCGATCGTTTCACGGAACACCTTCGCTTAGTCCACCTGAACCTACCTGATCTCCCAGTTGCTAAACACTTTAATTTCCCTTCCCTTTCCCACACAGCTATTCTCATAGCTTGCAGCCCAGAGGTATGAATATTGATTTCTCTCACTTCAGGTAGCCCCAGCATTCCCTCTCTCTCTCTCTCTCTCTCTCTGTTCCTCCCCCAGACAAATCGCACTAGCTCCTCGTTTTCACCCAACAAACTGTTAACAGTGGCCTGTTTCCTTTATCATCGTTAATTTTTTGCATATCTTTCATTCATTGTTCTTTATCGCTCCACATCACCGTCTACATCCCTCGTATCCCTTATCTCTAACCAGTCTAAAGAAGGTTCTCGACCCAAAACGTCACCCATACCTTCTCCCCAGAGATGCTGCCTGTGTCACTGAGTTACTCCAGCTTTTTGTGCTATCTAAGAATAAGAATGTTATTAGGCAAGTCTGGTGATAAAAAGCTGATTGCCATTATAGGTTGCACAAAGCTTTCAGGGGGACAAAGACATGCAAGATGAATGGGAACGGACATTGTAAATGGATATAATGTGAAGAAATTTAAATCACCCCTTTAGTAGATAAAAATAGAAAGTCTGTGTATTTCTTGAGTGATGAAGGATGAAACCACTGAAAATTAATATGCAATTATGGCATTTTCAGAAAGATAGTAGGTTGTCCCTTAATGTCAAAGTATTTGAACACAAAGTAAAAGACATCTTACCATCATGGTCTAGAACTCTTGTAGAATACGGTGCACAGGTTCACTCTCCCTAACCAAGGAAGGAAGTGCTCCTGAAAAAGTGATTGAATTGAATGTTCACCATTTTTATGTCTGAGGGACGGAGGGGTGTGGGTGGGGGTTGTACTTTGCCCCATGAGGAGAGATTAAATAGACTCGGCCTATATTATAACAACGGTTCATCTTACCAAAATAAATAAAGGTCTTACAGGGATTGAGAGGGCAGATGGGGTAGAATATTGCAACCTTCACGTGGACCGCCCTGTTTTGACGAATGCAATCAAACCGGAGTGCACAAACAAATAAGATCAAATAGAACAAGCTGTCCTACAACTTCAGGAGGAGAAAAAGAAGGAGGAGGAGGAGGAGGAGGAGGAGGAGGAGGAGGAGGAGGAGAAGGAGAAGGAGAGGAGAAAGAAGAAGGAGAAAGAAGAAGTAGAAGAAGGAGGAATGATGCCTGTTCTGGCAAGGCTTCGACAATCACAGGATCAGTCTCAAGAAATCAACCTTTCAGGGCTCAAAAGGGAAAGGAATTTTTCACCCCTGTGGTTGTAAATCTTTGGACGTCTATCCAACAGGGCTATGGAGGTCTGGTGCACTATGGAGTACAATCCAGGGCTAGCATGGGGGATTTTTTTGTATATTAAAAGAATATGGGGTTAGTGCAGGGAAATGCATTTGCATCCTGAAATCAGTGCTATGATTTATGTTTCATTTTTGTTTAAAATTGGTATCTTTTTCTAGGCCTGCAAAAACTTTGAATGTGCAGATGATGCCAACCTGGGATATGATTGTGATGTGGAAGGGAAATGCAATAACCATGGTGTAAGAATCATTATTTTCCTACTCACAGCAGCTGGTTGCTTGCTTTCCATGTTATGTTATGCAAAATTAACACCATCAGATTATATTTTATCAA
This sequence comes from Leucoraja erinaceus, assembly GCF_028641065.1. Lineage (NCBI taxonomy): Eukaryota > Metazoa > Chordata > Chondrichthyes > Rajiformes > Rajidae > Leucoraja > Leucoraja erinaceus. The sequence goes on along the minus strand of NC_073391.1, from coordinate 17,908,716 downwards.
GACTTCAGTAATGTGCAGTTGATTACTTCTAAGTTTTATGCTGTTTTAAAAATATTTTTGCCAAACTGGTAGGAAAGTTTTGCCATAGTCATGGAATCAAACAGAATGGAAACATGCTCTTTGGCTCAACATGCCTACACCGACCAATGTGTCCCATCTACATTAGTCCCACCTGCCTACGTTTGGCCCAAAAACCTATCCATATACCTGTCCATGTGTCCTTTAAACCTGCTTCAACTACTTCCTCTGGCAGTTCGTTCCTTATACCCACCACCCTTTGTGTGAAAATGTTGCCCCTCAGGTTCTGATTAAAAGCCCTGTCCCACGGTACGAGTTCATTTCAAGAGTTCTCCCGAGTTTGCCCTGATTCGAACTTGGAGATTTACAGTAATGGCCACTCATCGGTACTCGGGGCTCTCATGGACATTTTTCATCATGTTGAAAAATCTTCACGAGTCTTCCCGTGCTTACCTGCAGTTAGCGAGTCTTCCCGAGTACCTGCCATTAGCGCTAAGAGACGTTCCCGAGCTCCAACGTACCCACTACGTTCATTCTCCGTGCTTACGAGTTTGATTTTTTTTAAACTCGGGAGAGCTCTTGGAATGAACCGTGGGACAGGGCTATTATTCTTTACTTTCTCATCTTAAACCCATGTACTCCTGTTCTCGATTCCTCTACTCTGGGCAAGAGATTCTGTGCATTTACCTGATCTATTCCCTTCACGCCTATAATGTCACCCCTCATCCTCCTGCACTCCAAAGAGTAAAGGCCGAGCCTGCTCAACCTCTCTCTATAGCTCAGGCCCTCAAGTCTTGGCACCATCTTCATCAATTTTCCCTACACCCTTTCCAAATTAACAACATCTTTCCAATAACAAGGTGATTAAAACCGCACACAATAACCCAAATGTGGTCTCATCAATATCTTGTACAACTGTAACCTAACATCCCAACTTCTATACTCAATATTCCAACTGATGATGGTGAATGAGCCAAAAGCCTTCTTGACCACCCTATCTAACTGTGATGCCACTTTCAAGGAATTATGTACCTGCACTCTTAGTTTCCTCTCATCTACAACACTCCCCAGAGTCCTGCCTTTCATTGTGAGTCCTGCCTTTGACTTCCCAAAATGCAACACCTCGCAATTGTCTGCATTAAAATCCATTAACCATTCCCCACTCCACCTGCCCAACTGATTAAGATCCTGTTGCAATTTTTCTTAAACATCTTTGCTATCTGCGATGTCACCCACTTTCGTAAGTGTTGCAAACTTACATGCCTTACATGCCTTTCATATTCTCATCCAAATCGTTGATATAAACCACAAATAGTAGTCTAGCCCCGATCCCTGAGGCACGCCATAATCACAGGCCTCCAGTGTGATCAATAACCTTCAACCATCACCCTCTGCTTCCTTCCATGAAGCCAATTTTCTATCCAGTTGGTTGTCTCTCCCTGGATCCCATGAGACCTAACATACCAGAATCTTACCATGTGGAACCTTATCAAATGCCTTGTTGAAGTCCATATAGACAATATCTGGGGCTTTGCCCTCATCAATCTCATCAATGAAAATTGGCTCAGACAATTTTAAACTTTTATGAGCAAAGTTGTATTCTGTCAGTATTGCTGTTTGAAAACACATTGTAGAGTGTATTCACAAATAAAGGAAGTAAAACTCTGATAATCCACTATTTGACTATTCGTAAGTCCCGAATGTTTGGCACCTTCTTTTGTGTCCATCTTCCATGTTTCAAATGTTGACATCGTTGGCATCGTCCGCCCTGTGAAGGACGCAAACTTCCGGCGACAATCAGTGGAAGCCATCACTTGTTGCAATAGATGATGGTGGCAGCAGAATTAGCTCAGGATACTTCCAGTTCCCAGCCCCGCGACGTGGACCCTTCTGCTATGGAGCTGCTTGGCATTGACTTATCAGATTCCTGATACTGAATTCACTCCCACTCACCAGAGCCAGGGATCCTGCATTCCTTTACATTAACCATGGTCCTGGTTCCCACATTTCCTTTCCAGTCATTGAGGACCAAAGTTCCCTTCCTCCCTTGAAACTTACCCTGGGTTTTGTTTCCCAAGTTTCCTTGAAACTTGACTGAGTTTGTTGGAAATGTTATGATTTAAACTGTGTAATATGTCAAACATTACCACTGAAGATAGACACAAAATGCTGGAGTAACTCAGCGGGACAGGCAGCATCTCTGGAGAGAAGGAATAGGTGACATTTCTGGTCGAGACCCTTCTTCAGACTCTGTTGAAGGTCTGAAGAAGGTTCTCGACCCGAAACGTTATCCAGTCCTTCCCTCCCGAGATGCTGGCTGTCCCGCTGAGTTACTCCAGCATTTTGTGTCTATCTTCGTTTTAAACCAGCATCTGCAGTTCCTTCCTAAAGATCACCACTGTGCAGAATCTGGCAGCTGAGAATTGGCTGACTTTGTCCAGGAAATTCTTAACAGGAGAAGCAAAGTGTAATCTTTCTTTGTAGATAAGAGTAAAGGACATAAATCTCATGCCTGAGTTTAACTTTGAGCCAATAGAAGGTTGGTGGATACATTTTGGTTAGTAGATCCCTGACGGTGATCTTTTATTGACAGATTGTTTATTTCTTCATAGGTTTGCAATAATAGGAAGAACTGCCATTGTGACGATGGTTGGGCACCACCTAACTGTGCAACTGGTGGATTTGGAGGAAGCATAGATAGCGGACCCACGCGCATAGGTATTTAAAAACCATAAAGATGCAATGCTATGCAGCAGATATAATTCCTGCACATTTATTAAAAGTGAATCTGTTCAATATGTTAATGGTACAGGCTAAATTATAATTTAGAAATTGTTTTTTTTAGACTATTCATTAATTTAATTGTGACTTTAAAAAAAAAAAAATTAAATTAGAAGTACAGTAAGTTACAAGCCACATATATCTTATTTCATTTAATGTGACTATTGAGCATTACATTTTGCTTTGTTGAAATACAATTCACAATTTATTTTGTATCCAATTTTCTAAATATGAGAATGATTTAAATTGATAGTGACTCTTACAAAGTTCCCTTGCACCTGACGGTTCAGTCTACAGTTGTTTCTGAAACCCAATGATTATTGGAGATTTCATATTCTTAGTCGTGATTCCTAAAACTCATCATCGATGACCAAAATATTTCACCATCAACTATCCCATTCATGCCAATGAATTTTAACAATGGTCTGCTTGTTAAGAATTAGTTAATTACGGCAAAATGATTTAACAGAGCAGCCTGCTGTCTCGAATTTCCATCACATTACTCCAAATCTCAGAAGACTATGACTGTTAATGGACTAATCAACAGCAACCATCTATAGAAATATTTGCTTCTCAATTAATTAACTCTTATTCAATGTAAGATTAAGAATGCGTCAAATATTTTTAATGGTACAAACTACTATTCATCATTAAGAATTTCCTTGAAGATTTTTCTTCTCTCTTACTGTGACGGTGAGTTCAACAGAAATCCAATGGTGGTACAGAGTTTCTGCTGAAGTTATTGCGGAGGGGTGGGAGAAGCCCGGACAGATTTTTCAAAATCAGTCTGTAGAAGGGTCCCAAACCGAAACATCATTTGTGGCTGAGTGTTCCAGCACTTTGTTTTTGCTCAAGATTTCTGCAGCCTCTTATCTCCATTTTTAAAAATAGTCGTTTTAAAAGAACATCTAGTCTAAGTCAATAAGTCTAAGAAATAGTCCTGCGGTTTAATGTCAGATGTTACTCTCAAAAGCTTTTCACTGTACCTCGGTACACGTGACAATAAACTAAACTCGTGGTAAAAGACCCTTATGATGAAAAATGCTGTCTTGCTAATCTATCGTATTTGTAAATCTTTATTCTGATATGTATAGCATTCTGATAAATTTATGAATTTTTAATATTGCCAAAGTAAATCTAAATAAGAATCCTCTGAAGGTCTCTGAAGCCTCGAATCACATCGCTTTGATTATCTTTATGAACAATGCAGATCAAGTTATTACAGATAACCCAGTCAATAAATTCTTTATTTTACTTCAGATACATCACTTCGCGATGGGTTGCTGATATTTTTCCTTTTGGTGGTCCCAGTCCTTGGTTTTGTTGGCATGTTAATTTTTTTCAAACGCAATGCAATTAAGCAATTATGGAGAAAGAGGAATTCTTCACAAAGGACGTACGTGAGATTTGGTTCACTTTGATACTTCGTGAGCTTTATTTGTATTGGTATTGTTTTACATTGTCATGTTTTGTTTAGTTCAGAGATACAGCGTGTAAACAGCCCCTTTGGCCCACCACACCAAGTCTGTGCAGACCAGTGATCCCCGTACACTAACACTATTCTACACACTAGGGACAATTTACAATTCTTATCAAAGCCAAATTTGGATTAACGTACAAACCTGTACGTCTTTGGAATGTGGGAGGAAACCGGAGCTCCCGGAGCAAACCCCCATGGTCACGGGGAGAACGTAAAACTCCGTACAGACCGCACTCGTAGTCAGGATCTAATCCGGGCGTCTGGTGCAGTAAGGCAGTGACTTGTACTGCTGTGCCACCCTGCTGCCCCTAAAGTGTACTGAGAATCAGTGAAAAACATTTTACATGCTATCCAGACAAATCGTACAATATATTACGTCAGGTAATGCAATAAAGAAAATAACCAGAATAGAGAATGTAGTGTTACAGCTACAGAGAAAGTACAGATTTCCAAAAAAGTCCAAGGGCAGTCATGAATTCATCGTCGGCATATGAGAGGTCCGTTGAAGCATCTGATAAGAGTATGGTAGAAGCTGTTCCTGAATCTGCCCACACCGACCAACATGTCCCATCTATACTTATCCCACCTGTCTGTGTTTCGCCCATATTTATTTAAACCTATCCTATCCATGTACCTGTCTAAATGTTTCTTAAACGTTGCGATAGTACCTGCCTCAACTATCTCCTCCGGCATTTCGTTCCATGCTGCTACCACACTCTGGGTAAAAGAAAATGACCCCATGAGGTTCCTATGAAATCTTTCCTCCTTACCTAAAAACCTATGTCCTCTGGTTCGCGCTCCAAGGAATAGAGTCTTAGCCTGCTCAACCTCTCCCTATAGCTCAGGCCCTTGAGTCGTGGCAACATCCTTGTAAATCTTCTCAGCACCCTTTCCAGCTTAACAACATCTTATAACATGGTGCCCTAAACTGAGCACAATGCTCAAAATGTGGCCTATGTAACTGCAAAATAAGCTCCCAACTTTTATACTCAGTATTCTGACTGATGAAGTCAATGTACCAAAAGCATTTGACTCCACTTTCAAGGAACATTGTACCTGCATTCCTAGATCCCTCTGTTCTACAACATTCCCCAGAGCCTTACCATTCACAGTATAGGTTCTGCCCATGTAGACTTGATAGGTCAAATGACCTAACTACTCCTATTCCTTATGACGTTATTTGCTATTAAAAACACGTTTTATTTTACAGAACACAAAAGAGACAACAACCAAACCCAGGCAATCAGAAAAATAATACAGTAAGAATTATTGTAATTTTAGCAATCCCTGTTTTATGAAGTGATTATTATACATATGGATAAGGAGTTCGAGTGGGGGTGCCGTCGAGTATGGCTGACCTGCCTGCAGCTGTTTGTCCTTTCACCCTTTTTCTTATTTTTAGTGTGTTAAGAGTTTTTGTTGTGGAGGTCTAGTCCTTTTATGTGGGGGGGGGGGGGGGGGGGGGGGGGAGGGGGAAACTGTATTTCTCAGTCCCTACCTGGTCGGAGATGCGGCTTTCCTCCAAGTCACATCTTCGGCCCTTCCTCGGCCAGAACCTCGGCTTCGGCGGCAGCGCAGCGCTGAAGCACCACCGCGGAGCGGGCGATACCTTACCTGGGTCGCCGTGTGGCAAACTCCGGAGTGCTGTGACCATCGCCTCCAACATCGCGGAGCTGTTGTTGTGGAGCGTCCAGCCACGGGCGGCGCTGACTTTTAACCACTGCAGAGCCTGGGATCTCTCGCGGAGATCGCCAGTGTTGGAGCTCCGACCAGCGCGGCCTGTGGACTTCGGGAGCCGTTGTCTCCGGGGAGGACGCAGCCGTTCCAGACTCTCGAAGCCGCTGAGAGTGTTCTCCCGACGCCGGAGCTCCATCATCCGGCAAGAGGGCCTGAAACATCAGCCCGCCATTGCGGCGATCGCGGAGGCCTCAATAGGCCCGACCATGGGTGAACAAGAGGAAGAGGACTGGACTTTGTTGCCTTCCCTCATGTTTTTGGGGATGTTTTTATGTTCAATGTTAAATTCTTTAATGTTGTGTTTTATTTTTATCGGTGTGCTGCAAATGGCAACTCAAATTTCACTACACCAATTGGTGTATGTGACAATAAATGTCCTTTGTCCTTTAGGGTTGTATAATAGTTTTAGATGGCATTATGTAATATAGCTGCACACTCATATTGATATTACTGCTTTTGATTTCCCATCCATGCAATCAATAATGGGAAGCAATGGTGATATTTTGTGAAATGATCATGCAGATGCATAGTTTCATATTTTATGATTAAGGTAAAAAGTGTAAATAATATGCTGGTTTCTTTTGCTTTATTTTTAGCCTATTCCTACAACAAGGACAAATGTCTATGAGACTCCTCCTCCACAGAGGTACATATACTGAACAAAAATGCTGCTGTGTCAGTCATTCCACAGCCTGTGTCATATTTGACTGTTTCTTTTTTGTGCATCGTTATATTTATATTATCAATAGCTAACGGTTTTCTTTCCTTCTTTAGGCCACGTGCATCAACACCAAGTCACCATATTCCTGTTGTACTTCCTCAACGTCCTGCGCCTCTGAGACCTACTGCACCTCCCAGAGTCTAAACTTAGTCTTCAGCACTCAATGAAAATCCAGTATCTTAATAAACCAGTTCGGTATTCCAATAAACGCAAGGGATCATGGGATTTGTCAAAGGTCATTCTGGGGGAAAAAGGCGAATGGGGTGCCAGGTAGAATGGTGTGTAACAGCGAGAGAGAGGGGGGGCAGATGCGAGTGGGAGACAGAGGGAGAGACGGTGAGAGGTGGGGGAGAGAGAAGGGGGGTGAAACACGTGCGTGGGGAGACAAGAGAGAGGTTTCAGTTAGACAGATATAGTCAGATCATCACAGATATGAAGGCACAAGCGACTGCAGGTCTCGAGGGTGGAATCTTGAGCAAAATACAAAGTGCTGGAGAAACTCAGTGGGTCAGGCAGCATCTGTGGAGGGAACGGATAATGTTTGGGTCGGTGCCCGTCTTCAGACGGAATCTTGCTCAGTCTGAAGAAAGGCCCTGACCCAAAACACCACCTGTCCATTCCCTCCACAGATGCTGCCTGACCCGCTGAGTCCCTCCTGCTCTTTGTGTTTTGCTCATAGATGTGATTAGTTTAACATTCTGCGGGGAGTGCCAGGGTTTGTAGAGGCGGGCAATGTCCCCCAGTCCCTCCCTCCAGTCCAGGGTGGGGGGATGGGATGTGGAGGGCTTGTCCTAGTGCCGGGACCTGCAGTCAAGTCGCGATGATAGCGAGTTCCTCTCTCCCCATCCCTCTCCCCATCTCTCTCCCCGCCGCCTCGCCTTTACCTGCGGACAGGCATTGCTCTTTTATGAACATTAATTCAATCTTATTTCTATCACGTCACAAACCCACCCTCTGGAATTCTGCAGAACCTCCCCCGGCAGCGTTGGAGGACATTCGCGCTCTCTCTCCATCTCTCTCTCTTTCTATCTCTATCTCTATTTGATAGGGTAATCAATACCCCGCTAATTGACATGTGGGCAGGAACTGTCGATGCTGGTTTACGCCAAAGGCAGACACAATGTGCTGGAGTAACACAGCGGGACAGGCACCATTTTTGGAGATAGGATAGGTGATGTTTTGGGTCGCGACCCTTCTCCAGAAATGTTGCCTGACCCGCTGAGTTACTGCAGCATTTTGTGTGTATCCACATTGATGACTGGTGCTCGGCTTTTTCTGGCACCGAGGGGGTTAACCAACAGGCCCTGGATAAGGCGAGAGGTGCAGCTGACGGTCCCTGGCTCATCGGGGAGCGGGTTCCTCGCGAGTTGATGCAGAGTTAAACTGGAGTTAACGCTTCTTCTCCGCGCTGGCTGTAAGCCTGGGGCCGCCACTGCTCCGGGCCGGTGTACCGTCAGTCCAGGGTCACCTCGGACATCTCCAGTCGTCCCCGGACATGGATGGGACACTCGGGAGGGGACGGGACGGTAGTGAGACTCTGCTCACAAATCTGCCTCCTGGGGTTATGCAGGAGAGGGGGACGTGGTTTTCCCCTGTATAATAACCATGTATAACCCGGGAGGTGCAGCCAGAGTGATAATGGAACCCATACAGCCAGGCTGAGGGGGACTGGACCGTGATTCATTAGATTGTCACTGCTGAGATTTCCGCATGGAGAAGGGAGAAATAGTGTCGCTACCTCCAGTAGCAATTCAACAGCGCTTGCAGCGCCGAGACCCAGTTCGATCCTGATTACGGATGAAACACAGGTCTGTATACACGAGGCAGCTCAGCAGCCGAGAATGTTTATCTCGAGTGACCTATGACCTGGGCATGCGCAGTTGAAATACCGAACTCGCTTATTATATTTTGTTATTTTGCTGATTTCATAAGAATCCCAGGAAACAAATATCCAAAAAAAGTACTTGCCTTCAAAATATTATTGCTAATTACGACAATCTCTGTCATAATGCTCTGGGCTTACTCAATGCTGTTGAAGTTTTATGGAAAATGCAGCACTTTATTGTCACATTAGATAACATTAGACTTTAGGAAGCAAAGCTATAGTTTCAAGAATATTGTATTTATATGGAACAATGTAGACAAAACTGAAATTGCCAATGACAGTTATCTACACATGAGATAGTCAACTCATAGTTGACTGATGTGGAGAATTATGAAAATAAGAAAAATTATCAGTTTGTAATATGTTTAACCCAAGAGCATACATACTGTAGAAGCATGATGGGAAAAGAGGCCAACATAATGATGGGAACTTAAGGATCATGTTAGGAAAGGACACAGAGTCATACAGCATGTTAACAGGCCCTTCGGCCCAACATGCCCACACAGGCTAACATGTCTCATCTACAGTCGTCCCACATGTCTGCGTTTGGCCGATATCCCTCTAAACCAGTGGTTCAAACCTGGGGGCCGTGACTCCCCTATGGGGGTCGTTTGGGGCTTTGCCGGGGGTCATGAAGGGGACACAAATAACATATCAATTTTAGGAACCATGTTTAGGAATCTAACAAAGGTACATACCACATACAATATTATGTTCACGTATGTACGTACTGGTGCCAAAATGGTTAAGAACCACTGCTCTAAACCTATTCTATCCATGTATTTGTCTAAATGTTTCTGAGACAACATTTCTTAAAACGTTGCAATAGTATCTGCCTCAACTACCTCCTCCACGTTACCCCTCAGGCTCCTGTTAAATCTTTCCCCCTTACTCCAAGCCTTTGTCGTCTGGTTTTCCATTCCCCTACTCTGGGCAAGAGACTCTGTGCATTTACCTGATCTATTCCTCTCATGATTTTGTACACCTCTCCAAGATCAGCCCTCATCCTCCTGCGATCCAAGGTTTGGAAAAAAGTTAGAAAGGTTTAGATTTAGAAAGTGCTTAATTACAAGGCATGGTAAAAAGAAGCTAAAAATAGCTAAAGTAAAAATAAACACTGGGAGTTGGAAACAGGCTGAGGGCAATAAACCTGAACACTAAATAGAGGTGTCTTTCATTGCACTCAAATGGGAGAATGGTTTTGTAAATATCAGAAAGACTAAAAACAAAAGATTTAAAAAAACTGCAGAAAAAGCAAGGATAAAAGACTTCAGAGTGACTGATCTCTTCAGAGACATAAATTCTTTCAAAATATAAAATCTGGATGTGAGAATATAAAATGGCATGGGTGCTGCAAATCATTGAAATACTTTGGGTTCTCACAGTGTTGCTCATTGCATTCTGTTAAGGTCTTGAATAACCCGACATGTTTGAGAAACTCACCACTGCTCTACATGATTTTCTTTGTATCTGTCCCTATCTGAGCAATTATTAAGAGGTCAACTGCAACCCACATGAAAGCCATATTCAGTGTACAGATTAAATGCAAAATTCCCTCCAAATAACTAGTGTACTTCAAAATTTGGATTACACAATCCCATGTCTGAGCTGCATATGAAGTTGCTCGGGCAACCTACAGTCATCCACAACACCTTTCTGACATAAGACGGGGATACCACTGCTGATGTAGGACTGCAAAATTCAGTTCTAAATGGCCAGAATATGTCACACTTACTCCACCTATCTAAAATAGAGTGTGGAGTGTCCTAACCAGTGAACTTTATAAAGGTCAAGAAAAGTACAGGAATTTTTTGCTGTACATTTGTGGGACTAGCTAAACCTAAAGTTCCACTGTGGGCTCCTCAGAAATTCTGTGCCATTGCTGCTTATCTCACTCCTTGTCATTGCCTTTCAGCTAGTTCACCATCACATCCTACTTGTTTTCTGTCCTCTCCAAATGGGCTCCTATTGTTATCCTAAGGTCACAGACTGAAGTGGACTTAAGTAGACCACTGCTCTGTCACGCTTTGGCTCAGGGCAGCTGAATTGCTTGAGAGGTATAACCAATTTGTGGTTTTGCCTTTACTTATTTTGTATTTATTTACTTACTGCACATTAGACATTTTCGCATTTATGGTAGCCATTGATTTATTTGTCTAGATTTATCTTCTAATTACTGCTGTTCTAGTGTTACACAGACCTACAGCATGTATATTTTTAATACAGAATAATTTTTAATCCAAAGTGAAAAATAGTTGCTTACACGTGGGCATAATCAGTGACACCAAGATCTAAATTAATAGAGGGCTACATTATTGGGAAAGATGTAGTCAATTTGTTACCAACTGGTTTTCACTTTCTGGAAGAATAAAATCAAATTGGCTGAAAGGCTGGTCAATTTATAGTTACTTTAACACTGATTTAGCCTGAAATATTTTAAAGATGCTGTTACAAACTGATCCACAGAATTCTTGAGCTTCAATAGATCCACAGCTAAATTGCCTTAAGCCTTTTGTTTGAATTTATGAGAACAAAAATGAAAAATGAAATGTTAATACACTTAATATATCAAAACATCATTCCAATGAATTAAAAAAATATTAATGTTTACATTATTACAATAATTTTATTTGAGCTATTGAGCAAAGAGTTAAAAATATATCATTTGAATCTTATGGTGTGTCCATTTTCTACTATTCCAAATTTAAGTCTGCCACTGAGGGCAGATTACACAAAAAAGCTGGAGAAACTCAGCGGGTGCAGCAGCATCTATGGAGCGAAGGAAATAGGCAACGTTTCGGGCCGAACCCCTTCTTCAGACCGAAACGTTGCCTATTTCCTTCGCTCCATAGATGCTGCTGCACCCGCTGAGTTTCTCCAGCTTTTTTGTGTAACCTTCGATTCTCCAGCATCTGCAGTTCCCTCTTAAACACTGAGGGCAGATTAACTGTTTGGATATTGCATGTGATAGAGTAAAGTTTCCTACAATGGTATGAGTTCTTGACGGTAGATGTCCCTTTCCTGGATTTCCACTTATGGTGAATCAAACATCATACATCAATAAACTCCTGACTAACCATGTTTGGCTTTCACTAGTGTGGTTATTATTAAATTTGAGCAGACATAATGTAATTAAGAAAGTTGATAAATTAAGAGAAAAATAAAACCCTGTTTAAACTTATTCCTCACTCTAGATTTACTTGTGACTACTTTATGACAAAAATATCCACAACACAAAGTGCTTCGCTAAATAACAATATTATATTCTTAAATATAACTTTTTGGTGTTTGGAAAGTAAATTCCCACAGAATGTTTCTTTGACATCAACAAGAATGAACCCTACATTAAATACAGTGGCATTGTCTGAGATTAATTAGTAGGATTTGTTTCCTTGCCAATTACACACTTATTCTTTGAAAAGTGCAATTGAAATCATCCAATGAGGTTTGCAATAATGATGCAACCAGTAGTTGTATAAGGTTCTGAACTTTGCTCCAGATAGCCAACATTTTAATTTTAAACAGATTTAATTGATTTTGATTATAATATTTTGTGCTGTGTTGTGGTAAATTACAATGGGTTCAAAAAATTACTCTTCTTTAATAGAAAGGTGCTTCAATGAGATTACTGTACACTATTAGTGTATAATACTGGTTTATTGAATAGTTCTATTGATTAGTTTTTCTAAGAATCACCTGTATTTAATCCTTTGTATCAATTAATAGTTACATATGCAGGAAACCTATTTTTCACAAGAATGTTTCAAAAAAATGTTATTATCTTGTATATATTTTGGGGATGTGATGTTTATTTGTTTTTTTCCTCATGATCACTAAATGAAGGAAATGATCAAGAAGAGATTTATAGTTGTACAATGGAAGCAATTCCAGAAATCCTAAAATATTTTTAATAAAATATCACAAACAAATTGTGTTTCTTCATCTCTAAATTAAACTAATAGTTTAAGAAGTGTTAGGTACATCAGACATTTACTTAAACCTTTTTTGTCACCAGATATTTATTCCTACTAAATAAAAACTGAAGTTGAGAAGCCAATAATTCAAGCAAAGGGATCCAAACTAAAAAAATGAATTACTGCATGTGGGGTCATATATACTCAAAACCACACAAATAATCATTCTAACAGAAGCTCCAGATACAGGTAAAGTATATGTTTTGGGAAGACCTTCACTTGTATGTGTATGGAAGTGTATGGAACTTTAGTTTTCTCTTTATTTAAGAAGGACTCGTACTTGCCTACAGTAAAGGCACACCGTGCGTTCATAGAAACATAGACATTAGGTGCAGGAGTAGGCCATTCGGCCCTTCGAGCCTGCACCGCCATTCAATATGATCATGGCTGATCATCCAACTCAGTATCCTGTACCTGCCTTCTCTCCATACCCCCTGATCCCTTTAGCCACAAGGGCCACATCTAACTCCCTCTTAAATATAGTCAATGAACTGGCCTCAACTACCTTCTGCGGGAGAGAATTCCAGAGATTCACCAGAGTTCAAAGTTAAAGCATCGTAAAACAGAGTGGTACTGCATTTCCAATGAATGCTCTAAAATAATTCAGCTAAACGTAGCAACCCAATGTATAATTACATTGACAACTAATCATCTAATCAACTCACCTCCTCAGTCATTGTTTTATGCAGCATCCCAGTCCTTTGCTAAAACTGCTGATTTCACAAAATATTACTCGTAGGCGCCTTTGTAATTGTTCATGATCTGTCATAGTATTGTGATCCAGTTTACCCCCTGCAGTGAATCGCCTTGCCTTTAAAACTTTTTGCTGAGATGACAAAATTGCTTCAGAGAAAAATTATTACCATGGATGGGTTTTTTCTCTGAGAATCAAGGAGGAACAAATTAAAATTAAATACTTTTCAAATAACTACTCACACCATTCTTTCCTGAGGCCTTACAATCTCCAGCATCAAAGAATAGATAAACCAAAATAAATGCGGATCCTATTTATCTTTTAAATCCAAGCGGGGTCTGGCAGTGAAGTCTGAGCAGCAAGTCCAGCGCTTTTACATTCGTGCAGGTCCCAATATTTACTTGCTAACACCAAAATCCCAGCAATCTCCAGGCAAAAATGATAGAAAGCCAACATATCCCAATTTTAAACTATGAGCTGTATAGACTCTCAAAGATTTTGTAAAAACAAACTTGGGTTATTCATCATCTCTTGTAACATATTTACTTATCACAATCTCTGAACATATTTTCATAAAAAATCCAATATTTATAGTTGTAGCAGAATTTTCCCCAAACATACTCTCTGTGTTCTTAAAAAGGGCAAATGTTAAGCCCCGTCCATCATACAGACATTAAACCGTCCATTGAATTTAGTATCAGTTAATGATCATGCTCCTGTTATTTAGATGTGCTCTCAATTACTTGTTCAATTACCACACCCTTTCCATCATGCTTTTGTTACTTACTTTCTCGCATCCCACCTGCAGCAGCCTTTCTCTGCATCTTAACATTTATTCAAATCTCTACACCCTGAGAGCATTTCTAACTTGTTTTTATTTCAGCTTTCGATCATCTTCAGTACTTTACTCATATACATTTTATGAAACAAGTAAAACGTGTTTCAATCTTTTAACAGATATAATTATACATTGCACAACAATGATATATACTCTATATCGGTACACTTGATCTTTTCAATAGCAATTCTGCACAGTTCTCCAGCAAATAACCTGACTTTTCTAAGTCAAACTCTCATAACTAAGATAGAGTACTGAGACAGGTTAAACTACGGGCTGTAGACAAACTGGACAGCACCATGCATTGTTAACTTGAGGATTTTAGAAAATTCCTCAGAATTATTTCCTTCCTCTGATCAAATTCATGTGTAGCTTCTTTGACGATCACATCAACATCACCATAAAGTTTTATAGGATTGCTCTGGAAATTGAGATGTCGAAGGTCTTCCAAAATCTCAGCCTTAAGCTTGTTCAGTTCTTGAGACAGCAACTTCAAATTACACTTTGAAAGGTTCTTAGCTAGAGAATAAATAATTTAACAATTTTGGAAACATAGTGACAACAAAATATTAAAAGTATCAACATTTCAAAGGCAAATTTAAAAGGCTCCCAGATTCTTACTGGAACAAACTGTACAGTCAAATCTGAACTAATGCCTCATTTTCTCATGGTTTTATTTTCTGTTTGCTGTAGTAATCCAAAAGACAAATCGTATCTGACATATTTCATTCAAATTTTTCTTTTTTCACTAATCAATGTGTTTCCAAATAACATGTTAGAACATAACTGTTACACAAAAGCACCAGGTCAAACCGGTCCAACACAAAGGATTACATAGAAAAAAATGACAAAGATTCAGGCACCTCCTCCCAACCAGCCCACACGTATGCTCGTCTGAAGTCTTCTCTTTATTTATTTCAGTTTGTTAGTATTACCTTCTAACCATTGACCCTTTGTCCAGAATTCTTTAAAATGTATGTGTAGAATGTACACATTCTACTTAGAATAACTTCTCTTCTTCTCAATTCCCTGTGACAGCAAGTTCCACATTCTTCCCACTTATTGGGTGAAGAGATTTTTTACTAAAATACTTATTTAATTTCTAGGTGACTATTGTCTAGAGATAGCCTATAATTGTCCTTCCTCACATTTGGACACTTTCTCAGAAAATATAAATTACTGGAGGTCAGCGGGTCAGGCTGCGTAACAGGTGAGGAAATGGAAAAGTGATGTCTTGGACTGCAACGCTTTTTCTGTCTGAGTGCACCTAAGGCGATGATCAAACTCAGGTTTTTATTGTTGCAAGACGGTAGTTCTAACTGCTGCAGCATTGTGCAGCGAGGTGGGCCGTCGCAATCTCCTGGAGAATACCGTGGAGCCGTCCAATAGAGGACCCGGTGGTAGGTGGCTGAGGATGGGCCTGCGTAAATGCTGGTGGTCGGTTGGAGGGGCTGCCGAGAACAAAGAGGGGCCCAGTGTGGGAGGCGCAGCCGAGAACAAAGAGGGATAATTGGGACAACATTGAACACTTTGTAACGTTGTCGGCGCCCTATAGGTGGCGATTCTTTGCATACTTTGTGCATGGTACGCAAAACAAATAATTTCACTGTAACACGTCACATGTGATAATAAAGTATCAATCAGTCACTTTAGCCTGTTTGTGAAAGTACTTCCACTGTTCTGTTACTAAGGGATTAACAGGACTTTTAGCCAGCAAAAATGAAGAAAAGACAATACAAATCCAATATTTCCATACCATTTGCAAGCTTTTTTTTCTTTCTTGTTGGAAAGATATGGAAAATATTGAAAATAGGCAGCTGGTCAAGTGGTTTCAATGAAGGACAAATAAGAGTTGATGCTTTAGGTTAATGACTTGATGCATCTTTGTCCACAGTTGCTGTCTATCTGGTGAGTGTTTCCAGCAATTTTGTTTTTTTATTTAAGATTTATGGTACAGGTGCACAACCTTTTATCCAAAAGCCTTGGGACCAGACACTTTTCGTAATTCGTAATTTTTTGGCTTTCGGATTGGAAGATTTTTAGCGTAGATTTTAACGGCTGGCTCAGTGGTAGAGTGCTCGGCTCATATCCGCAAGGTCGTGAATTTGCGCCTCGATCCCGGCAGTTACTCGATCGCGAGTTTGAGTCTTCAATGTAGTTTTTTCTTGCAGAATAGGAGAGAATAGGGAGGGTTAGGCTGGGATCATTCTCTGCGAGATAATCTTAGTGCGGGAGACAAGTATAGGAGACAAGCACAGTCAGTACACTGTACCGCCCTTGCCCCCTCCCTCTGCAACTGCAAACAACCCCACTCCTGCTCACCTGCAAGGGCGGTACAGTTCCCAGTCTCAGCTCCTGTCCAGGGGGGTGGCCAGAGACGTCAGGACCAACAGGAACCCGCTCCCCGATGGGCCGCTACAGCGACAAGTGGCTGTTCGCCCTCAGCCCGAGCTGCGCCCCCTCATCCGCAACCCGGGTTCCTCTGGAGTTGGAACGGGGCTGGGCTAGAGTTGCTGGTGGCTGTGAGTCTCCGGGATCTCCGTGCTTGCAGTCGGTGTCCCGTTGGTCCTGATGTCTCCGGCCACCCCCATGGACAGGAGCTGAGACTGCGAACTGTACCGCCCTTGCCCCCTCCCTCTGCAACTGCAAATAACCCCACTCCTGCTCACCTGCAAGGGCGGTACAGTTCCCAGTCTCAGCTCCTGTACAGGGGGGGTGGCCGGAGACGTCACAGCCCGAGCTGCGCCCCCTCATCTGCAACCCCAAGAACAAGACGTACCTTGCACACCATCAGCTTCTGTCCCTACGGGAAGCGTGTTCCTCTGGAGTTGGAACGGGGCTGGGCTGCTGCTGGCTGTGGGTCTCTGGGATCTCCGTGCTTGCAGTGGGCCTGGGGGTTGGTGTCCCGTTGGTCCTGACGTCTCCGGTGACTGGCATTGTATGCAGGCATCGCCGACGTGAAGACAGTGCAAAGCCCCCGCGCCGGTGCAATGGGCGGGGAACTGGAGAGGGGAGGGAAGGGGTCACACACATGGCCGGGAAGCAGAGGGGTGTAGGTGGGGTGAAACTGAAGGGAGCGACAATCTGCTGCTGCCTGCCAGCTGAGTTCAAACGTTCCCACGCAAGACTTACGATACACTGTGTATCGTGAGTCTACCGTGGGAACTTTTTAACTCAGCGGGCAGGCAGCAGCAGATTGTCAATTATTAACCCTCCCGCGCAATATACCCTCACCTCTTTTATGAATGGGGATTTAGTTCCCCTTTCTTCGAGGACCGACCGGAGGTTCCGCTGTCACCTCTGCGGGCCGCCCTCGGTGAGCGTCTTTTACGACCTTTCTTCAAGGACTGAAAAAATGTCCGCTATTCGGAGCTTTTCGTTATTTGGATCTTCGGATAAAAGGTTGTGCACCTGTACCTGCAATTATTTTGCTTTATTTTGCTTTTATGAAGCTACTTTGAACCTTTCCTGGTACATCTATATTTTCTGCAAAATACAGAGAATGAACTGGGCAGTTTCCAAATGTGATTGAAACAAAATATTAACAAAGGTTTAACACAACTTCTCAGCTTTACAATTCTCTCTTTTAAAATGAACAATTGTGCTTGGTTTTCTTTTCATGATGAATTTGTTTTAATAATATATTAGTTGTACCTTTTGCAGTTTTCATAGACTGAGACACCAAGCGGCGGAAGGCTTGATCAGCTTGATGAAGAGCACTAGCAGCACACGTGGCACGATCTCTCTCCTGTGTTATAACCAAAGGCAAATAATTCAAATATTTATATAATTAAGCCAAATTATTAAATGTATTTTTGCAATCTTCAATTTAACCTTTACTCTGGCTCTGCCAAAATTGTCAATGTACTTGGTCAGTGCAGCAGGTAAGAGCGGCATTTATCCAAGCACATCTCCACATGTACAGGCTGCCTCCAGCAGTTCCCTGGCAAAGTTCTCCGGAAAAATGACCTGACCCTCACCTGCATATGGTAGGACCTCTTGGATGCATGGTGGAGCCAAAATTACCTTTGCCCTGACAATTGTTGAAAATAAGTTTGAGAGCTAACAATGCGAGTCTTCCTAGCTTAAACAGCGGACAAACACATAAAAATGCAGTAAATTATTCTGAATGGAAACCTTCACAGCATTTATCCAACTTAAAAATGGCACCGGGTGGCGCTACCAGCCTCGCCAACAGACTCTGTCCTTTCTTCTGTTTTTGTT
Organism: Leucoraja erinaceus; assembly: GCF_028641065.1. Classification (NCBI taxonomy): domain Eukaryota; kingdom Metazoa; phylum Chordata; class Chondrichthyes; order Rajiformes; family Rajidae; genus Leucoraja; species Leucoraja erinaceus. The sequence continues at coordinate 17,890,364 of NC_073391.1, read as the reverse complement.
ATTTTAAGTACGTGTTAAAAATATCTTTTAGTGTTCTTTTAGTGTTCCTTTCGTGTCTCCGTCCCCACTGCGGCCTAACATCGTGGAGTTGGCGGCCTTTCCTGGAGACCGACCCAGCGCTCCAAGCCACGCGAGTCTGCGGGATTTTAACATCGTGGAGTTGTGATCCCTTTGCCGAGGATCGAAGCTCCAACCGCGGGGCCTGTGGACTTTAACATCGTGAAGCCTGCGGTCTCTGGTAAGAAGAGGCCGATTCGAGAGCTTCAAGCTGCGGAGAGAGTTTCAACCGCCTCGACGCGGGAGTTTCGATCACCCCAATGGGGGGGGGCTTCGATTGTCGGCTGCAGGGGCTTTGATCTCCCCGACTGCGGATGGTTTGACTGCCCTGACCGCGGAAGAACAAGAGGAAGAAGATGGAACTTTATTGCCTTCCATCACAGTGAGGAATGTGGAATCCACTGTGATGGATGTTTATGCTAACCTTTATTTTATGTGGCTGTGTGGCTTGTGGCTTGTGGCTTTTCACTTAGTATGGCAACTCAAATTTCACTACCTTGACTGGTACACGTGACAATAAACTGACCTTGAAACCTTGAATTTACGATTAAAAAAACCTAAAGAGTATTTAAGTAAATTGAAATCATTTTTAAAAATTGTGAATGATCCAACATCCAACTCTTGCAGTTTTTCCTCTCCATTCATTAAAATCGCAGCAAGCATCTAATGTAAAGTCAAGGCTTGCGTGTTTGTTCAAACTTAGTTTAGGTAGAGCATGGCAACAGACCTTTCGGCCCATTAAGTCCACGGCAACCTAATTTTATTTGTACTCTAGGGACAATTTATAGAAGCTAATTAATCTACAAACATTCACATCTTTAGAATGTGGGAGAAAGGTGGAGCATCTGGAGGAAACCCATGCGGTCACAGGGAGAAGGTACAAATTCTGTACAGATAGCGCCCATAAGCCTTAAACCCATGCAGGGAAAACTTCTTGAATTTCTTGGAACAATGCAAACCCTGAAGATTACTGGGTTTTCTACAATTAATATCACAACCAAAGTTGCAACCTTTCGAGGGAAATGCTTCCAAATGAACTACAGACACTCCCTGACTTCCACGACAGACAACTTACGTAAACTCACACTTATGTAAACAATTCTGCACTCAGTTCCTCATGTAATCAAGGTAATTTGTAAATTCAAGTTTACATCGGAAATGAGCCACAATGGCATCAGTGCTTACCCAGAAAGCCCCACATCACATAAAGTGCCCTGGACATAGCCAGACGCTGCTGAGACAGTTAATATTCTCAGTTAGTTATTTTGGGCATTGGATAGGGATGGTGATGAGACGTGATGAGTAAAATCTGATTTACATATGGGTTCACGAAAAAGTTGGATGGGGAGGAGTGCCTGTACTATATATGATGGCAAGCTAATATAAATAATGGTGGTCATTCACCTAAACAAACTAGATCTGTGATTCTTTAAGCAATGTGTAGATGCTGGGAAGGTTTGGCTGGGACAGATTCTGCCCCTGGTTTGAGGGCACCCATGGATGTCCACAGCTAATTTTAATAAAGCCTGAAAGCAAAGTGGACATCAGATTATGGGAGTATCTACTTTATGATTTCACAAGTGATTAGTTATGGAATGGAAACAAGCCTTTCGGCCCACCAAGTCCACACCGACCATTGCTGACCCATCTATCTATTGGCACAAGGTATATTACTAAAACTCTCATCTTGACCACTTCCTGTCTGCGGTGTAATTAAATTTGCACACACACCCCCTCCCGCATACAACCCCCCCCCCCACACACCCCTCCCCACACCCCGCCTCCCGCACACAACCCCCTCCCCCACACACCCCTCCCCACACCCCGCCTCCCGCACACAACCCCCTCCCCCCCACACACACACCCCCCCACCCCCCAGCAGGTCTTCAACCAATATTACAGAAATAAATGCTGCTTATGGACGTTCTGACTGAAAAACACTGGAGAACTTTTCCATTGGCAAACAATAAGTTCCATCTAGGTTGCAAAGCAAAATACTTCAAAAGTTTACAGTTGAAAAACAATTATATAATACATTTTCTTCTACTAAAAAGCTGATCTATGTACATCTAACATAACATAACTAAGCTAACATTTAAAAGTACATTTATTAAACATGGTAAATGGTGAAAACCATTACAATTACCTTTTGTTCATTGTTTTCTTCTAATGGCTTCTCTGGATTTTCTATTGAACTGTCAAGAAGCGCAAATACCGCTTGCCTGTAAAACAAATTAGGCTAAATGGATATGAAATTGAATAGTAAAATTAATGCATAATACCGTACAAACTATATATGAGAAAGAGATCTAATGTCTTTTACACATCATTATGAAGAAAAATATATTTCTTAGCCAGTGATGGCAAATAATAAATAAACATTATGAAAGTATACCAGGAGAATAGTATTTTCAAAATTCCCAGTTTACTTAATCAAATGCTTTTGTACTGTTTCCAGAAACCATACTGAAAACAAATGGCATAAATGGCCAAATTATTGGCTCATTTATGAACACACTATTGCCTATGCCATTCCCAGCTAGCATTGGTAACAACTTTTGGTATTGAACTGTGAAATGGCTATCTGCAGACATGTTGGAATATATCTGGAGCTGGCACCCTATCCAGTTCCACATTCTTTAAATCCTGTGTACACCAAAACAAATTACTGTGACAATTACTATGAGATCACTTATTTTAGAGTGGAATGGAAATTACATTGTTTTACACTGGGAAATTTGCGAGAATGAAATTGTCTTGAATTCTTCACAAAAAAAACATAATCCATGTGTACATGATATCAGTGCATTACTTCCATTATTAATCCAAAGTAAAACAATATGTTTTAAATGGCTACTTTCTTACTTACTTATCATGAGAGGAGACTGCCATTTGGCTCATCAGATCAAGTAGCCTTCCAACTTATTCCCCAGCATGCTCATCAACTCAAAATTAGTTGGTTAAATATTTACTGTATAGTGTTCCCAAGAAAGAAAAGCATATTTCCATTTGTCAAAAGAGATATAAAGTGATGGAGTAACTCAGTGGGTTAGGTAACATCTCTGGAGAACACGGATAGGTGATGTTTCGGGTCGGGTCACTTCTTCAGAATGCTCTCCAGGGATGCTGCCTGACCCACTGAGTCACTCCAGCACCTGCAGCTCCTTGTTTCCTAATTTCTCTGTTTTTCCATTTGTCATCTTGGGTTTTGATTACATAACAAATTTTATTTGGAAAGAAGGATAGGTTTGTCAAGGGTTTACTGTAAATATAAATCTATCATCTTATTAACTTCAAAAAAGTTCATGAACCAATGGAAGAGTTAATTTTTAAAAAACTGATGTGCAGCTTTCAAAGTAGAATATTTAATCATTTGTCCTACCAAGCATGCATAAGTGTGAGAAACAAATCATACCAATTAGAAAATGAAAAACTTACATCTCATCCTCCATAAAATTTTCTGAATTGTTTAGTATAATACTATTCTTTTCCCATGCATTTTTCACAGGGTCTGGAGGCTGGATTTTTGCTGACATCAGAATTATTGTTTCATCATCAACCAGACAACCCCGCTCATGATTTCTCTTCAGGCATAATTCTAGTGGGCAATCCAGAAACAGCTGCAAGAAGCCTATGGAATCTTTTAGAAAATATGCAGTTGTTGACTATTTTCTCATAGGCATAATTTCTGTAATCATTATTATGAAGTATAATTTTGATTTTGCTATAATTAATGGGTAGAAAATAATCACTGGCTGGTCAGCACAGAAGCAAATTCCTACAACATATCTGACATTGACATATATTTTAGTTAAAGGACAATGCAAGTAATGAACATTTTGTTGCATTAACACAATCAATCCCAGGTCAGATGCAGTGCAAAACACTGATTACACAGCCCAAATATGTACATTCCTGTATTACACTTTTCTGAATGTTATCTTTTGCACATCTTCTTTAAACGAGGCATCAAACACAGATTAATAGTCTAATGGGACCAGAAGTCCTCCACTCCCCAACAATCCATCACAGGTTTCCTCTTCCTTCCTGAACCCAAGTGGCCATTTTTATCTAGGAAGTCAGAAGACACAGCAAGTCTCAGTACAACTTTCTCCAATCCATTGTTGTCTCAACTACACAAAATATTTATTTGTTAAATTATTCAATGTAGTAGTCATCAATCCTGTCCATCCTGTTCCCACTCTCACACAGATTATTAAATATATATCAAATAGAAAAACTGGCAGATTTTTCCCCACATCAGTACAGTCAATTAAATCAGCCATACTTAATTACTGTCCCAGCTAAACAGAGCTAAGCTTGGATCCTTCCTACTTTGTACACTTCAGTAACACACCACAAGGATTATCCTAGTTTATTTATCATCCGTCATTTTGGAGGTCTGTTGGAATTGGTTTAAAGTTAAATTAAATAATTTTATCTGGACATTTATAATTATCCTAAAGCTCTGGCCATTATCTATAAGCATTAATGAGATGAGCAAATTGAAGCCAAGCCACAGTTAGGGACGCAACAAGATTACAGGGTTCTCACAATCCAAATTATCTCAATAGTACCACAAATCTTATTGGGACATTACAGTTTCAACTTTTAGATGACCAGTTTACAACTTCCCCATTAGTATTCAAGTTCATCAACACAGCCTTCATTTACAATTTGTGGTTCAATAATTGCTAAAGCATCAGTGCCTTAAAAAATATTATAGGCACTGATGCAGACTGGTCACGTTGTCCCGTCCTGAAGCACACCAGAGGCCAGAAATTATTCCTAGCAACTATGTTATTGTTGATTCTATATCACTATTTTAAGGCAGCTGTGTTGGCACCAAAATATTATTTGAATGTACCAGAAAAAATTACTGATGCTGTACCAGAAAATCCTTAAACATTGAATTTAGAACAAAATGCTACATGAATGGTTGCAAAACCTGCTAGGTTAAGCATGAATAAAGATGTTAAATTGTTACATCATCATTGCATTAATAGAAAATACAATCTTTTGATGCTAACAGTCTAACAAATAATGTTAATTTTCATTTACGTTGGTAGACAAACTAAATATAGATTGTTGCTGGGAACTTACTTCGCCTCACCATCTGGTAAACCTCATGTCTCATACTTTGATAGTAGAAGTTGTCATCCAAAATTATAACTAAGGGCTTTGAAAGTGTGATGCAAATTGAGTACTTCTGCACTCCATGCTGGGTTTCTCCAGAGATAATTTGCTGTTGTTTCAGTGACTCAATGAAGCATTCCCACAATGAGTCATTTTCATTGCCCGAAAGAGAAAGCTGGCCATTTTCATTAATAGCCTGAATTAAGCACTCAATATATACCAGCAGTTTATGCCTGTACAATTTCCAAAATGAATCCTGCAAGTCAAAATAAAACAAATTTAAAAGCAATAACTGAACGATGCTTCACATTCAGTGCAAAATAAACATATGCTTCCTTAAAAAGTGCTGAAGTAATCAGCATGTGCAGTTCCCTGTATCTACACACATTCTTCAACCTGGGGTTGAGTTAATGGAGTTAAAACATGAAATATCAAAGGCATAGTTAGATTTATGTACTACACCTTGGTGAAATTTTAAGTCTGCAGGATAACAGCTAATCTCATTCAGAATGGGTAATCACTATTCTCTTAATTTTATTATGTAGATCCAACATATAAGATAGCTCCAAAACGTATCCATCACACCTTCTTGAAATGTGTTCCATTGAAATAAAAATAGATATAATACAGGTTCATGTTCAACAAATGGAATGAAAGGAATAAACAGAAAGAAGAATGGTTGCCTCAATCTCCTTAAAAAAACTCAATATTGTCAGATGTCAGCCATGCTCTTATAGCATCAGAAAAATACTGTGGCCTGGCTTTTTTGTTTTAACAAAGAGGACATGAACATCAGGGCTCACATGTTAAGTAGTAAATTAAGCAGCAACTTAGCACAGAACTACTTCAACTTGGGCAGCACAATAGCAAAGCTAGTAAAGCCACTCTCTCACAGCGCCAGAATCCCATGTTCAATCCCAACCGCAGTCACAGTCTATGTGGACCTTGCATGTTCTCCCTGTGACCATGTGGGTTTATTCTGGATGCTCTGTTTTTCTCTGCATTCTGAAGACATTTGGGTTAGTAGGTTATGTGTAGCAAAGAACTGCAGATACTGGTTTAAATTCTGAAGAAGGGTCTCGACCCAAAACGTCACCCATTCCATCTCTCCAGAAATGCTGCCTGTCCCACTGAGTTACTCCAGCATTTTATGTCTACCTTGGGTTAGTAGGTTAAGCAGCCACTATTAATTGCCCCTAGTATTTCCCCTAGAATGCATGAGAATATGGGAGAATAATAATATGGGATTCATGTTGGATTAGTGTGAATGGGCATTGATAGACTCAATGGGCTGAAGTATCTATCTCCATGATGTATGTGTTAATGAGCATAAAGCACCTGAATCTGACTATGCGCCTCGTTAGCATTCTTCGGTTTGGATTTTCTTAGATGATTTTCTCTTAGATGATGCCTGGCCTGCTGAGTGCGAGCATGGGGACGCTGTCAGCTCCTTTATAACCCAACGAGCCACCACTCTGTACGTGTTTTTCTTTTTTTCCCTGAATTTGTTTCTATTAACCTGTTTCTTTCCAGATTCGAAAACAAAATCCATGGCCTGAGCTCCAATTCGTAATCTCTCCTAGATAGATGCGTCCTTATGGTTACGCTTAATCAAACAATTGATTCTCCTTCAGGTGTGCAGACAATAGATTTCCGTACATTTCTCAGCACCTTTTCCTGTCCTTGCACCTTTAATACTATCCTAAAACACATGTCTGTAAACAAGTCGTCTGTCGACTGATCCACTGCCCTCTTCCTACACAGCCGAGCCGAGGTAAATTTTGGAAGAAAAAGCAGAATGCTGATGGTGAAATCTAGAAAAAAACATAGGAAGGTTGCACGCAGTCGAGGTCACGACCCGTGACTCGTACTGTTGCCACGCAACGCCAACTGGAGTACACGCGATGAACTGCAGGTAAGCACTTACCATTGTTTCTAGCGTCGCGGACCTGTTAATAATCTCCGAAAGTCTATTTTTGAGCTGTAAATATTATGGAAATCATGGTAAGCGTGAAAAACATTTATTCTACTTCAGAATTCCAAAAGTGAGGAGAAATTATGGTAGAGAGACACGACAGCTGAAGGGACAACAATAGCTAAAGTGGTTGGCGAACATTGGCCGTGCGTATATCAAGATTGAAAATATTAGGAATTATCGCGTTTGCTCACTGCATTTCATCAACAGTAGGCAATATTTGTGTTTTTTGTTAACTCCTTTGGTATCTAAAAAGTTTCAGAAGTGATAAATCTGGCTGTAAAATTTTAAAATCGCCCATGGTTCTCAAGTGGGTTTTTACATGCAAAAGGAAAACGCTTCTGAAGCAACATTTATCATTACTCAGATGCAAGCCAAGGAATGGCATAATTGTTAGCTGTTAAGTGGACATAAACAACCTTAGCAAATTGACAATATCCTAGTGAAAGGGAGTGGGTGTTTAAGCGCGTTTGAATGTAGACATTTTTTTTTTAACTGGGTATTATTTGCTTTAATGGCCGCGTCGGGTCTCCGTTGTCGTTGGGGCCTACACTTACCATCACCCGCCGGGGGCTTTGACTCTGACATCGGGAGGAGAATGAGGAGTGTGGTGGCAGGGGCGAGAGGAGATTCGGAAGACTTTGCCTTCCATCACAGTGAGGAGGAGATTCACTGTGAAAATTACCTGGATGTTTGTGTAAATTTGTTAGTGTTGTGTCTTGGTTGGCTTTTGGCTTGTGTGTATGACTGCAGAAGACTTTGCCTTCCATCACAGTGAATTGATGGATGTTTTGTGTAAATTGTGTTGTGTCGTTTTTTTCTTGAACCAGAAAACAAATCAATGAGGTTCAAATGACACAAATAAATTGTATTGTATTGTAATCAAGAAAAGACACAAATAATGCCTTACTGTTGATGAAATGCAGTGAGCAAATGCGATAATTGCCAATATTTTCAATCTTGATATCTGCACGGTCAATGTTTGCCAACCACTTTAGCTGTTGTTGTCCCTTCAGCTGTCGCTTCTATCTACAGTAATTTCTCCTCACCTTTAGAATTCTGAAGTACGATAAATGTCTCTCACGGTTACCCCGATTTCCACAATTATTTACAACGAAAAATTGACCATTTCTGTAGTTTTAAAGGGTAAGAAAGTAAGCGTTTCGTGCATTCACAGTGTTGCCTGAAGCTGCCATGTACTCCACATGGATGGAGCTGCTCTGTGCGCCACGCCCTTTGACCCGATGACCTTACGTGAACCCCCTATATAACACATAACGCTGAAGCTCCCAGCATTCTCGTTTTGTTAAGGTCAACTAATGTTTGATATAGGAAGGTTTCACGAAAGGTCACTGGGTCATAGGGCTCGACGCACGGAGCTGCTAAATCCAACTGGAAGACATCCGTCACTTCCGGTATATGTTATTAATGCTAGAAACGCATACTTTCCTACCTGCTAAAAAACGCCAAAATGTTGAATTCTTGCACTGAAAAAAATCGTGGGAGTCGGGGTAAGTGTGAGAGACATGCGCCCAACTTTAGAATTCCAAACGTGAAGCGAAATGAAGGTATAGAGAAGCGAGAACTGAAGGGACTACAGCAGCTAAAGTGCTCGGAAAACATTGAAAATATTGGGAATTATCGCATTTGCTCACTGCATTTCATCAAGTAAGGTATTATTTGTGTTTTTTCTTGATTCCGTTGGTATCTAAAAATTCTCAGGTGATAAATCTGGCTGTAAATTTTTCTTCAGATGCGTTTTCATTTTGTATGTAAAAACCCACGAGAAACCATGGGCGATTAAAAACAATTACAGCCAGATTTATCACTTCTGAAACTTTTTAGATGCCAAAGGAATCAAGTAAAAACACAAATAATGCCTTAGTTGATGAAATGCAGTGAGCAAACGGCCAATGCTCGCCAAGCACTCTGGCTGTCGTTGTCCCTTCAGCTTTCGCTTCTATCTACCGTCATTTCTCCTCACTTTTGGAATTCTGAAGTATGCTAAATGTCTCACACGCTTATCCCGATTTCCATAATTTACAGCGCAAAAAATGACAATTTCAGCGGGTTTTAACGGGCCCGCTACGCTGGAAACAATGGTAAGTGTCGACCTATAGTTCATCGCGTGTAATCCATTTGGAGTAGTCTAGCAACAGTACGGGTCATGGGTCGTGACCCGACTGCCGTGAAACCTCCCTATATATGTGGGAAGGAACATATATATATGTAGGAATATGTAGGATAGTGGTTTAAACCGAAGATAGACACAAAAAGCTGGAGCAACTCAGCGGGACAGGCAGCATCTCTGGAGAGAAGGAGTGGGTGACGTTTCGGGTCGATACCTTCCTTCGGACTGTTTTAAAAAAAATATACGTCAATCGATAATCTGTCAGTCTGAAGAAGGATCTCGACCCGAAACGCCACCCATTCCTTCTCTCCAGAGATGCTGCCTGTCCCGCTGAGTTACTCCAGCATTTTGAAGTCTATCTAATGTTTGATTCATGCGGGAGCATTTTGGTGTCTGAGGGGGGCCTGGTACGCGAAGCACCCAAACAGGCTGTAGTTCTGGTAAAACGGCATACATGACGTGCTGCTCTTGTGAATGCGGTTTATAATGTTTAAATAAATGCTGCTCTCAAAGGTTTAACCGCGCCTGCAACATGCTAACCGTTCCAGAGGGGTTGTCCGTTGAAAGGTCGCCATCGGCCTGCGTTACAGCCTGGAAAGCCTCCCCTGGAATGACATCATCGTAGCGCAGCACCAGCGACTGCGCCCTCGGCTGCAGCAGCTCCGGCAGGCGGCGGGTAAGCGTGGTCTTCCCTGCTCCCGGGAGGCCGGCGACCAGGCACAGACACACGCAGCTGCCACCGGCACTCATCTGGCTGGAGAAAGGCCGCCGACTGAAGCCGGGCCTCCGAGGCCTCCGCCCCTCCAGAGACGCGCAACAGTCGCGACCGTAAACTGTAGCAGGGAGGAACTGCAGATGCTGGTTTAAACCGAAGACAGACACACAATGCTGGAGTAACTCAGCGGGACAGGCAGCATCTCTAGAGAGAAGGAATGGGTGACGTTTCGGGTTGAGACCCTTCTTCAGACACATATAATGAAGGTTTGACGGAACTGGGCCTGTACTCCCTGGAGTTTAAAAGGATGAGGGGGTGAGAAACCCCATTGAAACCAAAGATCCTCTAGTATCTTTGATTGAAACGTACCGGATAGTGAAAGGCTTGGATAGAGTGGATGTGGAGAGGATGTTTCCACTAGTGGAAGAGTCTTGCATTAGAGGTAATAGCCTCAGAATTAAAGGACGTTCCTTTAGGAAGATGAGGAGTTTCTTTAGTCAGAGGCTGGCGAATCTCTGGAATGCTTTGCCATAGGAGGCTGTGGAGGCCAATGAATATTTTTACGGCAGCGATAGATTCTTGATTAGTACAGGTGTCGGGGGTTATGGGAAGAAGGCAGGAGAATTGTGCTAAGAGGGATAGATCAGCCATGATTGAATGGCGGAGCAGACTTGATGGGCCAAATGGCCTAATTCTGTTCCTATCACTTATGACCAGCACATAAACCGAGCATGTGGGCCCAGGGGCAGGTGTGAACACCAAGGTACACAATTGATTTCAATCATGTATGTGTATATTCTTTCCGCTGTCTGAATAGCATGCAACACCAAAACCTTTCACTCACGATGGACTGAGGAAGGGTCTCGACATGAAATGTTACCCATTCCTTCTCTCCAGAGATGCTGCCTGTCCCGTTGAGTTACTCCAACATTTTGTGTGTCTTTGGTGTAAACCAGCATCTACAGACGGCATACCATCGGCAGCCTCGCCAACAGTCTGTCTATTTTGTCGTCTTTTTTTTGTTATTTTTAGCGTGTTTTAAAAGTTTGTGTAAATTTTCGCTGGTATGTTTTATGTGGGGGAGGGGGTCGGGGGAAACTTTTTTTTCAGTCTCTTACCTCGCTGGAGATGCCATTGTTTTTTAGTCGTATCTCCGGTCGTTCTGCGGCCTAACATCAAGGAGCTGGAGGCCTCGCTCGGGACTGACTATGAGCCTCACTGCAGGGCATGGACTTACCACCGGGGCCGATTCCTTGCCTGGGATCACTCCAACCGGAGCCTGCGGATTTTACCATCAAGGGCTCGCAGTCTCTGGAGAGATCGAGTGTACCAAGCTCCGGAAGCCGCACGACATTCGAGCAGCCCTGACCCGGGGTCAGATCGCCCGCTGTGGGATCGCTAAGATTTCCCCCCCCCCCCCCAAATTCAGGAGCTTGATCGCCTCGACAAGGAGGCTCGCCACCGGCTACGGGTGTAAGATCGTCCCGTCAACGGAAGGCTCGAGACCCCCGGCCACGGGAGAACAAAGAAGGGAAGAGATTGAACTTTTTTTTTCGCCTTCCATGACTGTGAGGAATGTGGCGGAGTCACTATTTATGTTGCAATGTATTTTGTGTGTGCTGCTGCTTTTTATTTGTATGACTGACTTGGCAAATGAAATTCCTCGTATGTTGCACATAAAGTATTATTGTATTGTATTCCTACACTATATATCTTACACCACACCACGGTACACTGGGCAATAAATTAAACTAAGTGCTGAAGTATTTTCAGCGGGCCAGGCAGCATGGATAAGTGGTGTTTCGGGTTGGGATCTTGGGGTGGGGGGGGGGGGGGGGGGGAAATAGGGTAAAGGTGGAAAAGGGGAGAGGTAGGACAAAGCATAGCAAGTACATGTCGACACAGGCAGGTGGTTGGAACAAAGGTTGGAACAGGAACAGTAGGTATGTCAAGTTTGAAGAGCTGCAGATTGTGAATCCAAGGGGAGGGAATGGGGAAGACAGGGAGAAATGGGGTGGGGAGGGGCATGGATGGTTAGAGGTTACCAACAATTGTACATTTTTGCATTCATGCCATTAGGTTGTTAATTACTCAAGTAAAAACTAGATACCACAGGTCTGGTACACTGCCCTCCATAATGTTTGGGACAAAGACCCATCGTTTATTTATTTGCCTCTGTACTCCACAATTTGAGGTTTGAACTTGAGCAGATAGGATGCGTCTATACACTTCAGAATTCATTATGCTACTACCACCAGCAGTGGTTTCATCAATGAAGATAAGTGAGCCAGTACCTTCAGCAGCCATACATGCCCAGGCCATTACACCCCCACCACCATGTTTCACAGATGAGGTGGTAGGCTTTGGATCTTGGGCAGTTAGAAACATAGAAAATAGGTGCAGGAGTAGGCCATTCGGCCCTTCGAGCCTGCACCGCCATTCAATATGATCATGGCTGATCATCCAACTCAGTATTCTGTACCTGCCTTCTCTCCATACCCCCTGATCCCTTTATCCACAAGGGCCACATCTAACTCCCTCTTAAATATAGTCAATGAACTGGCCTCACCTACCTTCTGTGGCAGAGAATTCCACAGATTCACCACTCTCTGTGTGAAAAATGTTTTTCTTATCTCGGTCCTAAAAGACTTCCCCCTTATCCTTAAACTGTGACCCCGTGTTTAGGACTTCCCCAACATCGGGAACAATCTTCCTGCATCTAGCCTGTCCAACCCCTTAAGAATTTTGTAAGTTTCTATAAGATTCCCCCTCAATCTTCTAAATTCTAGCGAGTACAAGCCGAGTCTATCCAGTCTTTCTTCATATGAAAGTCCTGCCATCCCAGGAATCAGTCTGGTGAAGCTTCTCTGCACTCCCTCTATGGCAAGAATGTCTTTCCTCAGATTAGGAGACCAAAACTGTACGCAATACTCCAGGTGTGGTCTCACCAAGGCCCTGTACAACTGCAGCAGAACCTCCCTGCTCCTATACTCAAATCCTTTCGCTATGAATGCTAACATACCATTCGCTTTCTTCACTGCCTGCTGCACCTGCATGCCTACTTTCAATGACTGGTGCACCATGACACCCAGGTCTCGTTGCATCTCCCCTTTTCCTAATCGGCCACCATTCAGATAATAGTCTACTTTCCTGTTCTTGCCACCAAAGTGGATAACCTCACATTTATCCACATTATTCTGCATCTGCCATGCATTTTCCCACTCACCCAACCTATCCAAGTCACCTTGCAGCCTCCGAGCATTCTCCTCACAGCTAACACTGTTCCTTCTCTCCTCCATACTTTGCTCTTGCCATCACTCTGATACAAGTTAATCTTTATCTCATCTGTCCACAAGATCTTTTTTTCCAGAACTATATTGCTCTTTTAAGTACTTCTTAGCAAACTGTAACCTGGCCATGTTATGTTAGCAGCTAACCAGTGGTTTGCATCTTGCAGTGCAGCCTCTGTATTTCTGTTCATGAAGTCTTCTGTGGACAGTGGTCATTGACAATTATACACCTGACTCCTGAAGAGCGATTCAGATCTGTCGGACAGGTGTTTGGGGATTTTTCGTTATTATAGGGAGAATTCTTCTGTCATCAGCTGTGGAGGGCTTCCTTTGCCTGCCAGTCTCTTTGTGATTAGTAAGCTCACCAGTGGTCTCCTTCTTCTTAATGATGTTCCAAACAGTTGATTTTGGTAAGCCTAGGTTTTGGCTGATGTCTCTAACAGATGTATTCTTCTTTCTCAGTCTCATAATGGCTTCTTTGACTTTCATTGGCACAACTTTGGTCCTCATGTTGATGAACAGCAATAAGTTTCCAAAGGTGATGGAAAGACTGGAGGAAAGATGAGGTGCTGAGAGCTCTCTTATACCTGCATGAAGGAGGCAATTAAACACACCGGAGCAATTACAAACACCTGTGAAGCCATGTGTCCCAAACATTATGGTGCCCTGAAATGAGGGGGGGGGGACTATGTATAAACACAGCTGTCATTTCTACATGGTGAAACCAAAATGTATAAAGGTGACCTTTAATAAAAATCTGAAAATGTGCACTTTAAACACATGTGATTTTTTTTCGATTACAAATCTCAAATTGTGGAGTACAGAGGCAAATGAATAAATGATGGTTCTTTGTCCCAAACATTATGGAGGGCACTGTATGTCCTGCAGGGTCTGCAAACCACAGTTGTGACCAAATTGTTCAACAGAAGCACATCATCACAGTAAAATCATACACAGATAAGCATATTGACCATCCGCTGACTATTTACACTGGTCCCACATTAATCCTTTTTTTTTTAAATTCTCCCCACATTCTCATCAAATTCTATCATACACCTACTAGGGGCATTAATTGCACTAGGGGCAATTTACAGTATCTAATTAATTTACCGATCCACATGTTTCTGGATTGCGGTAGATTATCAGAGCACCCACTAGAACCCCTAGTAACTGTTTTTTCTTTGACAAAGACGTATAATTTGCCTCTAATGCCACATTGATTCATCTTGTTAATGGGAAAAACTATGATTCTACTATCATCTTAAAAAAAACATGTGTCTTGGGCAATTAAATGGAATTACATCAAATACCTGGAATGCCAGATTATTATAATTTTACAGTATTCTCCTTGTAACAATTAAATTTATTACAGGATTTTAAGTGTTTAGTTTGTTGAGTCAACTTGTTTTAGTGAAGCACAGTTTTCTTGGGAGTGACATATTCATTTGACAGGTTCCTACAATCAGAAAGAATCCTGACATAACTCAGAAGCTAACATAAAATAAAACCATCTCGGGACAAAAGCAGCAATAAGGAAATAACCAGATATGATTCCATAGAAATATATTCCCTATAGATTCACAGAATCACAGTTTTGCTAAGTGGTTTCATTAAAATATGATCTGAGGAAATACTTCAATTTGATCTTTCATAAACACATACTACGTCCACCTTGATTAAAGTTTAAATAAATGTACACCTTTTTAAAAATGTAAACTTTTATCTTTATTGCACATAGAACATTACCTCAAATTACACTTAGAAACATAGAAATTAGGTGCAGGAGTAGGCCATTCGGCCCTTCGATATGATCATGGCTGATTGTGAATATGATCATGACTTAATACTAATTGAAGCAACAAAATGTCTTATACAAAACGAAACTCAAAGACAACTGAATTTGGTTAGTTTTTTATTTTACACGATTTCAAAAACAGGAATAATATTTGAACTGCTGATGCCACCGAACAGTGTATTCTGTTGTAACAATGTGCATTGGCATTGAGTTAGATAATTTCACATGAAATGATAAAAAGGAATGAGTTCTATATGATACATTTAAATTAAAATATAAACCTTTAAGCTAATTTTAAACACTTACCAGTTTTTCAATCAAGCACACGTACCAATGTTAGCAAGTTTCTTAAATAGCAATTTAATCACAACAGTTTATTCACATTTTTACACTTAAATTGTAAATTAAATTTATATGCACTTGTTAATGCATGTTTCAATATATAAACAGCAATGCTGAAAAGACGAACACAATTCAAACAAACGACTCACATTTTACATTAATTACCAAATGTAACAAAACTTCCATTATATGGTATACAAATGAACCAAATAATATCTGGAATATAAAACAATGTGACAAAACATCATCATTCAAAAAGACTTGGAATAATCAAGCCAAAATTATAACCGCTCTTTTTTCAAATTCCTCAAGTTCTATTTAAAGTGCTCAGTGATGTCTATCAGCACATTAATAGACATTTATATAATTACAAATAATAAATTAATGATGGAATACTGGACTTGACGAGAAACACAGCGAATGACGTTGAAGAATCTGGCGATAATTACTAACGTGATTCTGCTTCTAATTGAACTCCTGATGATTTTCTCATAACTGAGGACTAAAATACAGTCATTATACCAAATGTAACAATACAGTCCACTATACCATGTTAGACTGATAGACTGGAGTGTTCTTACTGATCTACCATTTTCTCATCAAATTCCATTCGATAAGTAAAATTCATTTCACTGCAAGATACCAGAAAGTTTGCTGACATTTTGGAGATTGTATTACGCAATTATAATATGTAATTTAGCCTAATTTCCATTAGGGTTAACTTAAATTTCACTTGATAATTAGATTTGTTAATGCATCTTCCTTGTTTTTCCAAAGACTGAAAATGAGTAGTCTTAATTATAATGTAGCTAGCTGCTTCATTTTGCTAAGCTAATCAGTTAATTGTGGCAGAAAATCTTGGAGGATTTTAGCTTTGATCCCAGGGTCTTTGTTGATTTATGCCTTCAATAAAATTCCATTCAGCTGATCCAAATGACCCGATCCCCATATCCTGACTTGCACAAAATCCTGTTCACCCAGCATTTCTCTACTCACTAATCTGTTTGGAATCTTAAAAGTGGTAAGGCATTAAGTAAAAATTCATATCCATTTTGTTCTTCTCAATCTTTATAAACTCCCATTGTCCCCCAAAGCACTTAAGGAATTATGTTTCTCCCCTTCCAACCCTATGTGTATCCTAAATGTTCTTCAAAGCTTCATTGGTGGCCTTGCCTTCAACTATCAAACTACCTTAACTATTACATTTCTTAGCTTCACTATCTCCCCTGTCAAACAGTTTTTATAACCCATCTCTTTCATAAATCCTATTCTTTGACTCTTGAATGATATCTTACAATATATTACAATGTTTTTTTGAAATTTCACAGAACACTTAGCTTAATTTAAAAGTGTTTTAGAATGCAATCTGTTGTTTATGTGATTTCAACCAGCATGAAAATGGCATTAAAATTAGTCTAACTACTCTCATGCTTTGGGGAGAAAATAGTCAAGTCACCATAACTGTCAAGCTATCATTGTGGAACAAATTTACGCTTGAATCTATTTGGCCACTTAAAACCAGCCCATTTCTATTCAGGAATTATGCATCTACTCCTATTCCTTTGCCCTCCCCCCAAAATCCTGCAAATTATATTTATTTTAAGTATTTATTTAGTCCCCTTTTCGATGCCATAATTGTTTCTGCATCCACTATTACTACCAGTGCATTACAGATTCTAACCATACACTAAAAATAAACTTTTTTCATGTCAGTTTTGATTTTTCTTTTGTCAATTTCATTCTTAATGCTCTGATTTTTGAATCTACCAACAATAGTAACACTATGTACTCAGCCCAATATTAGCAGCAAACACAATTAACTATTGGAACACAGTTAAAGGATTAGTATTAAGACAGCAAATTTAATGTCTGCCTTTCAAACTGTCCTCATGCAATCCAGTAACATGACTTGGCAGCAAGATATATTCCACATGAGAAATGGCTCAGAAATACCAATGAAAGACCAGTTACAAGTACTTTTCAATGTCATTGGTATTACAGTTAACACTACTAGAGAACTTCCTATTGTTCTTCGATAGTATTATTGAATTTAATTCCTACAGGACATATATCATGTCCACGGGAATTCAGCTCCAGCACTAAAACACACTTAGAACACAAATACTAAGACAAGATTTGCTCTAAACATCATGTGTGATTTAGTTCTCTGTGTTGTGATGCAGGTGAATGATTGTAAATGGGTCTAAGTGATATTTTTAATTACTCTCTGATGCCAATTACAGTTTTAATAAATCCAATATTCCATCAAAATCACAAATGTTAAACAACTAAACTCAGCAATTGTGTATTTATATTGAAACCAATTATGTATATTACAGTAAAATATATATTTCTTAAACAATAGTTCCAAAAATGAGATTATCTGATTAACAGTGTGTATATTGTAAGCCAGAAAACAACTATAACATTCTTTTATTTACAATGTATTCAATAGGCACCTCTGGTTCTCAATTCTTTAAAACGTAAGACTAAAGTTTATGCTTGTTAACATTTCATACTAATAACCAATATACACATCAGAAATAATGAATTTAATGACGGTGAAACCCATTATTTACCAATGACCATTATTACCAATCATTCATTTGTCAATAACAGTGTGGAACAAATACAAAAAGACAACAGGCATATAGACATACCCATATCAAGTTTATACATGGTTTATACATTGCAAAGGCGGAAGAAAACCCTAATGTTTTATGGCGGTTACCATTTTGTGCTAAATACTAACCAAATGTATTTAGTCATGCTATTTTTAAATAAGAAACTTATTATGTGAGATCACTTTCAGCCTGAAGGCACAAAAGGTGTGTAACTATTTAGATTGCTTTGGTAGCATGTCTCCTCGATGGAGAAAGTTAAAAGGTCAGCCTATAACTTAATATTAACAGTACAGTTACCATATAAATAATGTGTGGCTTGCAAAGGAGATCATTTCCCTTTTTAAGTGATGTTCACTAGTTGAATTATGATAAAACACAGTTCCTAGGGTGTTACAATTGATACTAGTGCTTTTAAACAAATTGTTTTTGTAGAAGTTGCTAATTAACTGCAGAAGCATTTTTGCTAGACGTGAAAATAGATCCCCTGTACAACCAGAGCACAAGCAGCCACAGACCTCAGAAGTGCAAATAGGAAGGACAAAGTTCTATGTTTATTTTGCTCCAGGAGCTGACCTTACCCAGCTGTTGATTAGCAGAGTCCATTTTTGTGGATTTGACAATATTCTTAGTTACTAGAACACGAATCAACTGACAGTAAGTGATATATGAATGCATCTACTGTCAGCTGTGGTCAAATATTAAAAAGTGCTTTGAACGTTCCAAATAACAATTCATAGGATTATAAATCTAATGTTAAAGTATACTGTATGTTATATTTCCCATCATATTCATTTGAGAAAGCTATTATCCTTCAAATAGAGCAACCAGCAATCTAATTGCTTCTTTAAATTGGATATTTTAAACCACGTTTATGCAATATAGCTCACTAACCAAATCTAATAACCAAATTGTGCAATGGGGAGAGAAATTATTTAAGTGCATTCCAGAGAAAATAAATCTACTCAAACCCTAAAAGACATTTCAAAATTCAGTACAACTTAATGACAGGGTCTCCCTCGTCCATTCTAATTTTGGTACAAGAACTGTAAAGTTGTGCAAGAACAATTTATGCTGTTTTCTCAGAGTATCTGCAACTTTCTGTTGCAATAATGAGAGATGGTGTGGAAGAACATATAGGAAATTGCTGTTCCCAAAGTTGTAAAGAATATATGGAAGGGATGGGCAAATAGCAATAGTTAATAATAGGACCAGTACAGAGTAAAAAATACATTAAGAATGCTGAGAGAGGGAAATAAATATCACCATGACTGCAAAGGATGCAATGTTTTAGGGAGGAGCCAATGTTGGCCGGGATAGGGAATTTATCTGTATGACCAGCAGATTTATTATAAAAATAGAAACAATGAAAACTATAAAAACTAATTGAAAAGTTCTACCTCATGAAAATTCAATGAACTTATTATTTGTAACTATCAACATACCCATTCCATAAGTATTGCATATATTGGGTTTGTATTGATTTAATCATGGTTATTGATCAATGCATTGCATTAAAACATGTGTAAGCATTAAATGAATATAACGATAGTCCTAAGACAAGCAACAGCATGAACAGTTTTGCTGCAAGCCAGTCATCCACTGACACGCTTCAAAATGCAAACAATTGGGCAAAACTTAATATTGGTAGACGTAGCAATTTTGGAATAAAAACATTTTTACTAATTTGTACCTGTGCAGAATTATTAGAAGCTTGATTTTATAGATTGGTGTAGAAATGAGTATATAGACCTTAATTGGCATGCACACATGCCAGAATTAAGAAGTACATTTTGGAATAAGATGCTACAATTATTGAATAATAATATTTCAATACAAGCTAGATTTTTAGGAAGCTATTTTATGGTGTATTTGAAAGAATTCATTTGTTTCAGCTATGGCTGTTGCTATCCACTTCAAACCAAAAACTTGAAAAGCATCTTATTTTAATCTCAGCATTTTTAATGCAAATAGAAAATTAAGATATGAAAGATCATTAAAACTATATAGTTAACTCAGTCATTTTAACCTACAATGGGACTGAGAAACTAGAGGGGAATCAGTTACTTGCACACTCAAATTTTCTCTCCCCTCTCAGTTGGATACAACACATAACCAGTTGCATGTACATTATGCACTTGCACAATATAGGCAACGTATTATCCACAGTAAGATCACTGTGATAAGGTTTAGAGGCGATAATGATTATATTGCCAAAATTTACAATTTCTTAGTACTGTGAAGTAATATCAAATGTTGCTTTACCAATAGACTTTGAAGTAGTCTGAACGTTTATGCCCAATACTAAAGACTCTGAAGAAAATAAATAAAAGGGTGGACAAAGGGGAAAAAATGAGACAAATGAAACCCTCGTTATACATTTAATATTTTCAATATGAACCAACATTCGTTAATATGTTCTTAAATTGAATACCAGCATTTAAAGTATTAATTTTGTTTGTGTTGACCCCGAGCAAAATGACAAGCAAAATCATATTTGTTTTTACATTTGCATCCACATATATTACACTGAAATGGATTCTTATAGCCATGGCACCCCATGTGAATAGTATAAAGGATATTGTCTGCAAAATACATGTCACAGTGTTGACAATGATGAAGAAGCTGAGGATCCTGAACTTGAATTGGAGGAGCAGGGGTGCTAGGCTGGCTGTTCGTCATGCTGGGAGTACTTGTGTGAACACTGTGATCACTACTGGGGCCTGCCACAGGACTGAAGGTCTGCTGATTGTGAGCGGGACATGCATCTGGACTGATAGGGGATGAGCTTTGGACCACACTGGAAACTACCGTGGAAACGACTTGCGCTGTAGACTGTGAGATCACATATGGTTTTTCATCTCTGCAGGTTACATCCTCAGGAGATGTTGGAGCTTGATTTTCAGGTGGAAGGCTGGATAATTGGCCTGCTAAGGTAGAAAGCTGATTTAATGGATTATCCATCATAATATCTTGAGAGCCCCTCGAGATCCCACCAGAGTGTAGTTTTTGAAAACTCTCACAGGAGTTAACTGATATATGAGAAAAGTCACCGAGGTAATCTGGCTTCTGTACCACCATGGAAGGAGGACTTAGATTAATCAGAAGTCTTGTTCCATAATTCGGGGAGTTGCCAATTTTTCTCTGTAAATCTCCAAACATTTCGTTATTGGTCAGACAAGTCCTCGCATTTCTCATGGGAAGAAGTTTGTGCCTACGTCTACGGTGATGGGACAAATTACTTCGATCACTGCAGCAGAAAGAGCATAGGTCACACTTATATGGTTTTTCACCTGTGTGTGAGCGCATGTGTGCTTCGAGGTGACGCTCATACGCTGAAGCAAACGGGCAAAGGTGACATCTGTGGGGCTTCTCACCTGTATCAGAAAGAATAGATCAGCAACCTTGCCATTTTATCTCTCTTTGCATTTTTCCCTCCAGAATGCATCTTGTCCTCCATCTGGAAGCTTTGAAGGAATCCTGCAACTCTTACAATGCTGTCTAAACAGCTGTTCAGTTGTCAACTAATAAGCAGCATGATTGTAATTTTACATGACAGCATAATTGCACCTTTCTTCCCTCAGTGTGAAACAATTTAGATTTTTTGTGTATACATGAATGAGCGATGAAACTCATTCCATGTGCCTGATGAATGCATTTCCATTGGGTTTATGTCTCTCAACCCTGCCAATTAAGGGTTGGAATTTCAGTTAACTGATAAAAATACGCTATAATGAAGAATCAATATTATTTCTAGTAATTTCTGGAGATAGTCAGCAGGTCAGGCAGCAACTGTAGAAAGAGAAACAGAGTTGAGTACTGATGAAGGAATTTGAACTTAAAACATTAACACGGTTTCACTTCCACAGATGCTGCCTGACACACTGAGCATCTCCAGTATTTTCTGCTTTAGTTTCAGATTTCCAGCATCTGCAGTTTTTTGACCTACATCTATTTCAGACGAGTTTATTGAACATGAAAGTGTTAAGGAAGAAATGTCAAAAATCAAATGGAAATAGTAATTTTGAGAAGGAGAGACAATTTCTGAGTTGATGCATCACATACAATTTGGTGTTAAGATGCTCATAAAAACCAAGTCTTCACATCTAATTACAAATGAGAGCTGTAGCTTTATGTACTGTTTTCACAGCATCTATTACCCTACACAGAGGAGCAGTACTGTACTGTGCTATAGTTATCTCAATCAGATGACACCAATAATACTTTACACTTCAATCCTTACCTGTTTTTTCGTTACTCCTGGCCCTTTTCACTTTAAACAGGGAGACTCACCATCGGTACCCCTTTTAAAAAAGATCAAACTGTTACAAAATATTGTGATCAGATGTAATATTTTTTTTCTTTTAGTGTGAAAATTTTGATTGAAGGAGGCCAATGAACTTACAGTGACATAAGTCACTTAGCCAACAGTGTGAAAGTGAATAAACAAACATCAATACTTAAAATTACAGAAGATCACTCATTGTGGTTGTAAATAATGTATCTGTTGACGTCTATCTCCTTAATTTTGCTAATCAACAAGTGGTAATAAAATGGTTACTGTCATGAGTGTGAACAATTTTAACCAAAGAATTCCAATGTCAATATAGGGTATTTAAACAAGTTAGTCATAGTTCTTTATAAATTTGGAAGGGGTGGTCAGATGGTGAGACTCCATTTAAAATTATTTATGTTAAATAAATAGTTTAATATGTCACCCTCGTAATAAATACCACAAGTGAAACTGGATGGTGAATGAAAATCCAGAGATCTATTTAAATCCCCCATTTTAATCTTATTTAGGATTTAACTGTTGCAATAAACTTCTCTTTATGGAAGAATGCAAGACTTTGGATACATCGGAACCCAAACTCTCCTTGAATTGTGAAACCAACAATTTGTAACAATCACTCCTTACTAAAAGGTTCGCCATATTATTTTAGATTAATAATCCAGAATTATACAAGGGAGGCACTGGGAATTAAAACTGTATTTTAACCTGGAAGGCGTGTTATTTGCTTAATTTTCACTTTATTGTACAGTACTGCTCCTCGAGGTAGATCAAATAGAAATAAATCTAATCCTATCTTCTATTTCAGATTGTTTATATACCAAAGGCATACAGCCATTACCTGTGTGCATTCTGATGTGTTCAGTCAGTCGTGCAGTCCCTTTGCTAGCATAGTTGCAGTAACGGCACCTAAATTTTCCATCATATGTCCTTTGCACCCCATCATTGACGAGTCCTGAGCCATCATCCAGTGAAACTTCAACTGAAGCATGACGTATTCCATTCTGATCACTTTCAGACCCCACTGACAATAATATATCCAGAAAAGAGGACGATTAAAAAAATACAATTCTTTGTAATTTGGCATAAAACAGATGGTGTTTGACCACAAACATTTACAAACAAATATCACTCAACTTGGACGTGAATTTCTACAGTGTATTTATCTATGTACATGAACAAATAAGAACACAAATTGCTGCGAAAATGGAAATTTCTCAAAATACAAGTTTTATCTTTGTATCATTAATACTAGTAAATTTCTTATGCATTCTTATTCATGGAGAGACAAGGAATCTGCTAGGTTTTAAAGATCACACTTGTGGCAAACAAGTGATGATACAGATGATTCAAGCATTGAATAATTAAGATTTTATTATATGGTATTTTAATATTTTTTCCTGTGGTTTGTGGATTACATTTCTTATTCAGACTTTCTTTATATATTTAGCTATAATTTTTAAGACCCTGAATAAATGTAAGATCATCAGCATGTTTCCACCCCATTCAGGGATGTGCACATCATTGGCAAAGTCAACATGCACTGCCTACCCATAATTGTCCTTTGGAAGCTGTTGGTGAGCTGTCTTTATGAAACCCTGCTGTTTTTGCTAAGGTACTCGCAAGTGTAAGGAATCCCAAAGTTTTGAATGCATGAATATGAAGGAATAGTGATAGTTATAAATGAAGTGTGCTTTAGATTGAAGCTAATGGCATTTTCATGTGTCTTTGGAGGATAAAGATTGGGGGTTTGAGAAGAGTGTTTGAAGAAGCTTTGTTGAATTGCTGCAGTACACTATGCTGATGGTAAGCACTGCAGAAGTAATGTACCAATGGCAGAGTATGTTTAAGATGGTGAAAAGAGTACCAATCAAATGAAGATAGACCCAAAAAGCTGGAGTAACTCAGCGCGTCAGACAACATTGCTGGAGAAAAGGAATTATTTATTCTGCAAAAGGTCTCGACCCAAAACATCACCTTTTCCTTTTCTCCAGAGATGCTGTCTGACCCACTGAGTTACTCCAGCTTTTTGTGTCTATCTTCAGTTTAAACCAGCATCTGCAGTTCATTCCTACACCAATCAAATGAGCTGCCTTATCCTTTGTAATGTTGACATATTGTTGAGCCGTACTGATCCAAGGAAATGCAGATTACACCATTACACTCCAGGCTTATACATTGTTGATATTATAAAGGCTTTGGCAAGTTATGAAAATAATCATTCACCTCAAAATACTCTTTTACATTTATATTCCTGCACTAGTAAAACTAAGCATTCAGGTCCAGTTCCAGATCAGTTTCCTTATAAATTCCATCATTTCAATCTGTATCCAGGTTATATTCCAAATGCACTGTGGGTTTCGGTCACTGATAACACTTTTATGAAATTAGTTTCAGTCCCATACTACCCTCAGGGTGCAAGAAGTTCTAATTATCACATGTTGAATCTGCACCCCACTAATGATGTATCTTAGACACAGAAGATATTTCCTATCAAATACGTCTAGGAACCCCCCGCACCCCCCCCCACCTTGGAAATTATACATTAATTAAATCCCCCCCTGCCAGCTTCCTTCCTTACAGAAAAAAGATCCAATCTAGGCAATCGTTCTTGAGAACTACAATTCAAAAGGCTACATAATATGCTCCTCTGTTTCCCCTAATACAATCACAATTGGTCATAACATAATGACAAGAAGTGTTATAAAGTATTTTAGATTTGACATAACCAGCATTTTACAAACGTTATAGCATTAACAACAATCTCTTCAGTCAATAAAGGCAAGTATGACTTACGCCTTACTGATCACCTTGTGAAATCTATGGACATCATTGTGTTTTACTTCATTAACAAAGACAGTTCAGGACTGGAACTTGCACTTTAGCCCACAATGTCTGTGCTGAGTATGATGCCAACTTAAACTAATCTCCCTTGTCTGCATGTCCAAATACTTCTACATCCATGTGCCTACCCAAAACCCCCCTAAGCACCACTTACCTATCTGCTTCCACCAATCTCTGCAACAAAACCTACCAACAATATCTCCTACAAACTTTCCTCCTCTGATCTTAAAGTTCGATTTAACTTTTTCACCCAGGATAAAGCTTCTGACTGTGTAACCTATGTATGTCTCATAATTTATATACGTCTATCAGAACTGCCATTATCCTCCAATGCTCTAGAAAAAACTGTAATCATCAATTTACTGCATATTCATGACCTAAATTTCCTGACTGAATTCCACCTAACCAATTAGTTCTACTGCAGCTTTCTCTGTAACTATCTTCCCTCGTGAATTACCAGTTGGCCTGTTTCTGTATTATCTGCAAATGTTTTAATGACACCCCATACACTTAAGTCTAATGCATAATGAATACAAAAGGCAAGTAATGAGCCTTGCAGGACCCAACTGGAAATAAACTCCCAACCACAGAAGCACTTGTTGTTTATTACCCTCTATTATCTGGCTCTTCAGACAATTAACGGTCCACCTTCCCTGTTTTATTTGGAACCAACGTGCTTCAACATTACTCTCCAGTTTTCCAGTGAAGATTTTACAAAAACCTTGCTAAAATCCAAATTGATCCTTCTCATTAACGAGAGAGAAAATGCTACTAGGTTAACCAAAATCTTCCTTCTCATTAACGAGAGAGAAAATGCTACTAGGTTAACCAGACATATATATATCCTCTTAACAAATCCATGCTGACTGTTCCTGATTAATCCATACCATTCTAAATCAAGATGAATATTATCCCTCAATTTTTTCCCCCAAAGATTTTCCATTATTTGCGGTCTATTGTCTTTGAGATAAATAGGTGGTTTATCTACAGTGGAGGAAAAACGATGCTGGTTGGATTTGGGGCAAACTGGTGAACTTTGATGTCAAAAATATTGAAAAGTGAGAATGATATTAGGCTGGATTGCACTACTTAGGAGGTGGAAAAATCTCAAGTTTATCAACGCTTTAAGCTTTAAAGGATCTTTATAATAATTGAAAGGTCTCGACCCGAAACATCACTCATTCCTTCTTTCCAGAGATGCTGCCTGTCCTGCTGAGTTACTCCAGCTTTTTGTGTCTATCTTCTTACATAATCATTGAATTTAAAACTTTATGAAGTACCTAATGGTTCATATCTCAGGATCTACAAAAGTATTTCATGGCCAATTAAATAGTTTTTGTTTAATTACTAAAGTACCTCAGGCTAATTGTATTGGTAATTTGAAAGTTTAAATTTTAGTAGCAAAAGATAGCTGACAATCAAGTATTTCAAAATTATATTTTGTGGTCAGTTATCATTTATGTATACGATAACATCCTCAATGGTAAAATGCAGTTGGATAGTCCAATTACAAATGTACTTAATTGACAATGTACAATGTTGCCGCATCTATAGTCAAAACACTGAAATCTGGATAAGGAAGTGCAGACACAGATGCTTGGCAAAACAGTTGCCTTGTCAAAGCCAAGCATCTTTGGTTTATTCGCCATGATCATCTGGACTCCTGGTTGAAAGTAATTTTAATTCCTCTTCCTATTCCCACATTGATCAAATTGTCTTTGGCCAAGTCCCTTGCCAGGCCATCTCATGAGTAGACACAAAATGCCGGAGTAACAGCGGGACAAGCAGCATCTCTGGAGAGAAGGAATGGGTGACATTTTGGGTCGAGACCCTTCTTCAGTCTGAAACGTCACCCACACAGTCAGTCTGAAGAAGGTTCTCGACCCGAAACGTCACCCATTCCTTCTCCCCAGAGATGCTGCTTGTCCTGCTGAGTTACTCCAGCATTTTGTGTCTACCTTCGATTTAAACCAGCATCTGCAGTTCTTTCCTATGCATAGCATCTCATATTCTGCCTGGCTGGTCTACAACCCAACGGTATGAACACTGAAGTGTCCAATTTTAGGTAAACCATTCCCTCCCTGTCCCTTTCTCCTCCTATCTGATCTACCCAGGTCCTTCTTTTTCACTTTCACCCCAGACCCCAATCACGCATTTTTTCCCCCACCCTCTCACCACTTGATCTGCCCATCACACACATCCCTTCCAACATTGAGACCACCCGCCCACCATTCTCCCTTAATTGGTTTCATACTTCACCTTTCTCTCCCATCAGATTTTTTTATCTGCAGTTTTTTGCTGTCTCCACCTACCACTTCCCAACTGCAGTTGCTATTTCTCCCCATCTGATAATTTGCCAATCAACTCCCCCTCACTTAATACTGGCCAGCTCTTGCCTCACTCCTAAAGGCCCCCTTTATACCAGCCATCTCCACTCTTTCAGTCCAAATGAAGGGTTCGAACCAAAAACATCAACTGCCATTTCCCTTCACAGACACAGCTCCACCGAATGAGACCCTCGTGTAGATTGTTTGTTGTTCTAGAATCCAGCATCAACAGTCTCCTGAAACCAACTATATACAATGACAACAACTTGATTACCATGTAAATTTTTGGTTATGATATTCATAGAATAATCTGACTACACTGGAGAGAATGTTGAGGAGATTTAAGTATGTTGCCAGGACTGGAAAATGGTAGCAAAGAAGAAAGATTGCATAAGCTGGGGTTACTTACTTTCAAACAGAAATGGCAAAGCAGAGATTTAAATGATTAGTGAAGATTATGAAGGAGCTAGGTAGCATAAATATAAAGGACTTTCTTCGCTTAGCAGAGGGGCAATAATCGGGGGACTTTGACTAGTAATTGACGGAAAGACTAGAGGAGTAATGAGGGCATTCTTTTCCTACCCAGAGCCTGGCAAAGATCTGGAATGTACTACCTGAAACATTTACAGGCTGAAACTTTTGTTGTACAGGTGCACAACCTTTTATCCGAAAGCCTTGGGACCAGACACCTTTCGTAATTCAGAATTTGTCGGTCTTCGGAATGGAAATTTTTTTGCGTAGATTTTAATGGCTGGCTCAGTGGTAGAGTGCTCGGCTCATATCCGCAAGGTCGCGAGTTTGCGCCTTGATCCCGGCAGAAGAAGTTGGAGCGGGGCTGGGCTGGGCTGGGCTGCTGCTGGCTGTGGGTCTCTCGGTTCTCCGTGCTTGCGGTGGGCCTGGTGGTCGACGTCCAATTGGTCCTGACGTCTCCGGTGACTGCACAGACCTGCAGCCATCGCCGTCGTGAAGACAGTACAAAGCCCCCACGCCGGTGCAATGAGCGGGGAGCTGGAGAGGGGAGGGAAGGGGTCACACACATGGCCGGGAAGCAGAGGGGTGTAGGTGGGGTGAAATTGAAGGGAGCGACAATCTGCTGCTGCCTGCACGCTAAGTTTAAAAGTTCCCACGCAAGACTCACGATACACTGTGTATCGTGTCTACCGTGGGAACTTTTTAACTAAGCGGGCAGGTAACAGCAGATTGTCAATTATTAACCCTCCCGCGCAATATACTCTCACCTTCTCTTTTATGAATGGGGATTTAGTTCCCCTTTCTTCGAGGACCGACCGGAGGTTCCGCTGTCACCTCTGCGGGCCGCCCTCGGTGAACGTCCTGTCTCCCTGTCCCTGGGATAGTAGGGGGTGATCAAACAGCACAATACCCCCCTCCCCCTCCAACGCGACCCCAAGAACAAGAAGTACCTTCCACACTATCAGCTTCTGCCCATACACTGCGTGTTCCTCTGAAGTTGGAACGGGGCTGGGCTGGAGTTGCTGATCTGGGATCTCCGTGCTTGCAGTGGGCCTGGGGGTCGGTGTCCCGATGAGGGGGCGCAGCTCAGGCTGTGGGCGAACTGCCACTTGTCGCCGTAGCGGCCCATCGGGGAGCGGCTTCTGGTGGTCCTGACGTCTCCGGCCAGTTTACAGTTTTCCTCTTGAGTTGGAACGGGGCTGGGCTGCTGCTGGCTGTGGGTCTCTGGGTTCTCCGTGCTTGCAGTGGGCCTGGGGGTCGGTGTCCCGTTGGTCCTGACGTCTCCGGTGACTGCACTGCGCTGCTAGAATCGCCGACGTGAAGACAGTGCAAAGCCCCCGCGCCGGTGCAATGAGCGGGGAGCTGGGGAGGGAAGGGGTCACACACATGGCCGGGAAGCAGAGGGGTGTAGGTGGGGTGAAACTGAAGGGAGCGACAATTTGCTGCTGCCTGCACGCTAAGTTTAGAAGTTCCCACGCAAGACTCACGATACACTGTGTATCGTGTCTACCGTGGGAACTTTTTAACCCAGCGGGCAGGCAGCAGCATATTGTCAATTATTAACCCTCCCGCGCAATATACCCTCACCTTCTCTTTTATGAATGGGGATTTAGTTCCCCTTTCTTCGAGGACCGACCGGAGGTTCCGCTGTCACCTCTGCGGGCCGCCCTCGGTGAACGTTTTCAAGGACCTTTCTTCAAGGACCGAAAAAAATGTCGCTATTCGGAGGTTTTCGTTATTTGGATCGTCGGATAAAAGGTTGTGCACCTGTATTAACAAAGTACTCTGGTGTGTTCTTGAAGAACAGGGCAATGGAATTGGACAGCTTTGACATTGACAAGTAATATGAGGCTGTAAAGCCTTCTGTGACATTCATACTACATGTATCTAAGAGTTCCAAAAGCCCCTACCAGCCTGAAAGGAATCCGAATCCTTCTCTGCAGCCACGGAGCCAGATATCATGTTCACATGATGGGTTTGTTGAGTGAGATATTCCTGGAAATCCTTGACGAAGTCCACTGAAACTGCTCTTTTTTCATCCATGTTATCAGCTTTTCAATAACTGTCCTATTGCCTGAAAGACAAATGATAAAAGGAATTTTGCATTTCACACGTCACGACAATGAGTTAAAGAAAATTTGGGTTTTGCAGGAATAAAAAGTTATCAAAATCTTCTTGGTTGATAGTCTAAATTAAATCCCAATCAGGGCAGTTTAACAAGTTTTTTTATTGCGAAAGATGATCATTTTGAAAGCAGTAAAACCGCAATGCTGTGTAACATACTTTAGCAAATGCAGAATAATTGGGAGGGGAGCCACATTATTCTCTCATCACTGCTTCACCATTTAACAAGATCAGGGATGGTCTATTGCATTACGTTTACCTCATCACCCATTTTAAATATTCTCGGCTTCCCTGTGTGATCCAAAATAATAGATTTTAACAAATATATTCCAGTTAGCACGTAGAGTTGGTGCCTTACAGCACCAGAGATCTCGGTTTGATACTGACTACGGGTGCTGTCTGTACAGAGTTTGTACATTCTCCCCGGGACCTGCGTGGGTTTCTGCGGGTGCTCCGGTTTCCTCCAAAGGCTTATAGGTTTGCAGGCTAATTTGCTTGGTAACATTGTAAATTGTCACTAGTTTGCGTAGAATAATGTTAGTGTGTGGGGATCGCTGCTCTGGGCGGATTCGGTGGGCTGATTGGCCCATTTCCACGCTGTATCTTTAAACTGAACTAAACTAATTGAGCATCCATGACCCTCAAGATACAGAATTCCAAAGACTTAGACAGCTGGGTCCTAACATGGATTATCTCTACATCCCATTCTTATACAAAGGACAACATTCCCAGTCGTTTTGAAGAAAATATTTTTTTATAACATGGTACAGGTACAACTAAATAAAATGTAGTGGACCTGACAGTGCTTTTAGTTACTAGCTCCTTTGAACCAAAATAAATATCTGCTACAGAGAGCTTTGGTGCCTCAGAGAACAACGACTAGCTGTTTATAATGGAGATTTTCCTCCCATAAAAAGTAGAAACAACTCAAAATTCATCATGAAGTGCAGAGATGATAGATGTTTGAAAATAAAGTCAAGTCAAGCAAGAAAGGCATGAGATACAGGATCACAATGATCAAAGGCAGAACAGGACACCTGATCCTAAAACAGACTTCAACTTAAAACTAACTTCAAGTAGCCCTTGCTTTCCCTCTCTCTCCATCCCTGCCCCCTTCCCAGTTCTCCCACCAGTCTTACTGTCTCCGACTACATTTTATCTCTGTACCCCTGACATCAGTCTGAAGAAGGGCCTCGACCTGAAATGTCACCCATTCCTTCTCTCCAGAGATGCTGCCTTGTCCAGAGTGGAAAAATCAAATACTAGAGGGCAGAGCTTTAAGGCGAGAGGGGCAAACTTTAAAGATGTGCAGGGCAAGTTTTTTTTTTTGCAGATGGAGGTGAGTGCCTGGAACAAGCTGCAAGGGTTGGTGGTTGAAGCAGATACACAGTTGCATTTAAAAGGTTTTTTTTGGATAGACATATAGATATGCAGCGAATGGAGGGGTATGGGTTATGTGAAGGTAGATAAGTGATGGTCTTAGCTTCATGCTCAGCAGACATTATGGGCTGAAAGGCCTGTTCTTGTGCTGTACTCTATGTTCTGTATTGAAATGTTAAGTGAAAAACAAACGGCTGGTGGAACTCAGTAGATAGGCAGCATCTGTAGTGGGAAATGGACAGACAATGTTTCAGGTTGGGAGCCTTCTTCAAGATTTAAATAGAGGGGAGAAAATTCCAAAAGTATTGAAAATCCTTCTTTTGTCATTAATGAATATACACAACATCATTGTCATTTAAAGTACAGAATTCCAAGATTTGCAATCTCTTGAGTAAATCCCCTTCTGGAAATGTGTCTTACCTCTTACTCTCTACAATGCAATCCCTTTCAGAATCTCCATTAGTTCACCTCATTTTTATATTCTAAAGAGAAAATTGTTTAATTTTCCTCAAATTCTCATCAACAGATCAACTCGATCATCCAAGGTAAAGAACTTGTGAAGAAACAATGCAGCATTTCCAAAATAAACATATTCCATCCTGGGTGCAGAGATCAAAACTGCTAGGAGCTTTCAGATATGCTCTCACCAAAAGTCCTACCCAAATGCAGCAAAAGTTATTTTCTCTTATGCTCCAATCATAAAGGCTAATATGCCATCACCTTCAAGAGTACCAATCAGCTGCTTGTTAAAGTTATGTTTCACAGAACATCGAACAGTCCAGCACAGGAATGTGCTCTTCGGCCCACAATGTTTGTGCTGAACACGATGCCTAGCTAAACTGATCTCATCTGCCTATATATAATCCATATCTCTTTTCGTTGAACTTCCACATGCCTAACTAAAAGCCTCTTAAACAGAGGCTTTAACAAACAACTATTGTATCTGCCACCACCACCCCTGGCAATGCGTTCCAGGCCTCCATCATTCTCTTTGTAAACTAACTTCCTCTGCACATTGCCATTAAAATTCCCCCATCTCTTCTTATAGTAATGCCCTTTAGTGTTGGACATTTCCACCCTGTCTATTGTGACTTTTCCACACTCAGTCTACTGTGACTGTTCCAGAGATCACACAACAAATGTACCCATCACATCTTCAGCCATCTCATTTGTGAACCTAGGATGCAGACTGTCACTAATAACCTTCAGGAGTTAATAAATATGCCGTCTACACTAAGTTTGGCCATACGTGTGAATGACTTTTAAAATAGTGCTCAAAAAGTATGTAGTAAGCCACTCAGTTCTCATCAGTTCTCATTGACCTTGCCAATGATCCCAAATAAAAATAAATATTTATTCTCAGTTCACTTTCCTTCGTCAAAATCTTCTTTAAAATAAAAATACCCTTGTCAATCATATATTCTACCTTTTCCTGCTTGTTGATGATTCCTAACTTTCCTTATCCTTATACTTGTTATTTCTCTCTTGGTCTAATATTTAGTGTATCTAATCAATTTGAAGTGTGTAATCTATTTCCAATAACCTGCTGGCAACAAAAATACAGTTGTCTGCACATAATTAAGCTAAATGCTGATCAATATTTATATTTGAATATTGACATGTTGTCAACAAAATCTCAGTCATTTTAATGGACAAATTAAATGAGTCAAGTGTTAGTAATTCCTTCTCAAGTTTCAAAAGCGCTAGACCTCAGTATTTCTATGGGAGAATTTTACAGAATACAAGATTCCCCAGCCATGAACAATCGTAACAGTGCAAGGGGGTTAGAAAAGGGACTTCAGGTGAAACTGCATTTAGAGGAAACTGAAGCAGGAGTATAATATGAACGGAGAATGGAGGGGCTTTGTTTGTTGGGGATAGGTGAAGAATGACACAACTGAATGCACATATACTTTCTAAGTTGTTGTACTTCTAGACCTGTATGTTTGAAGACAAATAGCAGTAATACATAGACAATAGGTGCAGGAGTAGGCCATTCAGCCCCTCGAATCAACACCACTATTCAATGTGATCATGGCTGATCATCCACAATCAGTAACACGTTCCTGGCTTCTCCGCTAGCTCTAAGAGCTCTATCTAACTCTCTTTTGAATGGATCCAATATTGGCCTCCACTGCCTTCTGAGGCAGAGAATTCCACAAATTCACAACTCAGTGTGAAAAAGTTTTTCCTCACCTCAGTTCTAAATGGCCTTTGAATGACAAGCTGAACATTTCCAATATTTAGCATTTTTATTTCAATTTTACAACATCAGAAGTTTTCTTTTTGCTTTTCATTTGCTTGAAGGTTGCTTTTGCACTCAGTGTAAACTTACTTTAAGCGCTTAAAATTATTTTCAGCATCACTGAAGACAAACTCTGATTTACCGAATACATTGTAAATTCAGTGTTAGAACATTACCAGGTCACTGGTACTTATTTTTAGAAACAGAAAGGAACATGAAAAGTATCAAATGCAGGAAAATGAAAATTGACTATTTCAATGGCTTGCAAATTTATGACAAATGCTTTTAGCGACATTGAAGTCTTAAATACATATGGGTAGAAATTATCAGTATCATCAACCTTGGGCCTGTTTGTGTTCCTCTGTCTCTTTTGTTCTCTGGGAGGTTATGTACTAATCCTAGGAAAAACTGTGCAAATTTATGATTAAAGCTCTAGGTTAGGATTCCTTGCTATTAAGAGACACGACATGTTTCTAAGGCCAGCATAACATACAAACTTAAACTATTCAGTGGAACAGGCCATAAAAGTTTCCCAAGTAATTCTGAAGTATAGTTAAAAATGCAAGAAATTGAAATTTAGGACATATCAATGAATGGTTTTCGACTTTTCTCTCTCCAGACGTTTCTCCTGAGAGCCTTCCAGCATTTTTGTTACTTCACACTTCCAGCACCTGCAATTGTTTAAAAAAAATTCTCTTCTCACTTGATTAGTTTTCTGTGGCTGAAGCTTTGGTTTACAAGATATCAACCCCAATGTATATTAGAGGGTTATAGTGTAACAGTATACTGTACTCATATAATATAGCCTACTATTTAGATTCCAACTTGTACATTTCGGGAAACGAAAACCACTTTCGTGATGTGTAGGATGGAACTGCAGTGGCTGGTTTATACCGAAGGTAGACACAAAATGCTGGATTCACTCAGCGGGACAGGCAGCATCTCTGGAGAGAAGGAATGGGTTTCGTTTTCCCGCTTCCTACTGGGAGGCCTTTGCTTGGATCATAGCTTGCCAAGATGACGAACTTCACACCATCAGGACGGTGAAGGGGCCCCGAGGCCGCCTCACGTCCACCAAACTTGGAGAAGCAGCAGACACCCCCCGCCCGACCCGAACGTGACCTTCTCTTGCATAAAACCTGCTGTATTGCTGGATCCCACGGGTGGAGCCGCCGCCGCGTCCCATTGACCCAGCCGCGCGTCCATCGCGGCTGTCCACCCGGTCAGGCTTCGCTCGGGCGTTTTTTTAAGGAATTAAAAAGTGTAAATCAAAAGATCCACCATCGGGCCAAACTGGGGACCTGCTGCTGCTGCTTAGAAATAAGCCTCGGCCGCAAAATTGTTGAGGAAGGGACTACCCGGGCGGCGCCGTTACCGGACGCGCTCGCCCCTGCACTGCAACCGACGGAGAGTTTAAAGAACTGGATCAAGCTGTTCAACCGCCACGAAATCCACACAGCAGCCCGTCCACTCGGGAAACTCCTTGGCCGAAAGGCCGCGTACTTCGCAGCGTTTCACTCACATCTCAGTTAGTTTCCCTACCTTGCGATTCAACGCCTACACGGGACACACAGCGGCCGGAGTAATGTGCTGCCCGTGGCGGCCGAGGAAGCCCGCGGCGCTGTTTGCGCGATGGGCCGCATCGTCGGTGCGGGCCGGGCCGGGCCGGGCCGGGGGATGGGATGGGATGGGATGGGATGTTAACGACGCTTGTGGAGTTTGAACGTCTCCTGTCCAGGGCATCGAATGCTCGGCTCGGCCTCCAACAAGCGGCGGAACAAAAGCCGGGGTCAGAGGGCGCCCGCGGAAGGAATCAGTGCGACGGCTTAACGGGTCCCCACGGAAACCGTCGCCCTGGAAACGGCCGGGCCCGCGGACTGACGCACTCGCGTCGGAACAATGAGCGGTGGCTTTGGGAGCGACCGGGGAAAAACTGGGCCGAAATGTGACAGAAACTTGCAGACAGGTACATGGAGACACGAAGGGATGCAGATGCTGGAATCATGAGGCAAAAAACAAAACAAAACTCAACCGGTTTCACTGAACACCAAAGATCTTCTGCTCTAAGATCTTTGCTGAACACCTCCGCTCAGACCGCCTCAACCCACCTGATCTCCCGGTTGCTAAACATTTTAGCTCCCATTCCCACACTGACTGACCTTTCTGTCCTGGACCTCCTCCATTGTCAGGCCCAGCGCAAATTGGAGGAACAGCACCTCTTATTTCGCTTGTGCAGCTTACAGCCCAACGTTATGAAAATTGACTTCTCTTAACAAAGTAACCCTTGCTTTCACTCTCCATCTCTCCCCACCCCCCCACATCCCAGTTCTCCGACCAGTTATACTGTCTCGGACCACATTTTATCTCTATTTGCTTGATTGTTACCATCTCCCAGCTAACAATGATCTATTCCACTTTTCTCTTGATCTTGAAGCGAGTTCGGTATTTCAAGCGCGCTTGCCCAGGTCATAGGTCACTCGAGAAAAACATTTGCACCAGCTGAGCTGCTGTGTGTGTAGGGACCTGCGTATTCATTTCAATGAGATTTATAAATAAATGTATCCGTTAAATATGTCAGTAGTACGCCACAGCAGGCGGCCGGACATGTCCAGGGTGACGGGACACCGGCCCGGAGCAGTGGCGGCTCCAGATTTACAGCCAGCACGGAGAAGAAACGCTAACTCCAGCTCAACTCTACTCCAAATCCCGAGGAACCCGTTCCCTAACGGGCCAGGAACCGTCAGCTGCACCTCTTGCCTTATCTAGTGGCTGTCGGTTATTATACAGGGATAACCACGCACCCCTCTCCTGCATAACCCCAAGCGGCAGATTTGTAAGCAGAGTCTCACTACCGTCCCTGTTCCCTCCCGAGTGTCCCATCTCTGTCCGGGGGCGGCCAGAGATGTCCGGGGTGCCGGGACACTGGCCCGGAGCAGTGGTGGCCCCAGGCTTACAGCTAGCGCGGAAAGAAGCGCTAACTCCAGCTCAACTCTGCTCCAACTCCCGAGGAACCTGTTCCCCGATGGGCCAGGGACCGTCAGCTGCACCCTTCGCCTTATCCAGTGGCTGTCGGTTAACCCCCTTGGAGAGAGAGAGAGAGAATGTCCTCCAACGCTGCCGGGAGAGGTTCTGTGGAATTCCAGAGGGTGGGTTTGTGAAGTAAGATAGAAATAAGATTGAATTAATGTCCATAAATGAGCGACGCCTGACCGCTGTTCAGATGACAGAATTTTAGATTCATTCATTGGTAGAATACTTAACAATTTATAGTTTATACACCCAGCACTTCGTTTGCTTTTTCTTTATCACGAATGACCTTTGACAAATCCCATGATTCCTTGCGTTTTTTAGAATACCGATCTCCCTCTGCCCTGTTTCCACACCTTCACACTTTGTTATCTACGTATCTCCCTCCCCCCCCCTCCCCCCGACGTCAGTCGGAAGAAGGGTCTCAACCCAAAACGTCACCCATTCCTTCTCTACAGAGATGCTGCCTGTCCCACCGCGTTACTCCAGCATTTTGTGTTCTATACTCAACCGGTCAGGCAGCTTCTGTGGAGATAAATAAACAGATCGTTTCAGACGGTGGAGAGATCGTTTCAGAAGATGGACACACAAAGCTGGAGTAACTCAGCGGGTCAGGCAGCATCTCTGGAGAGCAGGAATAGGCAACCATTTGGGTCAGGACCTTGTGAGCAGAAGAGAGAAAGTTGAAAAAGAGGATTGTGGTGGAGCAAAACCTGGCAAGTGATAAGTGGATGCAGGTAGTGGTGAGGGAGGTGGGGAGGGGGGCATGAATGCAAATGGTTGGAGATGACATGAGTGTCAGATAAGGTGGGAAGGAAGAAGAGGAATGATATGGTTGGAAAGGGATAGGCAATGGAAGAGATGGGATGGAAGAAACGGAAGGGAGGTATGAAAGGGTAATGTGGATGGGGGGATGGAAAAGGAAAGGGGGATGGGGAAGACTGGGAGATGGAAAGGGATTGGAAAAGCGAGGGTGATGAAAGGGTGATTTGGATTCTGGGATGGAAGATGTGTACAAAGGAGGGGGAAGGGACAGGGAAAGGTGGGAGAAATGCATGTGCATGAGGGAGGGGGAGAGAAGGAGGGGAAGCACGGGTGGGGGGGAGGGGAGAAAGCAGATAGGATGTAGGGTAGTATTACTTAAAATTGACTAATACTGTTTATATCGTTGGGTTGTAGGCTACTTAAGTGGAATATGAAATGCCATTCTTGCAGTTTGTATGTGACTTCGCTGACAGAAAGAGCACTATGAACATGGGAGTGGGAGTTTAAATGACTAACAACTGGGAACTTCAGCAGACAGAGCACATATTCAATGAAACAGTCACCTTATCTCGCTGGTCTCGCTGATGTAGAATAGGCCACCTCAGGAGTACTAAGTGCAATAGACGAGGTTGGAAGAGATGCAAGTGAATCTTTGTCTCACCGGGAAGGGCTGTTGTGATTCCTGGATGGAAGTAAGAGATAAGGTGTACGGACAGATGT
Source organism: Leucoraja erinaceus (assembly GCF_028641065.1). Classification (NCBI taxonomy): domain Eukaryota; kingdom Metazoa; phylum Chordata; class Chondrichthyes; order Rajiformes; family Rajidae; genus Leucoraja; species Leucoraja erinaceus. Next base: position 17,852,108 of record NC_073391.1, on the reverse strand, counting down.
TACATCTCCTGTAGTCGCAAAGTTTCCTGCAGTTCTGCTATTGGTCCCTCCGCTGTAAGTTCCTTTAATCCTAGCATCTCACTCCCAGCCATCGCATCCAACACATTAGTCTCCAAATTTCCGCCACCTTCAACATGATTCCAACATCAGTCTTACCTTGCCATCTCCACCCTTTCTATAGAAAGCGCTCTTTGCAACTCCTTGGTTTGTTCATCTCAACTTGCCCCCTCCTGAGGCACTTTTACCTACAACCTCAAGAGATGTAACACCTATCCCCATACCTCCTCTTTCACTTTCATTCGGGCATCCCAACAGATTTGTGCCAGTTGATGTTTAAATTGTGACCGAGTCAACTGGTTTATTTCTGTAATATCAGTAAAAGGTAATATCAGAAAAATATACACTGTCTGTAGAAAGAGAAACAAGTTTAACATTTCAGGTTGAAGATCCTTCATCAGAATTAGAAAATTGAGAATACATGTCAGTTTTCAGCATTAGCATGAGGGACGGATCTGTACAACAAATGGAATCTGATAGAGTGAGGCTCGGGTTGCAGCGTGATTGCAATGTTTATATGGCCATCTGGTTAAACCGTAATGAGGGATTTTAGTGAGGGAGAAAACAAAGGGACTTGTAAAGCTAAGAAATGCAGATTAGATCTGAATCCAAAGGGAGTACGGTGAAAATGCCCAACACCTCAGACAGTGTCTATAAAACGATAAAATCCTATGGACACCTTACAGTAGAACAGTTCCGACACACTCTGTTAACCTAGAACACTCAGGGTTTTATTGACTGGATTTGAACATTTGATTTATTGGATGTACTTCTACTAATATCTCAACACTCTTTCAACTTATTTTTTCACATGTTAGAGAATATGATACATTTTCCAGTGAATCGGTAAATTGAAAAGATTAGTGAGTGGGGAGAGGGAGCACAGCAGACATTACATTGCGAGCCAAGTGCCAAACCATCAGGATTTCATAACAGTTGCACAATTGATTAGTGGAATTTTTTGTACCTGAAATTGTTGAAATTCATCTAGACCTAAAGGCAACAGCTGCCAAATGTCTTGGTAACAGATTAAATTATAATCCTCAAACTGATTTAAACCTTGTTAGAACAGTTAGTGGAAACTAAAAAGCAGATCAGAGACTTGCAAATGGAATGTACCCTTCGGAATGGATTTCTTCAGAATGCTGAAAGGGACAGGAAGGGGAAACATGTGGTGGTGGAAATTCATGGAAGGTGGTTGACTTGAAAAGGATGATCTGATGATTGTAGCAGTTATCAGTGTGGCTCAGGGGCACCATATCCTTGCTCTGCCAGGAGAGGGTTAATAGTGAGGCCTGAGAAATAGACCAGAAGTAGTCAAGGACTCGGTCAACTCTGCAAACGGGAAAGCCAAGGTTCAAGGCAGGACAGACAAAAACTGTAGTTATGAAAGGTGTGGCACAATGACTAGGTTTGGATACTGAGCTGTATGTGGAATTTGCACTAATCTTTGTGACGAGATGCTCTGGTTTCCTCTCAAAGATGTGATGGTTGTTAGGTGAAAAGGATACTGAAAATTGTCAGTGGCAGTTGGATAATAGGAAAATCAATGAGATATTGATGGGCTTGTGTGAGAGAGAATGGGTACAAAGAAGCAAATGAAGAATATGAAGGGTCTCATTCATTCCTTCTCTCCAGAGATGCTGCCTGTCCCGCTGAGTTACTACAGCTTTTTGTGTCTATCTTTGAAGAATATGATTGATCTTGAAGCTGGCATTAACTTGATGGACTGAATTACCTTTTTCCACGTCATAAACACATACCAAATTAGGTCCTTGCAGTAAGCACAGTTGGAGAAAATTTAGTTGAGATCTGTAGGCTGGTAGTAGATCAATGTGCCAATCTATGCTCTGGGATGGGGAAAAATATCCAGAAAGGGAAGAGCCAAAGTCAGTTAAAACTGTGAGGGTGGTGCAAATTGAAAAATAATGCTGGGTGTATCAACCAATTTCAAAAGAAACATAAAGATCATGTTTTCCCCTTCCCTTGGCTGATATAGAAATATAAAAAATAGGTGGAAGAATAGGCCATTCACCCCTTCGAGCCAGCACCGCCATTCAATATGATCATGGCCGATCATATAAAATCAGTATCCCGTTCCTGCTTTTCCCGCATATCTCTCGATTCCTTTAGCCCTATGCTTTAATCTTCTTCAATTGGGGGTTTTTTTTTTTAAAGGGTGACTTTTTTTCTCCACTTCCAATGCTGTCTGGCTGCTTTTTGCCACCTACATTAATATACACAGATATAAAATGGTTGGAAAACAGGTACCTTTTCTGGATTTTGAAATCCCTAAACAAAAAATTAATTTGAAGTCAGATAATTATTACAAAGCAATGTATTCAAATGTCAAGAAACAATTAGTAACTTAAATTGTTTGACTGAATCTAGTTACTCCACACAGCGTAAACATTCTGAAATTTAGTTAAACATCACAATGGCAACACGATCCTGAAGACTTGAATAATTTTAAGAACATAGCTTTTGGTGTGAATCCTCAATAATGTTAGGCAAAAATGTAAAAATTCTTGGAGAGGTACTAACTAAAAATCCAATTGCAATGTTTTCAATTTAATTTTTATGCAATTCATTCATATGGTGAGAATGTTGTTAACAACATTCATTTATTGCCCATTCTTAATTACACTTGATTTGGGAAAACAGTTAAGAATTAATTAATTGCTGCATCATAAGGTGCCCATCACATAACATGAGTATGGCTATGTCCATATTAGTGAACCAGACGAGTTATGTTTTTATATCTATCCTGCTACCATTATCAAGACTAACTTTAAAATTTGCAAAGATGCAACAGGCCAGTAAAATATGCTTGAGGTAAATACGTACAAAATAAAGAGTATTAATGCATTTCTTTTTTCTTTAACAAAAAATGTATATATATACTAGACCAAGTGCAGACCCGTTGGGTCTATTTCCCCAACGCGCGGTTGCGAGGGGGGGGGGGCTGCGGCATCACACTCACACTAACCACCCCCCAAACACACAGGTGGGCGGAGCGGGGTAGGGGCAGGCGGGGTGGTGAGAGGGGAGGGTGAGAAGAGGGGAGGGAGGGAGGAGGGAAACGGGAGAGATTTTGGGAGGGAGAGGAGAGCGGGGGGGGGAGGAGGAGAGAGAGGGGAGAGAGAGGGGGGTGGGGAGGGGGAGGAAGGGGGGGGGGAGGGGGGGAGGGGAGTGAGGGAGGGGTAGCGGGGAGTGGTGGAAGAGAGAGGGGGTAGGGGAGGGGGTGGGGGGGGAGGAGGGGGGTGAAGTGGGGTGGGAGAGGGAGGAGAGAGGGGGAGGGGGAGAGAGAGGGGGGTGCGGAGAGGGGATAGAGGGGGGGGGGAGGGGGAGGGAGGAAAGGGGTGGAGGAGAGGGAGAGAAGGAGGGAGGGGGGGAGAGAAGTGGAAGGGGAGAGAGGGGGCTGGGGGGGAAGAGAGTGTGAGAGGGAGGGGGGGGAGGGGAGGAAGGGGGGGGGGGGGGGGGGAGGGGGGGGGGGGGGGGGGTGGGGGGAGGGGGGTGGGGGGGGGGGGGGGGGGAGAGGGAGGGAGATGGGGGGGAGGGAGGGGGGGGGGAGAGGGTGGGTGGGAGGGGGAAAGGGATGGGGGGGGAAGGAGGGGGGGGGGGTGGGAGGAGAGGGAGATGAGGAGAGGAAGGAGAGGGGGGGGAATGGGGAGAGGCAGGAGGAAGGGGAAGGAAAGATATAATTTATTTGGAGAGGGGACCCTTGAGGTCCAAAGGGGTTTCTGGGGGGGGGGGAGGGAGGGGAAGGGGAGGGGGGTAGAGCCAAGAGGGGAGGGGGGGGGAAACATCCATCAGGGTGAGGAAAGCCAAAGGGGATCCAGGGGCAGGGAGGTGGGGGAAGAGGAGGGGGGGGGGGAGGGGGGAAGAGGGGGTGGGGGGGGGGAGGGAGAGGGGGGGAGGGAGTGGGAGAGGAGAGGGAAAGAGGGTGAGGGGGAGGTGGGGAGGAGGAGGGAGAGGGGAAGGAGGTGAAGGGGAGAGGGAGGGGGGGGGGAGGGGGGGAGGGGAGGGGGAGCGGTAGGGGGGAGGGAAGAGGGGGAGGGGCCAGAGGGGGGCAGGGAGAGGGGGAAAGAGAGGGAGAAGGGGAGTGGGTGTAGGGGAGAGAGAGAGGGGGGGAGGGAGAAGTGGAGATAAGAGGGAGAATGGGGGAGGGAGAGGGGAGGAGTCTGGAGAGGGGGAGGAGAGGTGGAGAGAGGGGGGGGAGAGGTGGCAGGAGAGGGACTCCGAAGAGGGGAGGGGAGAGGAGAGGTGGAGGGAGGAGAGGGGGAGAGATAGGAGGGAATGGAGAGGAGGATAGGGGAGGGGGGGAGTGGGGGGAGAGGAGGGGAGAAGAGGAGAGGGGGGTGGGGGGGGAGGGGGGAGCAGGGTGGGGGAAGAGGGGGGAGGGGAGAGAGGGGGAGAGAGAGTGGGGGGGGAGAGGGGGAGAGGGGAAAAGGGGGGGGGGGGAGGAGAGGGAGGAGAGGGAGAGGGAGGGGGAACGAGGGGGAGAAGAGGGGGAGAGGGAGAGGAGAGGAGAAGGGAGGGAGAGATAATAGAGGAGGGGAGAGGGGAGGAGAGGAAGAGGGGAGAGAGTAGGGGAGAGGGGGATAAGAGGGGGGGGAGGGAGAGAGGGGAGGGAAAGGGGTGAGGTAGAGAGGGGAATGGTGTAGGGAGAGAGGGATGGGGGTGGGAGGAGAGGAGAGGGGCGAGGAGAGGGAGATGGAGAGGGGTAGGGAGGGGGAGGCGAGGAAAGGGTGAGGGGAGAGGGAGAGGAGAGGGGGGGGGATGGTAGGGGGAGATGGTGGGGGGGGTAGAGGAGGGGGGGAGGGGGTGGGTCAGGGGTAGAGGGGGGAAGAGTGTGGATGGAGGGGTGGAGGAGAGGGAAGGGGGTGGGGGAGAGGGGAAGGGGGTGGGGAGGAGAGGGATGGGGGTGGGAGGATGGAGAGGGGGAGGAGGAGAGGAGATGGAGAGGGATGGGGAGAGGCATGGGGAGGAAGGGGAAGATACAAGATACAATTTATTTGTCATTTGGACCCCTTGAGGTCCAAACGAAATGACGTTTCTGCAGCCATACATTACAAACAAATAAACCCAAGACACAACATAATTTACATAAACATCCATCACATCGTGTGATGGAAAGCCAAAAAAACTTATCTCTCCACTGCACTCTCCCCCCCTCCGATGTCAGAGTCAAAGTCAAAGCCCCCGGCTGGTGATGGCGATTGTCCCGCAGCCATTAAAGCCACGCCGGGTGATGCAAGGTCACACACCGGGTTCTTGATGTTAGAGCCCCCAGCATGCGCTCGCAGAGTCCCGCAGCCATTCCAAGCCGCGCGGGGCGGTGCTGTAAGGCGGGAGAAGTCGCCGTTGCGGGAGCCCTGAAAAGCGGTCTCCCTCCAGGGACCCGCGGGCTCCCGGTGCCGCCGTCCGCCAGACCCGCAGTTGCAGCCTCCGAATCTCCGGAGGTCGGGCCGCAGCAGTGCTCCAGCAGTGCTCCACCACCGCTCCACCCGCTCTGGACTCGGCCAGCTCCGCGACGGTGAGGTGAGTAGTCGGCACCAGAGTCCCCCGGTCTTCCTGTTGGAGGCCGCTCCTCATTGCAGCCCCAACGACAACGGAGACCCAACAAAGAAAAGGTCGGGTCTCCCGTGCAGGGAGAGATTTAAAAGTTACTCCCTCCCTCTCACCCCACCCCCCCAACACACATACCCCAACAAAAAATAACAAAAACTACATAAAAACATAGACAAAAAATAATAAAAACGCAGACGGGCTGCAGAGGCCGCTGCTGACGAGAGTCGCGCCGCCTACTGCCTATACGAAAGAGTGGGGAGTGAGAGTGGAAGGGGGAGGGGTAGGGACAGTCCATCTGTTCCCCATTCCCTATCACCCCCAATCCTCTTTCTCAAGTCCCACACACGGGATGACGCGCTTCGACACACGCTGCAGGGGTGGGGGGGAGGGGCTGGGGCTGCTGCAAAGGCATATGTAAATGGATCCATTCCGATTGGACATCTGTGAGCATTGGGCATTGTGACATCACACGATTGAACGTTCACCAACATGTTATGGGTGAGAGCCGTTTTATTTTGAAATTTTTGGGGGGGGGGGGGGGGGCAGAAAGAAGGATTTTATTAAAAATGTGTACATAAACACGACAAAATTTAATCAGGAGTGGATATTTGGAATGAAAAGTGAAATCTCTACCGAAATTTCTGCATGTGATGATGGCGTAGCAATGAATCAAAGGCTGGCAACCACAAGTCAGGCAGAAACACACACGAAACGCGCGCACACAGAGTTTTAGATAGATAGATAGATCTATCTATCTATCTATCTATCTATCTCAATCAATCTATCTATCAATCTACCAATCTATCTATAAAAGAGAAGTTTGAGTTCTGGACTTTGCTTTGAGGATGAATTCGTGGGACTCATTTAATAATATTCAAGATTGTGCCAGGATAGATGGATGGAAGGATTATGGGTATGTCTACCGATTTTTAGATTTGAACTATTACATTTTAACTTGAAGCAATTAAAAACTAGCTTACATGATATATAATTTACAAATGTTTAAATATCCTTAATTTCAGTCAGCATTATTTAATACATGTTTTGAACAGTTTTCTGCTCCCACTTTAATTTCAAGGCTCACTTCCAACATTTTATTTTCATCAAAGACACCACTGAAAAAGTTAATGGTCCTTGACAAAAAGCAATTCTGCTTTTGAAAGCATCAAGATCAGAATTTATGGTACAAGTGAGAGCTGACGACGATTTTCTGAGTGACAAATTTTCAAGACCAATCATTACAATCTTACAATCTTCATACATTTACCCACAATTTCATTGCTACCATCAAGTCACGATTCCTTTACTAACTATAGGCAAGTTATCCTGCAAAGGAATACTTGGATTTTACTTTAAAATAGGTACCCTGCCAGGGCTCTCACTTAACTTTTTTTCCCTGTTGCCAGCCAGGCAACCTAGGCAGATTTTTAGGCAAATGACAGTTTAGGTGGTCATTTAAGACGGCTTGCATGACGCGTGCAATAATGTGCTCGGACGAAGTGCATAGTTACCAGTCGGAATTATGCTCAATGAAGCATTCACATATTATTTCTGCTTCAAATAAAGTCACAAACTAAACATATTCACCAATCAAGACATGATATATACCACAATGACATGCAGCAAAATTACAATACAGTATCTCAACTCTTTTTACACGTTGCAATGAATGCAATTTCTATTATTTCTTTCCACTTCCAAACAAAAATGTGGTTGGATTATTCAACCCGTGTCAATAAATCCTGGACCATGGTAACATATATGCTTAACTCTGTACACTACAAACTGATGCAAGCATGTTCTCTGTGAAGGACCGAAAATTATCATGACATGGCCATAGCATGGGTCGTTATTGCTATTGGTACAGAAACACTCTTGCTTCCCACATAATGTATCCACAACAAAATATACAGGTTGCAAGGAAATATCAAAACTACGTTTTATGATAATAGCTGTTAAAACGGGGGATGTCAGTGGGGTTGAATGGGGGGGATCAGTACAGGATGAATGGGGTAGACAAAAATGCTGGAGAAACTCAGCAGATGAGGCAGCATCTATGGATCGAAGGAAATAGGCAACGTTTCGGGTCGAGACCCTTCTTCAGACTGATCCCCCCCATTCTTCTTGAATGGGCGGGATCAGTACAGGATATGGGTGGATCACTACAGGATGGATGGGGGATCGGAGGGTCTGCAGGATGAATGGAGGGAGGGTCAGTACCGGATGGATGGATGGGAGCAGGGCAGGATGAATGGGTGGAACAGTGCAGGATAAATGGGGGGTGGCAGGAGAATCAATGTGAGGTGGATAGGGAGATCAATGCAGGATGAATAGATGGATGGGCGGTAGATGGGTAGGGGAGCACAGGGGATGTCAGTGAGGACTGAATAGAGGCGGGAATGCGGATCAGTGTGGGATTGAGAGGAGGGGTCTCAGGATAAAGGGGGAGAGAGAGAGAGATACAGAGAGAGAGACACACACAGACAGAGGGAGACAGAGAGAGAGAGAGCGAGAAAGAGAGAGACAGACAGAGAGAGAGAGAGACAGAATGTTGACCAACATGCACATATGTACGCACACACTAATTGACATTAACACACTAAGAAATTAATGAATTGCTAAACTTGCTTTTATGTTGTACTGCTTACAGCTGCAAGAACGTGTAGCAATCAATGAAGGGCTGTAGGCCTATTGCGAGTTTATATACAGGGACATATCTATCCATGCACTGTATACTTGTATTTATACTTATACATTTTTAATATGTATGTCATGTTTTATACTTTGGCAATATAACAATGTTTTTTTATCATGCCAATAAAGTTTTAAAATTGAATTGAATTGGATTGACAGAGAGACAGCGAGAGAAACAGCGAGAGAGACACGAGAGAAACAGCGAGAGGTACTGGAAGAGAGAAGGTGGGTGACGGTGAGGGAAACATGGTATGCAAAGGTCCCCGGGTGTTGTACCTCTTGTGAACAGGTTCACCCACTTAGAAGCTGTCAGGACAGAAGACGTTATCACACTGAGCGGTGGACTGGCTTGCGAAGCAAAAAGAGCTGTTGAGCCTAAACCAAACAGGCCAACGTCAGGCAACGCCATTGTAGTTGGAGACTCCATTGTGAGAGGTACGGACATGGATTTCTGCAGGAACAGACGGGATTCGAGGATGGTGCGCTGCCTCCCTGGTGCCAGGATCCAGGATGTCACGGACAGAGTGCAGAAAATCCTCAAGGGCGAAGGTGAACAGCCGGAAGTGGTAGTGAATGTCGGCACGAACAATGTCGGAAAGAAGGGGATAAATATTCTGCAGCGTGACTTTAGAGAGCTTGGAAAAATGCTGAAAAGCAGGACCTCCAGGGTTGTAATCTCCGGTTTGCTTCCAGTTCCTCGTGCTGGCAAGAGCAGGAACATGGAGATACTGGACCTGAATGTGTGGCTGCGGAACTGGTGCAGGGGGCAGGGATTTAAATTCTCGGATCACTGGGATCTGTTTTGGAGTAAGGGGGAACTGTACAAAAGGGACAGATTGCATCTTAATAGGTGGGGAACCAGCATTCTGGCAGGCAGGTTTGCCACTGCTACATGGGTGGTTTTAAACTGAATATGGGGGGTGGGGTGTCAAATGGGATAGTCGAGGACGGAGTTAAAGGGAAAGAGAGTAAAGCGATGGTTAATGACCCCAGAATTAATGGGAATAGAAGCTCACAAAGGGATAGGAGAGTATGGCCAAGTGTAATAGGGATCAATGTGAAAGGTGAGAAACGTAAAGGAATTAAAAGTATTGTATATGAATGCGAAGTATAAGAAGTAAAGTAGTTGAGCTTGAGGCTGTTAGAGGTTGGTAGATATGACATTGTGGGGATTACTGAGACGTGGCTGCAGGAGGATCGGACCTGGGAACTTAATATTGAGGGTTATACATCCTATAGAAAGGACAGGCTGGCGGGCAGGTGGGCAGGGGGGGGGGGGGGGGGTAGCTCTGCTGGTGAGGGATGGAATTCAGTCCCTTGCGAGGGAAGACATAGGGACTGACGAGGTAGAGTCACTGTGGATTGAGTTGAGGAATTGTAAAGGCAAGAAGACACTAATTGGTGTTATCTACAGACCCCCAAATAGTAGCCTGGATGTAGGGTGTAAGTTGCAGCAGGAGTTAAAACTGGCATGTAACAAAGGTAATGCCGCTGTGGTGATGGGGGATTTCAATATGCAGGTGGACTTGGAAAATCAGGTTGGTTCAGGACCCCAAGAAATAGAGTTTGTAGAATGCCTCCGAGATGGATTCTTAGAGCAGCTTGTAATGGAGCCGACCAGAGAAAAGGCAATTCTGGATTTAGTGTTGTCCAATGAACCAGATATGATAAGAGAACTCGAGGTAAAGGAACCACTTGGAGGTAGTGATCATAATATGATTAGTTTTAATCTGCAATTTGAGAAGGAGAAGGTTAAATCGGAAGTGTCAGTGATGCAGTTGAACAAAAGGGACTATGAAGGCATGAGAGGGGAGCTGGCCAAGGTAGACTGGAAAGAGATCCTAGCAGGAATGACGGTGGAACAGCAATGGCATGGAATTTCTGGGCATTATCCAGAAGACGCAGTATCGTTTCATTCCAAAAAGGAAGAAAGATTATAAGGGGAGCAGGAGGCAACCGTGGCTAACAAGAGAAGCTAGGGATAGAATAAAACTAAAAGAAAAGATGTATAACACAGCAAAGAGTAACCGGAAGCCAGAGGATTGGGAAACTTTCATAGGACAACAGAAGGAAACAACAGGGGCAATACGGGCTGAAAAGATGAAGTATGAAGGGAAACTGGCCAGGAATATAAAGAAGTACAGTAAAAGCTTCTTTAGATATGTTAAGGGAAAAAGAGTAGCAAAGTCAAATGTGGGTCCCTTGAAGGCAGACACGGGTGAAATTATTATGGGCAACAAGGAAATGGCAGAAGAGTTGAATAGGTACTTCGGAACTGTCTACACTAAGGAAGACACAAACAATCTCCCAGATGTACTGGAGGACAGAGGATCTAAGGGGTAGAGGAACTGAAAGAAATTCTCATTAGGCGAGAAATAGTATTGGGTAGGCTAATGGGACTGAAGAATGATAAATCCCCTGGGCCTGATGGTCTGCATCCCAGGGCCCTCAGGGAGGTGGCTCTAGAAATAGTGGACACATTGGTGATCATTTTCCAATGTTCAATAGATTCAGGAACAGTTCCTGTGGATTGGAGGATAGCTAATGTTATCCCACTTTTCAAGAAAGGAGCGAGAGAGAAAACGGGGAATTACAGACCAGTTATCCTGACCGGTGGTGGGAAAGATGCTGGAGTCAATTATTAAAGAGGTAATAATGAGGCATTTGGATAGCAGTAAAAGGATTAGTCCAAGCCAACATGGATTTATGAAAGGGAAAACCATGCTCGACTAATCTTCTGGAATTTTTTGAGGATATGACATGTTCAAAGTAACATTAGCAAATTTGCAGATGACACAAAGCTGGATGGCAGTGTGAACTGTGAGGAGGATGCTATGAGAATGCAGGGCGACTTGGACAGGTTGGGCGAGTGGGCAGATGCATGGCAGATGAATAATGCAGATAAATGTGAGGTTATCCACTTTGGTATCAAAAACAGGAAGGCAGATTACTATCTAAATGGCGTCAAGTTGGGAAAAGGGGAAGTACAACGGGATC